>NC_143200.1:10618571-10936785 GCF_051530095.1 Phoenix dactylifera
TTCTTCCATTGGTTTGTTCCCTCTTCCGTTACTTTGCAGCAGCTGAGTCAGTTTATATACCATCAGAGTTTTCTGGTCTTCTTTAAGCATGAATAGAAGGGAGATTTGCAGGCTGGTATTCGTATTATTTCTGGGTCAGCTGGTATCTTTCTTCCTTGCAGTTGCAAGCTTCACTTCCTCTTACATAGCAGATCTGGGTAACTTATCAACTGAATATTATCTCTCTTAAATTTGGTTGCTTTAATGGTTTCTGGGTCTTTGAACTTCATGGATATTGTACATTTGAAGGTGCTGATGTACCGCTTACGCAGTCTTTCTTCACATATCTCTCCCTGGCTCTGGCCTATGGCGCTGTCCTCCTGTATCGGCGACAGAAGCTCCAGGTGAGCATCCAACCTATCACATTATCTCATTATGGTGGTAGAGAGGGAGGACTAAACTTTATTGTACGACTGCTGCAATTGCTGTTTGGAATTCAGAAGATTGAAGAAAGCTAATCTTGACGATTTTGATCTTCTAAATGTTTGGTCTTTTCCAGGTTCCATGGTATTGGTACATTGCCTTAGCCATTGTTGATGTACAGGGGAATTATTTGGGTATGTCTTTCTCCTTCTGAATTCTGTGTCATATACATTACATAGTTGCATTCGTACTACAAGTCAGAATATACAATCAGTTGCTATCATATTAATTTTTCATTATTGGAAATGGCTTTGTAAGAAAAATTGTGCATAGCCACTGTCACGCCCCAAACCCATCACTTGGGTCGACCACGTGACATGGCCACATAATCCCTAAAGTAAAACCCTAGAAATCATGTAAGGCCTAACAAGGTACAACATTCCCAAAAATGCCAAAATCCAAAATTAATGTAATTCAATCAAATCCAACTAAAATGTACTGATTTATTACATAATTTCAAATGTCCATAAATAAAAGATAAGCTACTTCAAACTATCTAGCAGTCTAACTCCAGATCGATCTCACTTCTTGTCCCATCCGACAGATTCTACGAATCCAGTGCTTCTGAAAAAGAAAGTAAGTATAGTATGAACTTTTCCAGCCCAGTAAGAATCTCAACAGCCACACACAGTAATAATAATAAAATAATCAAAGCATCAAATAAATGTCGTTTCATCATTTCAAAGGCTCAACAAACAACAAGTATATATATAACCATTTCATATACATAAATCCTTTTTTCACATTATGTGATCCATTCACGTATTACTCTGATTCCCAAGTTTTAAAAATTTATCACTTCTCGCTTTGGACTAACCAAGATTATGTCCCAGTCCAAGACTGCACAAATCCCACGCATAAGCTCGTAGCAGCTATCCCACGCGTAAGCCCGTGGAGGCTATCCTACGCATAAGCTCATAGAGGCTATCCCACGCATCAGCTCGTGGCAGCTATCCTACGCATAAGCTCGTAGAGGCTATTTCATGACAAGGTTAGTCCAACCCATTTTACATGTCTAGCTTTACATGTTTAATCACATTTCAATCACATCACGTATTTCCATAAATTTTCAAAAATATATTAATCCTTCCCAATTTAATTATTTCAATATTTTCATAATAAACACAATGCACACCTCGTATGTGTCATATCAGCTCATAAAACAAATAACAACATAATTATAAAATAAACCCAATGATACATCAAATATATGTATAGAGGTGCTCAGATGTAGGGATTCTTACAGAAATTTATAGACTGACTCAAATACGGATTCGAATCGCAACCTATGAGCTGGGATGCTGAGTACCCTGATCAAAACCTCCTGGCACCGCTGACTCTTCTCCTACAACATCAATTATAAATTACAACTAAATCATTTATTATTTAAATATTCTAACTATAATTCACATCTGCTATGAGATCCATCACCAAGTCTCCAAACATCTCAATCCCTTCGGATCTAGGGACAGTCGGGGTGGCCCGACTCTCACCCTTGTACCACCGGCCTATGTCGTCGCTAGCCGTGGCCGCAGCCACGCCGCGATGATGGTCGGTCCCGGTGAAGAGACCAAAAGAAGGGGTGGACGAGAGAGAAGGGGAGAAGACCCTTCTCTCTTCATGGATGGGAATATGTCTCCCATCCTTCACCTCTTAGTCCAAGGCAGTAGCCATGGTGGCTGCGCCTTTTCCTTCCCCAACCTGACAACTCGGCCACCACTGGCTAAACCATCGCCGGCCGCCACTGTTGCAGTCGCTGGCGATGGTGGCCGGCCAAGGGGGGAAGAGAAAAAAAGGTCTTTTCCTTTTCTTCTCTAAGAACCGGGGAACTCCCCTCCCCTCCACCATCATCACGGCTCCATGATGATGGTTCTGCCCCCCCACTCGACGGCATCTCGGCCACCACCGGCCGAACCATCGCCGGCCGCCACCGTTGCAGTCGTCGGCGATGGTGGCCAGCCAAGAGAGGGAGGAAGAAGTAGTCTCTTCCTCTTCTTCTCCCAAGAACCGGCAGACCTCCCCTCCCCTCCACCATCATCGACAGAAGGCCACCATGATAGTGGCTCGGCCCCCACCTGACGGCAACCCAAGTGGCCCACGACCGCCGTCGTCGCCGTCGGTGGCCAACCGACGAGAGGAAGAGGAGGAGAGGATGGGATCACGAGGAAGAAGACCTCGGATCCACCATCCCCCATTACCAACCAAACCCAGCAATCCCTCTCCGACCCTCATACAGACCCGATCAACCCCACCCGCCATGAATCCCGGCCAACCCGGCGGCCGGCGGCGGTGAGATCTGGAAGAGGGAGGCCGAAACAGGGGTATCTTGTTTTGGACTCTTCTCCAACGATTCACCGGCCAAAACCCCACCAACACGACCCAATAGTCTAGCAAATGCAGCGCAAAGGGAATGTGCCCCGCTTACCTCCGTCCATTGGGTGTTTCGGCGACCTTTTCGGTGAGAAATCGGAGGAGGAAGTCCGTGAGCAACCCAGGTCAATGCGCACGGCTCCAAGACCTTTTCACTCGATTTGTGAGGGGTCTTCGTTGAAGAGGGAAGGCTGATGGCTTCCACCGCCCCTTCTTCGGCGATCAACCTTCCCCGACGATTGGCCTCTTCTCCGGCGGCTACCCCCCCTCTTCCCGTTTATTCTCCCACGATCGTGCCTAGGGCACCATCGTAAATGGTGGATGGGCCCGGTCTTTTCGGGCCGGCCCGTCAACCATTTTTTTTTCGGGGTATTACATACTCTTCCCCTTAAAAAAATTTCGTCCTCGAAATTAACTTACTTGAAGCCTCAAACTTTAAAAATATGCATCCATTATATCATCCCGAGATCTCAAATAGTCTCCCTCTCGGAGTACCTACTCACAAGATTTTGACATACAAAAATCACAGCATCTCAAAACTTGATCCTTTCTATTTACCACAGGTAGTAAGTTTTTTTTTTTTTTTTGATCTCCTTCAAAAGAATTCCAAACTCCCAACATTGGATTAAAATGCCATAATTATATCCCAAGAAAATTAATTTCTCTTGATTCTATATTGAGATCATAATTGGCTTAACAGAAATAGGAGAAATCTTTAGTATCAAATGCTCTTAATATTCTATAATCATTTTTCTTTTCTTAACTTTTCCTATGATTAAATGATCAACCTTTATCCTAGGAAAACCGCAAACCTGTTCAAATAGGTATATTAACAATGTCAGAGCTAGGAGTCAAAGAACTATGTTAAATCATTCCAGGCCCAAGCTTAATCATAGAGCTATCAATCCGTTCACGCTAAATTTGAGATGCCCCAAAATTCTTCTTAGAATTCTCAAAAATAGGAGAGCCCATAACTACTTCCAGTAGGCAAAGAATCAACGACATTCCCCTCTACTAGAAAACTAACTCAAGTCTTCCATAATAATACCTTTCAGATCAAGGTATTATTATTATTTTTTTCCTAATCGGTTTCAAAATAACTCAAACCACTACACTTCCGTTGCGCACTCTGATCTAACTCATCAAATTCTCTAAAGTCACAAAATGATTTCTGACCAAAGTATCACTTTGCATCGAGACTAAGAAAATCCAAATTTTAAATTTCAAGTAGAACTAGAGCAAAGCCTCTAGATCTTTTTGTCCTCGATTTATATAGAGTATACTTATCATAACTAACCCCCAATCATTTAGTCAAGTTTAAGGTCACTACGTGATCTCCATAACCTTCTTAGAATCCAAAAATATCTAGGTTTAATTTAAAGGGGGTAATTCTTGTATTCCCTTAGCAATTTAATTAGAAAATCTACATCGATTTTTCTTCCAACAGAATTTACTTTAAATTCAATAGGTTAGAACTGTTGAACCAATATCACTATGAGTAGGAATTAACTCTATCAACCTCCAAATCCTTCTTCACCAAAATCCTTAATGTCTATGATCAATGCTACACATAATAACTCACATAAACATCTCAAAATCGAAATCTCTACTCAATATTGTATTTTACAATGACAAAGATTTCTGGTTAGATCATAAATCTAGACTTGAGTTCAAGTTAACACATCCAATAATCTCCAACAATTATAAAAAAAATTCAGGAGCCCAATCCAAATATACAAATTCAAATAATTAGAATATTCTACCAATTTGCATATTATATGGCCTTAAGAATTTAATCCACTAATAGAAATACACAAATTTACAATATTCAAACATATCAATTCCAAATATAATCCACATACAGATTTAACCTCGAAAAACATTCCTTTCAATATTATGAAATCTTCTTAGCTCACTCCAATACTAAATCAACGTACAAATCCCACTCTAATAATTAGCAGCAAAAACAAAAGTATGATCACATCAAAATCCATATCAAGTTTGAATTTTCAGGTCATTTAAATAATATCTAAACATCGTATAACCGATATGCCATTGTTGACCTTCCTACACTTATCTTAAGTCAAACCTCTCTTATCATGATCAAAGACAATTTATACTTTTTTTCTACACTCATCGAAAACCAAACCCGATGCATACATTTTATCACAATGCCCAGTGATCTTACACCTTAAGCACTGAATTTAATTGTTATGTTCCGAATGATCATAACCTTAAGCTATGATATATTTCTGTCACAATACCTAGTGATCTTAAACATATGCTCATATTTCAATTTTGTCACTATCCCCAGTGATCTTAAACCTCAAACTCTAATGCCACTAAGCCCACAGTCTCTAGTGGTCTTAAACCTTAGATTACAATATCATTCCTGTTACAATCTCAAGTGATTATAAACCAAGGCTCTGATAGTTTTCTTATCATAATTCCCTACTCACACTTACCTGAATCTAAACCTTAGGATACCTTAACCTTAAGCTCTGATACCAAATCTGTCAACGCCCCAAACCCATCACTCGGGTCGACCACGTGACACGGCCACATAATTCCTAATGTAAAACCCAAGAGATCATGTAAGGCCTAACAAGGTACAATATTCCCAAAAATGCCAAAATCAAAGATTAATGTAATTCAATCAAATCCAACTAAAATGTACTAATTTATTACATAATTTTAAATGTCCATAAATAAAAGATAAGCTACTTCTAACTATCTAGCAGTCTGACTCCAGATCGATCTTACTTCTTGTCCCACTCGACAGATTCTACGAATCCAGTGCCTCTGAAAAAGAAAGTAAGTATAGTATGAGCTTTTCCAGCCCAGTAAGAATCCCAACAGCCACACACAGTAATAATAATAAAATAATCAAAGCATCAAATAAATGTCATTTCATCATTTCAAAGGCTCAACAAACAACAAGTATATATATAACCATTTCATATACATAAATCCTTTTTCACATTATGTGATCCATTCACGTATTACTCTGATTCTCAAGTTTTAAAAATTTATCACTTCTGGCTTTGGACTAACCAAGATCATGTCCCAGTCCAAGACTGCACAAATTCCACGCATAAGCTCGTGGCAACTATCCCACACGTAAGCCCATGGAGGCTATCCTACGCATAAGCTCGTAGAGGTTATCCCACGCATCAACTCGTGGCAGCTATCCTACGCATAAGTTCGTAGAGGCTATTTCATGACAAGGTTAGTCCAACCCATTTTACATGTCTAGCTTTATGTGTTTAATCACATTTCAATCACATCACGTATTTCCATAAATTCTCAAAAATATATTAATCCTTCCTAATTTAATTATTTCAATATTTTCATAATAAGCACAATGCACACCTCGTATGTGTCATATCAGCTCATAAAACAAATAACAACATAATTATAAAATAAACCCAACGATAAATCAAATATATGCATAGAGGTGCTCAGATATAGGAATTCTTACAGGAATTTGTAGACTGACTAAAATACGGATTCGAATCGCAACCTATGAGCTGGGATGCTGAGTTCTCTAATCAAAACCTCCTGGAACCGCTGACTCTTCCCCTACAACATCAATTATAAATCACAACTAAATCATTTATTATTTAAATATTCTAAACTATAATTCACATATGCCATGGGGTGCATCACCAAGTCCCCAAACATCTCAATCCCTTCAGATCTAGGGACAGTCGGGGTGGCCCGACTCCCACCCTTGTACCACCGGCCTATGTCGTCGACAGCCGTGGCCGCAGCCACACCACGACAATGGTCGGTCCCGATGAAGAGACTAAAAAAAGGGGTGGAGAGAGAAGGGGAGAAGACCCTTCTCTCTTCACGGATGGGAATATGTCTCCCATCCTCCACCTCTTAGTCCAAGGCAGCAGCCATGGTGGCTGCGCCTTTTCCTTCCCCAACCCGACAACTCGGCCACCACTGGCTGAACCATCGCCGGCCGCCACTGTTGTAGTCGCCGGCGATGGTGGCCGGCCAAGGGGGGAAGACAAGAAGAGGTCTTTTCCTCTTCTTCTCTAATAACCGGGGAACTCCCCTCCCCTCCACCATCATCACAGCTCCATGATGATGGTTCTGCCCCCCCCCCCCCCACCCGACGGCATCTCGGCCACCACCGGTCGAACCATCGCCGGCTGCCACTGTTGCAGTCGCCGGCGATGGTGGCTGGCCAAGAGAGGGAGGAAGAAGTGGTCTCTTCCTCTTCTTCTCCCAAGAACCGGCAGACCTCCCCTCCCCTCCACCATCATCGACAGAAGGCCACCATGATGGTGGCTCAGTCCCCAACCGACGGCAACCCAAGTGGCCCATGACCGCCGTCGTCGCCGCCGGTGGCCAACTGACGAGAGGAAGAGGAGGAGAGGATGGCATCACGAGGAAGAAGACCTCGGATCCACCATCCCCCATCACCAACCAAACCCAGCAATCCCTCTCCGACCCTCACACAGACCCGATCAACCCCACCCGCCATGAATCCCGGCCAACCCGGCGGCCGATGGCGGTGAGATCTGAAAGAGGGAGGCCGAAACAGGGGTACCCTGTTTCGGACTCTTTTGCGATGATTCACCGGCCAAAACCCCACCAATACGACCCAATAGTCTAGCAAATGCAGCGCAAAAGGAATGTGCCCCGCTTACCTCTGTCCGTTGGGTGTTCCAACGAGAAATCGGAGGAGGAAGTCCGTGAGCAACCCGGGTGAACGCGCATGGCTCCAAGACCTCTTCACTCGATTTGTGAGGGGTCTTCGTTGAAGAGGGAAGGCTGATGGCTTCCACCGCCCCTTCTCCAGCGATCAACCTCCCCCGACGATCAGCCTCTTCTCCGGCGGCTAGCCCCCCTCTTCCCGTTTCTTCTCCCACAATCGTGCCTAGGGCACGATCGTAAATGGTGGATGAGCCCAGTCTTTTCGGGCCGGCCGTCAACCATTTTTTTTTTCCGGGGTATTACAGCCACATTGCACATTATCACAATACAAGATATTTTGGAACAATTATATTATAAGTTATTTTTAGTCATAAAAATAAGCTTAAGCTTAACGCAGAGATAGAATTTTTTGTTTATTTTTTAATTTTCAAGGCTTGATAGGTTGGAATCATTTTTAAAATATGCTAATTTCTTGCAAATGATCGAAATAAATAAATCTAAAAACCTAAAGAGAATAAGAGAGGTATGCCTTGAATGAGGAATGTAGGAATGCCACCCTAAGAATGAATTTGCCTCCCTCTCGTATGGGTATTCAACGATACTATCTATAAAGTATAGTAAACCCAACTTAGCTTGAATCCTTCTATCACAAGCACAATCTTATGGAGGTTTGACCTAAAGGATTTTTTCAGTTGCCTAGGAGGAGGAGAGTAGAGAGAGATGGAAAGGAAACCGTAGGAAAAACTGAGATAGAAGAAAAAAAAGCAGAACTCTTAAGAGAGAAGATAAGAAGCACTATTCGTGGAAGCTTTTTCTGAATTTGTGTTCGAGAACCTGGGACCTTTATAAAAGGCTCAATCCACGTAACCTTGGAAGGGCTCATAATGGCCTCAATGTCTCTCTTATAAAGGTTTTAAAGGCCCTATCAATGTTGGCACCTCAAAAAGGCTTGATAATGCCGATATTTTAAGCTTTATCATAAACATTATGGTATGTGAGTCAGCTTAAATTTTGAATTTAAAACTGATAACGATAGCATTTGAAATATGCAATGCTTACATTGGAAATGCAAGAGTTAAATACAAAATAAATATGGCTAGTAGTATGGCGAAAAACATTACCTGTGCGTGCATTTGAATCGCACATAGGCACATCACATCATGCACAAATGTCATGTTAGCATGCATGACCAGCCTAGCCAAGCGATTAAGCATGCGTGCATGTGTGGTCACTAGCCCAAAACCCAGGAGTCCTAATTAAGCCTCGAACTCTCATTAAATACAACCTTACTTGCATTTAAATATCCAATGTGGAATTATTCAAACTATGGATGTACAAAAATTCTAATTTTTTTTAAACAATACAAAATTGTTCTAACAAACCCTCACAAAAGGCAAAAAATATTTAAACTACTGAAAATATAATGAAGAAATTTTGGGCAACATATACTGCGTAATGGGTAAAAGTATCCAGTGGACTTGAATGCCACTTAGACTGATTGTATCCATCTAAAGGAGTTATAGTAGATTAGACTTTGAAAAAGATTCTTGTTTCAGATTTGTTACATATCACACACAACATGGATCAACTAGGTCTTAGTACGGTTAGGGCATAAGAATTACCTCGTGCTTATTATCTTGATTTTACATGAAAATCTATCAATGTTAGCTCAAACTCTAGTCATGATCTTTACAAGGGCTTTCACATAGGTAAGCCCTTCAAGAGTATTTACCTGGTACCCTGCAAACTTCTTGCCTAAAGCTTATTAAGGGTATAAATCAACCTTTTAGGATGGGAGAAGGTATTCTCCCAAAGTTGTTCTCTAGCATGATCACTTAATCAACCTCCTTTGTATCACATAGGACATTTTTTGTTGGATCTCCAGTCATAGATATTGGGTATTCATTGATGGTGACCACATGGTGGACCTAAGCCTCATCCCCCGTGAATCTAGGACTATGCTCCAAGATAAACCCTTGGTGAACTGATTTGCCAAGTTCTTATGTGACGATATGTTTCAAGAAAATTATGTTATTTTTTCCATGTTCTCATACATATTTGTGTCGAAGCTGCATGTGCTGGTTCATCTTCTTAATTGAACTCCTTTAGCTTATCAATTCAATTATTGTCTTATTGTCATCATGGTTTGTTGTAGCCTAAATTGATTTGGACACCAAAAGAAGCTTTGATGCCAAATCTTTCAATCCAATCTGCCTCTATACAGGTAGAATTCAAGGCATCCAACTCTGTCTCCATGATGCTCTAAGATATAATTGTTTGCTTGAAAGATTCCCAAGCTATGGTAGCACCTGCAAGAAGAAACAAGTGTTTGATGATTGATTTAAGATGCATCCTTGTATCCCTTGGCCATCTCAGGATATCTAGTGTAGCGAAGAGAAAAATTAAGGGTTCCCTTAAGATATCAAAATACTCTTGTTAGTGTGATTCAAAAAGATTGATTTGATTATGATTACATCTACTCAATCTTTATATAGTATAGGCAATATCAGATTTTATCCTATTTTTCATATATAGGAGTGATCCAATAAGTAGATAATATTTAGTCTGATCAGTGGGTTCACCTAATTTCTTCTTGTAGTGTACTAGGATCATAAGGAGTAGAAACTAGTTTTCAAATGAAAAAGTTAGTCTATTTAAACATTTTATTGATAGAATGATATAGGGAGAGAGTTCCTTCAGGGAATTTGATTAACTTCATTCCTAAGATCACATCAACTTCACCTAGATCTTTCATACCAAGGTTATTTGATAAAAAAGATTTGATCTCATATATGAGTTAAAGAGATGTTCCAAAGACAAGAATATCATCAATATATAAGCAAAACATTACACAATCACCATCAATAACTTTGAAATTAAAATATTTGTCATGATCATTGATAATGAAACTGAAAGATAGGATTGTCTTATCAAACTTTTATGTCACTATTTTGGAATCTGTTTCAATCATACAAAGACTTAACATTTACATACCTTATTTTCTTGCCCCTTTATGACACCTTCAGGCTATTCTAATATAGATCCCTTCTTCTAGATATCTATTTAGGAATATTGCCTTCACATTCATCTGATAAATAATTAGTTTATGGATGAAAGAAAAGGCAATAAGAGTTCTAGGAGTTGTAATTCTAGCAATAAAAAAAGGGTGTCAAAATAGTGTAGGCCCTTTTTTTGGTTATAACCCTTAGCTAGTAGCCTAACTTTATACATTTCTATAGCATCAAGTGTAATTGTCTTATGGAACACCCAAATACAACCTAACAACTTGCTTCTAGGCGATAGGCCATTTAGGATCTAAATTTGTTTTAATGAATTATATTGAACTCAAAATTGATGGCTTCCTGCCAAAAGGGAGTTTCGGGCAAAAAATCGGCTTCTAAAAGGTCAAAGGCTCATCCTCAATAAGGATAATAAAGTAGCCTTCACTAAGTTGTTTCCCTTTTCTTATGCCTCTTCTAAGTCTACAAGGTCCACTATCAAGTCTAGACCTTTTCACTTTTTAAATTCACAAGGAGGCTCAGATTCAATAAGATTAGGTTATAGGATATGGATGCTTTAGATGATATTGGATTAGAAATTTAATTTCTAATGGGAAAGATATTTTGGAAGTAACTTGTATCTGTAGTCTCAATAAGTGTAATATTTAATATATTACTTATCTTTGTGTTTATTCCTAGAAATCTATTGGTGTAACTATTCAAGAAATACTCTAAAAAATGGAACCTACTTTCTTTTTTCTAGGTTCATGTATTTTTTACGTCAGCTAGGCACCCCTATATATTGAGGTAATCTAGCTTTGGATTTCTACCTATCCAAAGCTTAAAAGGTAGCTTGCCTCCCACAAATTCTTGGGTGCTCTAGAATTGATTAGCATTAAGTTAATCATATCCATTAGGGTTTAGTTTTTTCATTCTACTATATTGTTGGACCAAAGTAAATAAAGAGGAGTGACCTCATAAATAATCTCATGATCCAAACAAAATATGGTCATTTTATTTGAGGTATACTCACCACCTCAAGCAAACCTAGTTCCTTTATAGATTTTTCACTATTTAAGTTTTTGCTTTAGCTATAAAGATCTTAAATCTATCTAGGACTTTATTCTTAGTTTTTATTAAAAATGTGTAACAATATTAGGAAAAGTTATCTATAAATGGTTACCTCTCCAAGTAGGTGACTTGGTAGAGTTATATGCCCAATGAACAAGAACATGAAGATTTGTACTTTTATGCATATACTTAAATGGTTTTTGAGTACTCTTGGCATGTTCATAGATTTCATGCTTAATCAAGATGTATTTTAGAAATAAGATTTAAGTTTGTCATGTGACCATCAAATTTCACATGACTAAGTCTTTTATGTCTGATATTAGAAGATACAAGATTGAGAAAAATAGAAGAATCTTTACTTATATTTTAAGAAAGTGTACTTAATTTGAACAAACCCTCATATGCAAACCCGTTTGTTACAAATTTGTTATTACCAGTGAGTACAAGTTTATTAGATCTTAAAATATGCTCATAACCCCTAGATACTAGAAAAGATCTGCTGATCAGATTTCCCATAATATTATGTAGATATAGCATTTTGTAAAGGACAAAGATTTTTTCTCAAGTTATTCTAGTTGTTCTTTTTCTAGCACTTGTGCTACTAAATTATTTTCAAGCATCACACCTCCTTCATATGATTCCTGAAAGGTGGAGAACTAGAAATGATCAAAACAACATAGAGGTTAGCTTTAAAATCAAGCCACCAATCACAATATGAATAGGTGAAGTTTACTAAAGGAGTTAGAGTATCTGACTTGAAAGAAGATTTGATACTACTTTCAACCATATCTTAAGGTTTGAGTTTACTCAAACCTTTTCTTAGTGGTCTAGTCTTCTTGTAGTAACAATCTTCCACCACATAATTGGTTTGCCCACACACAAAATAGGAGGCCTCCTTTTGATTCTTCGACCTCTAACTTGGATATGGTGGTTATGTTTGCTTTAAGTGATTTTAAATTTGAGAATGTTTGGAAGTTGGATTCTGGTTGGAGAATGTGGAGAGGCCCATAATAGCCTTCATGGCTTAAAATTGATGATAACAATAGTGTTTATGGGAGAGTCAAATACAAAACAAATCTAGCTGGGAGTGTAGCCAAAAATGTTAGCCATGTGCACTTTTGCATCGTACATGTCACGTCATGTACTTTTGCATCCAATGTGTGACTAATCAAACCATGAATCTTTAAAAATTTTGAACCTTTTCAAACATAAAACTATTCTAACATGATATGAATAAGTGGTTTTATCATCCTTTTGCTGCGTAATTGTCTGCAGCTGAATTATTTCACATTCATTTTTACAAAATTCAGAGATACAACAACTCTCTTTTTCTTTCTTTCTTTTTTTCCGGAAAAAATCTCTTGCTTGTTAAAAGTTAAAAGGAGGGTAATTTTATGCAACCCTGCATCATCCCCCAAAATTTGAATACTGGAATTGAGATCCAGCGTACGGAGGATTTGACGTTTTTTTCACACCAGTCCCTTGCATTGCCCTCATTTCTTCATGGATGAACCTAACTTTTGATTTTGAGGGACACTATTTTTTTTCTTTTCTTTTTTGCGGAAACAGATGGTTGATAGATTTCTAATACGGATACATCTAATAGAATTAGAAAATAATAAATTCTGGAGCGCTTTGGCAGCTCTTTTTCCCAACCCACATAGTGCCCCTCGAGTGATCGGCCACATACGAGGCCACCCAGTCCACGGCCCTATTTACTTCTCTGAAAATATGCTTAGCCCAAAAGGTCATTCCATCACTCATCATAGCCCAAATATTCCGAAGTTGGAGGTGGCCTATCCGCAGTTTTTTCTTTCAACACTTAGGAGCTGGTCCAGGAACCGTTGAGTGTGATATGAATTCCGCAACGTTAGTTGGCATCTTCGGTTCTTGATGAATTACTACTCCAAGTACCCCTCATGTGGCACATCATAAGGAAATGCCAGGCCAATCATTTTCCTCAAACTTGCAGCCATATGAACTCTGATCAGCAGTATCATGCCCCAATTGTTTATGTCTGCGAAATCCTCCGAGGATAGTGGAATTTGTCACTGAACATTTGCTATTTATCAATTAAGTTTTTTTTTTCAGCTGAAGGATATGATATACTGCAACAAATATCATGGACCTGTTGCACTAATACAAAATAGCATGACACCAATGCTTTTCAACTGAATGCATTTCCTGGATCAAAAATTGTGATATTTTTGCTCTAAATATCCTCTTGTTCGTCTTTCGGGTTTATGTTCACTTCTACTCATTCTTCTGCTTATGCTAATCATGACTAGGAAATGCTTGTCTATTGCTACTGATTGCTTCTATTTTTAAGTGTCCATGCTGATGATACCTGGTTTAAATGTTAATGTGGATACTGAGGGGCATGAATGCTCTGATGCAGTTATCAAGGCTTACCAGTACTCATCAATTACCAGTGTGACGCTGCTGGACTGTTGGACTATACCATGGGTTATAATCCTAACCTGGCTTGTGTTGGGAACACGGTATTCCCTGTGGCAGTTTTTGGGCGCTGCCATTTGTGTCGTAGGCCTTGGCTTGGTTCTTCTCTCAGATTCAACAGAGTCTAGTGGAGGTAATTGTTGCCCCACAAAAAGTTTAACAATGATTCTCCATGGAGCTCTGAAAGAGTATTTCAGCATAATACCTGTTACATTCCTTAGACAAGGGAAATCTTTTCGTGTTTACTAATCATTTGATATCTGAAAACATTTTCAATCTTTTATCTAAGGAGGTGCAACAAGTGGATAGGTCTACTGTGTGAGAGAGTTTTAGGTTCGATGGATATGTCTTAACACTAGTCTTACAACTTTGTTGCCTTGTAGATGCCAAGAAACCACTTTTGGGAGATGCGCTTGTTATTGCAGGGACATTTTGTTATGCATTTAGCAATGTTGGAGAGGTTAGTGAAGGCCTTGATAACGTTTTGACCCTCTCTGATTTCCATCACAGTTGCTATATTAGTTTTGTAATTTAGGGCAGTATGCTATCAGTTTGTGATTTTTCTAATGTTCTATTGTTTGTTGACACAGGAATTTTGTTGCAAAACGAAAGATCGAGTTGAAGTTGTAGCAATGCTTGGAGTTTTCGGGGTGCTAGTTAGTGCATGTGAGATGTATCCTTCTGGATTATCAAAACTGCATTTTTCTTCTTATTGTCACTTGCTAATCAGGAATCATTATGATTTATAAAATGCTCAGGTATATTTTGTTCTATGAGATCAAACTATAGAATGTGTATATAATGATGTTTTATGGTGTTGAGTTCTGCTTCTGTTGGCAATTCTTACCTTAGGATAACATCTTGCTCAAAAGCATGAAAGTAATTGATATTGTTTTCCTTCCATGACTCTCTTAGAGCTATTTTTGAGCGGAAGGATCTTGAAGCAGTCAAGTGGACTTCCACAATGGTAAATACTCTTCTAACTTTTGAAATTTTGCAATGACTGATGTCTTCTCACAAGCTGCATTTTACTCACCCTTATCTTTGCCAAAAAATGCTAGGATCCACTCAATTGAATTGCCTCTGTTATGTTGCAAAAAGAACCTACAGCGTGCCAATTTTCGAGAAATAGATACCGGCAAAGTTATATTTCCAATATTAGCTTATCGGCATCTAATAATAGTTTTCAAACATTATCTCTTTTTTTCAAAGAGAGTGAGAAAGAGAGAAAAGGAGGGAGACCCACCCGACTTTAATTACCGAAACCAAATACTTGGGGATAAACCATTCAAGATTTGAATCTGAAACCTCTGGTTGCTAAGCTAAAGGGTGTCACAATTGGGACAAGCCCCAATTCACTTTTCAAACACCACCTCTTGTGTCACTTTAGCAAATTAGTTTGGCCCCTAATGCTCTGCTTTCACCAACTGCTTTTATCATGTCACATTGATCAGTCTAGTTGGCAAGAATTAATACTAACAACTTCTTTATGGTTGTAGACATTCATTTATCTGTATCATATCAATAATAAAATATAGTCCTTGACTGTCCTTGAATGTAATACAAGATGCAAGGTTGGCAATCTCATCACAAGAGAAGGTAAATATTCATGTGCAACTATTTTGCAGAGAATATGGAAATCGACATGGAAACCAACCAGTGAGTATCTATACATAGCATGCTTGCTTGTAAATCTATGTCAAAATTCTTACATGACAACAAGAGTATCTAGAAGACACCCTTTCATGTGAGTGTGTGTGTGTGTGTGTGTGTGTGCATAAGAGCCTTAAAAAAGCAAATCATGGGAAATGATGGTTACTATCGTGCTGACTTCCCTGAATCCTTCGGCATACACTGTGTTCTTTCTTTCAAGTTCACCATGCAAAGATGTCCCCGAAATTTAAAAATGATATAAAGTATACAAAAGAAATGATAATGCGCTGGCATGACACAGAAATCTTTAACAAAAATTTTACGTACTAACCTGGAGGTTTCTTCTTGTGCTTTTTTTAGTTTGATATCATGCTGGATGTCAGACAAGAAGGAAGAGAACATTACATGTTGGCTGTGACTTTTCTTTGTTGAGTTTTTTTGTTTGATCCTCCTATCTGCCTCTTGTAACTTCAATAACTCAACACATGCAAAACAACAACCCTTGTACAATAATTTTTTTCTTTTATCAGGAACTGACTGTGGTGCTGTTTTATATTTGTCAGATATCTCTATTTTTTGGCTTCGCAGCAGCAACCTTTTTGTTCTATACTGTTGTCCCATTTGTCCTGAAGGTCAGATTCCTACATGCACATTTTAGTTAGACATTTTTTTACTCATGAAACACTTTAAATAGAGAATTTAGTTAGTATTACCAACAGTGTTGGTGAGGATTCCAAGTTGCCTATTCACTGGGCCAATCTTACAAGAGCTCTATTAACATCAAACATGAAGCAGAAAATTTTAGCAGCCACCGAAACAGTTTACAATTACGTAAGTCCATGGCCAAATGATAATCCGTTTTGGAAACTTTATTTTTGTCTCACATGCAGATGAGTGGAGCCACTTTATTCAATCTCTCCCTTCTCACATCTGACATGTGGGCAGTGGCCATTCGCGTCATCTTCTACCATCAACAGGTTGTCTCTTCCTTCCTTTGTTTTTTGCTCATGATAACAGCGTCTGCTATAGCTACATTGTGATGGCGAGTTTGCCAAATTTATTGCAGGTGGATTGGTTATACTATCTTGCATTTGTAGCTGTGGCCATTGGACTGATCATCTACTCATTGAAGTAAGTTCCACGAAACCCTTCCAAGTGATGATTAGCAGCTTTAATATTATACCTAAAACGTTTCCCCGGCCTTTTCTCAAGGCAATAGCATATCTGACACATTTGATGGAAATGAAAGTGAAACTTGCTCATCACAAGTTCTATATTTATCCTCCTTTGCTTTCAGTGGTGTATAGGCAATGTGTGGATCTAATAAGCCTCATTCTCCTCCTTTTTTGCTAGTGAGACTGGTATGCTCAATGCAACAGCTACCGGGAATGAGGAAGAAACTATTCAGTATGAACGACTCGCTCAAGAAAATTCGGCACCAGTGATGCTGTCTTGAAGAGGGTGCATCAAACAACACAAAGCTAATAAGTTGTTGAATCTACATAAAACTGTCAAAAGAATCTGAAAGGTTTATGAAGGTCACCAAGTTGCACCTAAATTCAATCCAGAACTGCTGCCTTCTTCGTAATGGTTCAGCCAAGAAGCTTTGTGTAAAGTAAAATCTCCCCCCACTCATTTTTGCATGCGAACAAATTGAACTCGTAATGCTTGAAACTGTTTGACAACTGCAACTCCAGCCGCATTTAGTATCTGGTTGGTTGTCCAATGTAACTGATATTTGTTAAGTAATAGATAAATGTTAGCGAAACCCAAAAAGGAAGAGATTTAGTGGATAGATGATTTTGGCATACACTTTTAACAAGCAAGAAATCAACTAGAGAACCCAGCTGATGTCATACTTATGAGAAATAGTTGATAGCAAATCAGTTATCCCCTAAATCTATTCCGTATTTAGATTCACCGAGAATCTTTTTAGGTAATAAGGGCCCTTCCAGAAAATTCGCTGCATCATCCTTGCAACAGAAGCCAGGGTCTGAATTGATAAAGAAACAGTGCAAAAAAAATTCTATGTAAAATTAAATGTTGATAGGATGAGTTGTCAAGCTAAGGTAATATGGTCGCAAAAATGCGATGGCCAAAATTGTGCGTGGAGGCTTCGTACCTAGACATCACAACCAACAGTGAATTCCTCCAGATTTCCGTTGTCACCAGTGTTTGGCATCTGTAGAATTAAAAAATGTACTTATAGAAATCCAGCCTCCTGGAAGCTGTCCTTAATTTCAGGCATTGACCACCTGCTCAAGCAAGATTGTGATCATTTAACTTTATTGATTTTTTATGTGAGAAGAAACCGAGCATCAATTTGTAATCTTTCCTATGGCTAATGCATCCAAAGAAGTTACGAAGTTAAGATTCCTGAGAAATGAAAATATGATGAATTAACAGCTCATGCTCTCAAACAACGCTATAATATCTATTGGATGTTGAGCATTCATTCCAAATTCAAAACTTAACTGGTACTTGTCGATGGTTTCTCTCTGAACTAGTTAAGAATGGAAGGTGTTGCAACCGATTTCGGGACATCGATGTGGATCGCTTTCGTAGACATGCGAGACAATAAACAAGGGTGAGAGCTCATTGAAATGGCTTTAGCCAGGCCTCCAATGCTTTAGACCCTACTTGGGGGAGCTATTGGCAATAAAGTTTTTGAAAGTAGCGCCGTTGGAAATAGAGCTTTCTAAAGTAGAACTTTTATAAAAAGTCGTTTGCTATTTGGTAACTATATATCACTTTAATATGTGTTTGGTAAACAAATTGAGAAAATACTTTTGGTATAACAAAATAACCATAAAAGACACTGCATAGTATTATACAACAGAGCATAATAAAATTTAATATGTATTAATACATAAATATATGATATAGTATAATATTATTGTAATGTAATATAATATTATTATAATATAGTACTATAACATTGTATACTATAACATAATTATTTAATCTAATATTAAATTATTTAACATAACATATCAATATATTATAATATAATATAATATAATATTATATTTATAGTATAATATAATAATAATGGTATAAAATATTATAATTATTAGCATAATTAATTTTTCAAAATATAACAAAATATTAAATTATTTAACATAATATATTAATGTATTATGATATAATGTAATATAATATTATATTTGCAGTCAAGGTTCGCCGTACCGGCGAGCACTGGTACCCATACGGTTTCGGTTCAGTACCAGCTTGAAACCAGTACCGAACCGGAGCCGCGCGCGGGCATAAAAAAAAGCAAAAAAAAAAAAAACAACGTGTCCACGCGTATCTTTGGATGCGCGCGGACGCGTCAAATGCCACAGAGTGGCATTTGCCACTCTGTGGCATTAAATGGCCCACGCAGGCTGGCAGCCCGCATGGGCACACTGCCCCATGCAGGGAACCGTGCGCGGGTGCGATTCCCTGCTGGAAAATCAGCCGCGGGCATGGTTCCTGTGCGGGGAATCGTGCGCTCTTCCTCGCACACGAGGCGCGCTGCCCCGTGCACCCACGCACGGGGAAAATGTGGTTGGACCGGTGCGAACCGAGCCCGGTTTGCACCGGTACGAGTACGAAATCAATCGATTCTGATCCAGTTTGGGTCAGAACCGTTTTTATACGCTGTATCGTACCGGTGCCCGTTGGCACCGGTTTAGCATACCTTGTTTGCATTATAATACAATAATAAAAGACTAAAATATTATAATTATTAGTGTAATTAATTTTTTAGAATTATAAAGGGACATTTAGTGTAATTGTTATATTTTATCACGGATATTTTGGTCAAAAAAATAGCTTTTCGACGGAGCCTAAAAGTGCTGTTTTGGAAAGCTCCAAAATGGAGCTTCTTTCAAAAAAATATTTTTAGCTTTTTGGAAAAGCTAAAACAGCTTTCCGAAATTTTTACCAAACATTCTTTTTTATTATAAAATATTTTTGGAGGGCCAAAAAGTGCTTTTGGCCCTCTAAAAGCTCCCCCAAACAGGGCCTAAGTCCAATTTTTTGGTGAAAATAAAGAAAGAAGAAAGAACAACAAAGAGATAGAGTCTCCTGTAATCCAGATGATTACCTTCCCCCCTCCTATCGAGGACCTTTGTACCTATTTATAGCTAGAGTCCTAAATTTTCTAGGATCACATCCCAACAAACTTGGAATCATACCGCAACAAATTGCTAACATGGCGTAACAACTTTATAGACGTGTTTTAACAACCTAGCATGTGATAGAATTGCACGTGCCCTTGAGGTGGAAGGACCAAGCTTCTTCATTTGCAGGAAAGGTTCTACTTGGTTCGAATAAGTAGCCGAGGTCAATAAGTTGAGCTCAGAGGTGCTGATCTCGCAGGTCGGCCACTTATGGTCTACTCGGGCCAGCCTCTAGGTTTGCCTAAGGAAGCCTGACCCCAGGGGATTTTCGAGTGCATCGGATCCATCACACTAGTCAATAGCTAGATAAATCATTGTGAGCCACACTATGCTGGTAATTTATTACAATAACACTGGCCCCACTACTCATGAGTCCGAAGCATCTCCACTGGTTCGGGCGAAGGAAGTAATCATTTTGTTGGAACTTATATCCTTTTAAGGAGGATAATAATTTCTAAGTGTTGCTCCTTCGTAGCAGGGGCGACCCAATACATTTGGGAGCCTAAGGACTCAATGAAGGAGGCTTTTTTTTTATAATAAATTTTTTTTAATAAGTATAAAATACTTAAAAAAATGATATGGAAATAGATAGCTATCAATACACTATTTCAACAAAGATGCATGAATCTAACAAAGATAGACAAGAAGCCTCTTCAATTTAATATAATTTTTGAATGGAAGTACGGAAAGGTAATTATTCTAAAAAAGAGCCCATAAAACTGATTAAATAAATTAGATAATGCTTGGCAATACTGTTTATGTACCTTTCTTATAAAAAAAATGCGGATGTAGCTCAATGTTTTCCTCCGCCAACGAAGGAAGAAGGAAAAAAAACACTGTAAAAGGCCAAAGCTTCCAAATTTCTCTTTGCCCTATTTCAGATTTCTCCTCATATAAGCCCATGGAAAAGAGTAACTTGGACAAATCATTGGCAACCAAAATTTTTAAAGAAGGGATATACAAGAAAGTGATCTCAACATAGAGTCCATCGATAAAAAATAATCCACAGAACAAAGCAAGGCAATTCAACAACCAGTTGATAGGCAACAAAAAACGATTAATGCACAAGAGAGACAGACAGAGATGGAGAGGGAGGTAAGCTGTTGGTTTCTTACTTGGAAGAAGAATGGAGCAAGAGCTCTGCTGGTCAGGCCCGATTATGTTTACAAATTGCTAGGTATGGATCGATTTTTTGGTCGGGCCTTTATTGTTGGCCAGGCCCGTCCCACGGGACTAGTTTTTGTACCCTAGCCCAGTAAATTGCGGGCTGGGCGGGCCTCTTTAGCCCGTGATCAGCTCTACTGAAAACCACATCCCCGCAAACCCTGCTTGCACCCGATCCCTCACAGACCGAGAGAGCGTACACAAGCACAGGTCCAGAGAGAGAGAGAGGGAGACGATCAAGCGTTCTCGAGGGCGGGCAGCGGGCGTTGGATACCATGGATCCACCACCACCACCACCACCCTCAGCGTCGTCAGAGCCACCACCTGTGGCGGCGGCTTCGCCATCTCAAGCGGCGCAACCACCATCTCCGGCCCCAAGCCCAGCACAACCCCCACCCTCCTCCACCCCTTCAACGCCCGCCGAAACCCTCACTCCCCCTACCTCCTCCTCCTCCTCCTCGGCCCCTTCCCCCACCCAAAACCCTTCAACCCCTCCCCAACCCCTATCCCAACCCCAGCCATCTCCCCAGCAGCAATCCCAAACCCAGCCCCCATCAATTCAGCCGCAGCAGAGGCCGCCTCTGAATCGGAGCCGACCGCAAACACCTTACGCCCACTTTGCCCACCACCTTCCCTCCGCTCCCACCTCCTCCTCTGGGCCTCCTTCTTCTATCGCTTCTCCCTCGCCCTCTCCGGCCCCAATGCAGAGGGGTGGGCTCGCCATCGGGGTGCCTGCCCACAACCCCCACCATCCAAGGCCCCAGCAGCCGCCTTTATCCTTCTCCACTTTTAGCCCATCACCGCCATTCAGCCAGCCATTTAGTTCAACGCCTCGGGTGCCCGAGCAGTCCCCGACATCCAGTTCCCAGGTATCATTCGAGCCTTCGTCTTCTATTTCGTCCAGGAATTATATGAAAAATCACTTCTTTAGAAGAAAACTTGTTGCAAAATTTGTTCTTCTAAGTTATGCATGCCAGAATCTTATGACCTTGGAAATTATTTCTGCTTTTGCAATGGTAATCTCCTCTTGGATTCGTTGAGGTGAGTCGTTTTTGAGAGAACATGAGTTTATTCATGCATAATGGCAGGAGGGAACAGAGGTGTCTTTGAGAGAATTAGGGCATGCTGTTGTTTCTGATGGAATAAAATATGCATAAGGTGAGCTCGCCAATACAAATAAAGTAGAAAATTGGTGAACTTGGAGCCTTATGTAATGCCTTGACTCTGGGAAATTGAGATAAAGCGAGGACAAGGGGGCTCGCGAATCTGTCAGTATAGACAAAATCATTCCCATTTCCCCCACTTTCATTATTCCATCACATTCCTGGCATTTAAATAGAACCTCTGAAACAGTATTTATAACAAGGACTAGGTTATATTACATTGTGCCTATGCTGGTCATGGGTTGGCATGGCAAGCAGTGCACCATATTGGTCATGCGCATGGTCAAGAGTCAGGCCACATGGAGGAGAATATGCTTCCATTTTGGTATATATTGGTCAACGTATGCGAACACAATCATGTACTATGTCAAGTTGGAAACATGAGTTTTGTACTTACATGTGTTTCCTATATGAGACATCTAAGATAACCTCTCTACTACGGTAACAAAACAGATCGGTATATCTCCTGGATATAAATTCGTTAATTAGGACCATAATTTCATTTTCCTGCTAGGTTGCATTAACAGAATTTTGATCCTTTGTCTGCAAATTTGCCTGTCATAATATGTGTTAAATCCAATACGACTCTTGTCCCATCAGATGGCAATTTATCATCAACATGCAAGTTAGTTTGTTTATGACAAGTAGCAAATAGTTTAGTGTTAGATCCCCACTCTTGATGCTGCCCACCATGTTTTGAAAAATCACTTGTTTTCCCATTACTTAAAGACTAATCATTTCCATATTACATGTTTGTCCTTAATAATCTCATTTTGTATGTTAGGTATGTTTTTTTCTATTAATGCCAATTTTTATAGGATGCAGTGCTTAATTTCATTTGAAGTAAGAATAGGCTGTTTGTATGTTCTCTTATTTCTAAACATTTTTTAATAATTTACGGGCATAAGAAAAGTATTCTTTATGGCAGTTATAGCTGAGGTGAATAGGTCATAAATGATTATCATAATTTTGTCATCATTCCCTTTCATCATGCTATGACTCTTGAGTTGTTTTTGTGCTGTATGTTATTTAATAATGTGACGCCACACATGTCTTGGTTTTGTTTTATTTTCTTGGGGTTTTAATGAACTTAGTCTTTTTACAGCTGGTAGCCAACCAAACATCAAACTTCTGACCTTTTCATCGAGGCTTGGAATCAGCAATCACTCTCTTAAACATGCCTGATAAGAAAGAAATGGTGTATGCTTCACCTTTTAAGCTATGATAAGGCTTAGAACCAGAAGTCACTCTCCTAAACATGCCTGATGAGAAAAAAATGGTGCATGCTTCACCTTTTAAGCTACGGCATGAGAACTAAGTGACAAACCTGTGTTGACATGACGTATGACATGCGTACATGTACAGATATGAGTTTGACAAATCAGTGAAGCTCTAGAACTCAATACCTTGAGGGACAAAGAAGTAAAGTTAGAGGAGAGAGAAGGGGTGGATGTATTTAATGAATCAGAGAGAGAAGTTTGAAAGAAGTGGGGGGGTGGGGGTTCAAGCATCCATAGAAGAATTGGACACAAGAATCTTCTAAAAATTGGACCCAAAGACACATCTCTATCATATATATGTGTGCTAATGTATACATATAATGAATAATGAGCTACACCTATGCTCCTTAAGTAAATAAAATTTGACAAAATAATAAAATTTAACAAAATGATCGCTAATTTTTATGTTATAACTAAAATAGAGGTCCTGCAAGTAGACATGCAATAACGATGGCATCATGATTTGATAATATGAAGCATGGAGTGTCATGAAGTGCCCCAAGTGTTTGACATGCTAAAAAAGCCAAAAATCATTGGTGAATTGGCTTAGCCGTGAACAAATGAAATTGGGTGGAGAAGGTGTAGGCTATGCAAATAGTTGTAGGGTAATCATGGACAAAATAATGCATAGGTGTGCATAAAGTACACTCAAGGGACTAAAATTTAAAGCCATGTAGGAACAGCATGTCTTTATACCTGCACCCATTTTTTTTGGATCCCTTCTTAACCAACCTTTTGTATCCTAAGATTTGGTGATAATGGATCTGGCTCCTAAATAAGGTTGTGAATGAGCTAAGCTTGAGCAAGCTAGGCTCAATTTCATTTAATTTCAAGAAAAATGATCTGATGAAAGTTTGATACTAATGGCTTTCAATTTTAAAGTTGAAATACAATTTTTTATAACATACACATAAGTTTTTTGTTTATAACAATATTTAAAATTATATATGTTAATTTATTCATATATCTAGCTTATTCAAGCTGAGCTTGAGTGAGCCAAGCCTAGCTCTAAGTGGGCCAAATTCAAGCCAAATTTTGAGCAAAAAAATAAGCTGGTTGCTAATGGCTCATCTGTTTGACAATGCTATCCCTAGACACTCACCTCATCTGACCCCCACACCTGATCCCATGTAACATAGTTTTATAGTTTTCATATAGTTGGTTTGACCTCTTTGAGCTCAATATTTAGCTCCCTTTCATTTTCTATATGACAGAATGGGTACATAAGGAGATTCAATGCTTCTAACTGCAAAATGGATGATATATAGAAGAAGAACTATGCTTTTCAGATTGAAGTCTGTTGATTTTCTTAATTTTAAATCTTTACTTCTGAGCTGTTATTGTGACTCCAATTTTCAGGTCAGACAGCCTGTTCAAGGGATTCAAAACATCGGAATGATCGGGGCTCTTAGTGCTGGTTCTCAAATACGGCCAAGTGTGATGTCTGGATCTCAACAACAGAGATTTGGTCAGCCACCTTTGAGATCAGCATCTCCATCAGCTAACCAAACTTTAAATTCACAGGTAAGTTGTGAAATAGTTCTTTTAATCTGGCAAATGCTGGATATGTATATATCTGTATGTATATAATATATCTAATATTTATATATATTTGTTACCTTATGGTCATGCAGAAGAATCGACATGTACCAATTTCTTCATATAAGTTCTGTCTTTTACTGCATTTCTAAATGTTCACATGCCTTAGAATTTCTATTTCAATACTATTGTATAAAGCGTGAAATAGTACTAGACACACGACTTTCTGATTTAACAATTCACTTCGTTTTGCTCACTGTTTGCAAATAGCCTTATGTACATGTACATATCTACATGCAAATACACACACACACACATATGTATATGTATAGCATTCCATTCAAAGATAATGTGCTTTATATTAAGCTGTGATAGTGGCCTTTTTGGCTTCTCTCTCATTTTTGTTCTTATCTGATTTATCAATTTAGAAGTTATCCTGGCATTTGTCAATTGAGAGGAATATCTGTTATAGTGATTTGATGTAGAGTTGTCTTTGCATGTTTAAGTGCATCTCAACAACAGCAAGTGGTCCATGCTGGTGTCCTTTGTTAGAAACTGCATCACAATTCTTTGAGACAATCCTTTGTATTTTTTATTAGTGAATTGCTTTATTGTGTTTTTAAGTGTTAATTATCTTATTTCAGCTTTTAAGTGTAATTATCTTATTTCAGCCTGTTATGTTTCTGACTGCAGAAATTTCCAAGCCACGGCTTGCCAAGAACCCCTTCCATGGCTTCTCCTAGTTCTCCATCACCTGTATCACAAAGTCAATCTCTACAGCAGCAATTGTCCTCGGCACAAGGAAAGCAAATGCATGCACCTTCCGCACCTTCCTCATCATATAGGCCCTCAGTGAAGCCCCATGTTTTGCAGCAAAGGCCACACCATCTCCAACAGCATCAGCATTCTCTTCCAATGACTTCGCATCAACAACAAATACCATCATCTCAACAACAGCAGCAACAGAAGCAACAACAACAACTGCAACTGCAGCAACATCAACAACAGGCTTCATTATCACATCAGTCACATGAGCACCATAATCAACAGTATGTAGCGCTTAGAAACCAGCAATCAGTAACTCAACAACAACAGGCTGTGCGAGCTCTTGGGTCAACAGTTCAAAAGTCAAATGTTCCAGGACAGGGGCAATCTGGTGTGGTTCAATCTGGGAATATCAGTCCAGTTGTTAATGCAGATGATGCAGAATCTGGTAATCATGTTCTTAGCAAGAGAAGCCTCCGTGAATTGGTTGCCCAGGTGAGTTGTCCACCAAATGTTTTCTGGGATCCAGTCTTTTCATTCCACCTGAGGGTCAAAATTTTGATTTAACAATTCATGAACCAGGAATCACTAGCGCTAACAGTTTAAATTCATCTACTGCAGTCAAAGCCTAAT
The DNA here is from genome assembly GCF_051530095.1 of Phoenix dactylifera. NCBI lineage: Eukaryota > Viridiplantae > Streptophyta > Magnoliopsida > Arecales > Arecaceae > Phoenix > Phoenix dactylifera. The sequence continues at coordinate 10,644,968 of NC_143200.1, forward strand.
GTGTGCAAAAATCTCATTTTTTGCTTGATGTCTAATCATGAATTTCTTGAAACTACAAAAATTTACACATATTATGGACAAATTTGAAACTACAAAATGTATGCTTTGTTCAGCACTTCCAACACCCTGCCAACCCACATCATGCCTCATTTTTGTTCCTCTTCCTTATGGCAATGACCTAACCTGATCCTGGTCCAACTTGTCCCACTAACTTCCTCCTTGTATGTTGTGCTGGAGCCAAGCAAGGGCAGGTGGTGATGAAGGGGGCTCGAGGAGGAGAGGTGAGAGAGGAGATTCTGTAAGTAATAGAGGAGAGGGGGCACCTAGGGAGGTTGGAAGCAATGAAGAAAAGAGAGAGAGGATGGGTTGGTTGGCATGGTTATAGGAATGGTGGAAGGGTGAGGAAGAGAAATGGCTTGGGTGTAGCCATGGTTAAGATGATGATATTACACTGCTCAGTTGGGATGGGAAATAGCCATGATCCTGATAGAAAAACTGGATAATTTTGGAATAAAATGAATTTCATCTCTCTCTTAAAGCAACATGTTTCAGACTGTCTAAACTTAAATCTAATGGATAAAAATTGTGGAAGGACTGAATTACTTCTCTTCTTATGAGAAGCATAGTCCATCTTTTATATATTTTATATTGTGTGTTGTATGTTACATATTATGTATTGTATATTACTATATACTATATATTATGTATTATCGATTATTAATTATTTAATTATTTATTTTTGAGAACTAGGATGGGACGAAGTCCAGCCAAAAGGGTGGAGGGCTGGACTGGAACCAAGGTCATTAGTACGCAACCCATAGTGACACTGCTAATGGAACAGCTAGCACCTTCCATATGCTATTATATTGTAATATTTATATTTCTCCAATTCTCATGCTTAGGAGGGAGGCTCCCATGAGAGGAGACTTGGGGCAATGGAATTGGTGGAGTGGCCCTTATGTTTATATATCTACTCATCTTCTCCAGTTCTCCAGGTATCCAATATAGGACTAATTCCAATTCAATGAGTAAAACGAAAAGATGGGGAAGTTACATTTTGGTTTTATATTTCATGTTGAAAATTTCAAACTCCATATAAGAAAGAACTGTTTCATGAAAAATAAAGATGAAAATATTATCTCTATACAAAATTTGGAAACCAAGAGATCAAATTCATGGATTATTCCCTCTTGATTCCATGTGATCTTTCTTATGCAAAATACCCTTTGCCTCTTATCATCTAGCATGTTTTTCTATTTTTGAAAATTTCATTTTAACAACCAAATATCTTCTAAAAGGCCATAACTTTCAATACCCATATATTTTAAAGAAAAAAAGATGAGATCATTGCTTTGTAATCTGGAATTTTCATAATAGCCCTCACAGAAAAAAAAAGGAATGTTCATATTGACTTATTATTTTTTTGTTTTCCATTTATATATAATTCAGTTTGTATTATATCTTTTCACATGTTCATTGCACATGCCCATCTGCTTTTTCTTATTAAAAGGTACTTGAACATGTTATTAATCAGTTTCCGAAGACTGGAATTTTCATTAGCTTGATTTTAACTGTGGGCAGATTGATCCATTTGAGAAACTGGATTCTGAAGTTGAAGATGTTCTTGTTGAGGTTGCTGAGGATTTCATTGAATCTGTGAGTTCTCTCTACATTTGAAACCAACCTATGCCTGCATGATCATGAGTACATCCTGTGCATATCAGTAGAAACATATTAAATCGACAAAGTAATATTAGTGCAGGCTCTACTGGAAAACATAGTAGCATGTAATTTTGTAGACATTATGGCACATTTTGATGTTCTGTGTACGTTTTTCCACTTTCATCAATAAGTTTCTCATTTTTATAAAAAAAAATGTTTCTGCATGAAATATATGATGTCTACATGTGCATATGATTGGGACTTATATTTTCTAACTGTTATCAATTTATCATACCCTCATATGCATAGCCTTGTGACAAATTTTATATATGTTTTTACTCCCCAATACTTGCTCCAGTCTTCATAGTATTAGGGCCTGAAGTCATTGCATTAAGTCCTTGATGAGCAATTCATAAGACAAATTGAGATTTGCAAATGTAGTGCCAGTCTTCCCTATTGAGTTGAATTTTTTCTGTTTCCATCTTTTCACTGACTAAAAAACTTTGTTGTATCCAATTGCTTAAGCACTGAAATAGATACCTAAGTGCAGTGGATCACATGAATGTTTCTGTAATTGGATAAGCCATAATTCTTTCGTTCTTCACCTTGAGGGCTTCTCATTCATATCCTTTGGTTAGCAACATCTTTACCACAAGCTTTCATTGGACTTAATTCTGGCCGACAAATAATGCTCTGAAATTGTTTTCGACAAGTTTATGTCACTGGACAGATTTTACATGCAAGAAATCTTTTTAGGATGTTTCTCATCTATTTTTTTTTCTTCTTAATACCTGCCTCTTTCTCTCACACACAATTTTCCACTTGCCTTCAACTCTTCAGTTATCAAGTGACTGCTGCTTCCAGTATAAGAATATAAACTAAGTATATGATTGCAAAACCTGCATATTTTGACAAGTCTTGACAAAATCTATGGACTTAATAAATGTTTTTCATCAATAATATTTTTTTTTGAAAATAAAAAGTTTGTTAGCATGACAATTTTTTGGCATACTATATGGCCAATGTTGAACTGCAAAGTCCCTTTCATTATTTTGCATTTGAAATTTCTGTTAACTATTTTGTGCTAATTATCCTTATATGTTAGGCAGGTAACAACGTTTGCTTGCTCCTTGGCTAAGCATCGAAAATCAACTACATTAGAAGCAAAAGACATACTCCTTCATGTAGGTGAGCATACTCAGAATTGTCTGCTCTGGATTGTGTTGGACTGAAATATTCCTTTAATTCCTAGCTTGTTTTGTAAAATATAGCTGTATTAAGTATATTTATACTACAGAGAGAAATTGGAATATGACACTACCTGGTTTCGGTGGAGATGAGATCAAGTGCTATAAGAAGCAGGTAATTCAGAGTAATTACTGTACACCATTAGCAAGAGCCCTGCATCATTTTTCTCTTTATAATAGAGCCTTGCAGGCTTCTTGCTTGTTTTCTTCCTTGTAGTGATAAACTCACCCAGATTTTTTGCTTTTGGTTGTTTCCTTGGGAGATTATGCACAGTTCACAAATGATATTCACAAGGAGAGGATTGCTGTGGTATGTTTTAACTTAGATCTGCAGCATATGCTAATTTGAGACTCTCTCTCTCTCTTTCTCTCTCTCTCTCTCGCTCTCGCTCTATATATATGTAGATATGTATTACCATAATTTCTGCACTGTAATTGCATGATCTTTTTAGCATATGACATCGATCTCTATATGATCCCTCTTTTTTTGCTTAATTAACAAATTTTGATTAAATAACTGAACACATCCAACTACCATATGCATCTTCTTCAGTTTTTTATTATGCAGACCTATTGGTTTAGTGATGACAAATTATGAAGTAGAGGACCGATATAATCAGGTAAATTTGAAATCTAATACATTAATTCTTATTTATGTTTAACAATACATAGTAAGGTCTGACGAACCGGTCTGGCCTGTAACTGGTATGCCGGAGTGGTGAAAACCGGTACGGGCCGGTTCTGTGCCGGAGATGAAGAAGACGAAAAGAAGGAGAGAGAGCGCGGGGAAGAGAAGGAGGGAGGAGACCTGTGGCCACCATCAGAGAGCCGTGAAGGCCTCCGGTGGGGGGCTTTTAATTTGGAAATTTTAAGTGAAGTCGGCACCCCATTTGCCGAGTTCACTTAAAATCTCCAAATTTAAAAGTTGCGGCCTCTGCCGTGCCCCCGCGGGCTCCGTCGCCCCCTCAGCCTCTGCCGCTCCTCCGTGGCTCTCCAATAGCGTCGATGGGTCTCCTCCCTCCCTTTCTTTCCTGCGCTCTCTCTCCTTCTCTTCTTCTTCCCCGGCTCCGGCAGGGAAGAGCTTGCCGGTTCGTACCGGCCGGACCCGGTACGGCGAACCTTGATACATACAATATTTTTTTTTTAGAAAAAGAGATTATATCTTCTCTTAAAAACTATATTTGTAGTATATTATGATGAAATTCATTTTGATCTTGGCAATTTTTGTGACAAATGAACAATGCCCCACCCTCTGCACAATGGTAAGGAAGGATGCTCATTTATGATCTACATGTTAGAGGTTTGAAACACAGAAATAGCCTTTTGAAATGTGTGGGTAAGGTTGCGTATATAAGACCCACCACAAATTCCGCAATTATAGGAGCCTCGTGCATTGTAATGCTCTTTTTATAAGCAATGCCCTACATATTATTGTTTGAACAATAGGCGACATTGCACAGTTTCTGCTTTGCCATATGAGCAATTCTTAATTATTTGGGTATTTCAAGAATTTGTTTTTCACTAAATACCGCTAAAAATTATTGTTTAAAATAAGTGCATGCAGACGGATATGCGGATGCAATCCCTTAACCATACCGCATTGCCTAAAGATGGTTTGCTTAATATGTGCGGCCGCATATGCAATCCGCTTAGCATTATTGCGGTAGCATATGCAGCCCGTTTAACATTGTCGCCTCATGCGTAGCCCAATTTTATAGGCTTGTGTAGATCGAGCTGGTTCAAGTGGATGGCTGATGATTAGGATGAATTTGAGGATTAGATGGCTAGATATGGGTATTAAGAATGTTAATATCTTCATTATATCTGTTACTATGAGATTTAAGCACTACATACTAAGCATATATTGTCATTTCTTATGGTTATTATTATTACTATTATTTATCTCAAAAATATAACTATTATTATTATTTATTATATTTAATGCATTTTCAAATTTTTAATAGCTAAAATACTAATTGCATATGCACTCACATATGCAACTCACATGCAGCATATATAGTATGCACTATCTAAACCACTCGCATACCATCTCTTAAAGTGCTAGTGAAAATTGCAATTTTTTGGTTGAATCTGTAGAATAGTAAGGTAGAGGAACCCTACTGCACCAAATACCACTTTGTAGAGCAAGATGAATGTACGAAGAAATAGGGATGGTGACAAGGAGGGCATGGGTCGAGTAGGCCATTACCCGTACCTACCTCATAATTGGCAACCACATCCATATACCCATCCCATACCCATCTAGGGGTGGGGCGGGGCGTGTGGAGTTAGACGGAGTGTGTTTGGACTAAAAAATGCGGAATCATCCCGAACTACTTGGTTTGGGGCATACCAAGCTGTACCGGCGGCAGATTGAGATGGTTCCTGCATTCAAAACGGTAAACCGACAAGTGGTGGGAGAGGAAGAAGGAAAGAGTGGAAAAAAGAAAGAGAGAAGGGGAGGGAGAGGAAGGGAGGCCCGCCAAAGGGTACCGAAGGGCCAGAGTAGGGGCTCCGCCCTCCAGACCCCTATTTCGCAGACCCCTGTTTCATACGAAACAGGGTTTGTCGGGGCCTTTTTTTTTATTTTGAAAATTTTAAGCGCCGACTAAAAAGCAGTCAAATATTTAGAAACAAAAAAATGAAATGTTGTTCTTTAGGAAGTCAAATATCTCTTAAACTAAGAAAAGCGGTCAACTAAAAAAACAAACAACTAAGCATGTATCTTGTAGTCTTTCACGTGATTAATCTTTCTCATGATTGATCATAATTCTTTCTTCTCCATTATCATCATAATTACAAGGCTAATATACAATGGGGTTCCACTCGAGGTAGGCATTGCCATTATTTGCACCCGTCCTAGATCTGCTGTGGGTTAAAGATGAAGACCCATCCCCGCCACCAACTCTAAATGGTTTGGAGTAAATTGCCACCCTTATGAAGGGCATGTTTACATAAATTAGATTCTACTCATTTTTTAAAACTAAATGCAAGTGTTACTTCAGATATGATATGGTAGTATATAATGGTTGTTTGTATCTAGTGTTCAAATAGGAGCAAGCCAAGGCATACAGACTCTTGATGCTTCAGGTCAAAAGCCAAGTCTAAGAAGTGTTTCTTTACTTAACATTATAATTCATTTTTAAAAACATGAAAGTTAAGGCTTCCTTGCACATGTGTGAAGATGATTACTCCATGGTGGGAAGTAGTTTATCTAATTACTCTAAGATATAATTGATTCTCCAATGATCGTAGGCTCCATAGGCCTATTTAAGATATACCTTTAGCTACATGAATATAAATTGATTGTTGAGAAAACCAGATGTAAAAGATGGTTTATCAATATTATAATTATCATTATCATCATCATAATTGTTATTATTTACTATTATCATTATCATTATTATTATGATTATTATTGTTATCATTTTATAATTATGATTATGATTATGATTATTCTTATAGTTAGAGTCAGGGTTAGAGTTAGAGTTGAGAAAAGGAAGTGTGATGCACCTTTATTATTCTGCCTATGGTAGGTTAATACTTGATAAGGCTTGTGATATACGAGGTGGCACACAATCTCTGTTGGAAAATTATGCATGCTGCAGAAAAATAAAATCGCAGTGGAGGATGCATGCACGGTTATTCATCTCGTGAACAAATTAAAAACCGTTCGTAGATAGATTAAGATTAAAACTTAAGAGAGAGATCGTATCTTCACCTTGTGCGGGTAGATCTTCACCGCAATCTGATGATCGTGAAAATCTTAAAAGGTTCACTTGAAGCTGTCCGACCTCTACGGGTATCCATACGAGGAAGAGGACCGATCCAAGCGCCTAGATCTCACCGGGGTGCTAGCTTCCTTGCAGAGATCACATTTGATGGTTGAATCTCTTTTGAACAATCAACTCTTAATTGCTCTCAAGAGGAAGAAGGAGAGAGGGAAGAAGAGGAGGCCACGCCCAAAAGAAAAGAGAGAGAGAGAGAGGGTTCGGCCGTGAGAAAGGAAAAAGGGAGAGCTGCATGCCTCCTTTTTTTTTGCTTGCGGTCTAGATTTGCCCCCAAAAGCTCCTAGGGCTTCCTCTCACGCATGCCCCATAAAAGAATCCGAAAATAAATAAAATAATGAGGGGCGCACACCCCTCCTTTTATTTTGTGCGTGAATCCTCATCCAAGGAGGATTAGGTGGCCTAATCCAATCATGACTCAATCATGGGCTCTAGGACTCTTAATCCTTATCTAATAAGTTCTATTGCAATTAGGATTCTTTATCCTTATCTAATAAGGAGTTCTATTGCAATTAGGATTCTTCAATTAAGATTCTTAGTCCTAATTTAATTAGGACTTTAGGAGTCCTACTCCAAGTAGGACTCTTATAATTTGCAGTCTTAATGTAATTAGGACTCTAGGAGTTCTACTCCAAGTAGGACTCTTAAACCTTATCTAATAAGGTCAAGCCCAATTTAATTAAGTCCAATTGATTCAATCAAATTGCAGTCCAATTGCAATTATTCCTTCTTCAACTCACTAACTCTTAGTAGGTTAAACCAATTATCAATCAAATTGATAATCATGATCTATTGTGATTCCAAATCACAATTCAACCATCGGATTGATCAGAACCTCTTATGTGTGTGACCCATAGGTTTTATTTTGTCTGGTAGTGAGTCATATTGTGATCTTTATCACAATATCATTGAATATTCCTTTCAATGAGTTGGAATAATTTCCAACTCACTTCGTCAGGGATCACTGTTCATCAAGATAATCCCTGTGAGTCTCACCATTCACCAGTGACACCTAGCAGCATGTAGTGACAATCCAGCAGAATGGAATAGATGAACCTCTAGGTGCAGTTATTGTATGATACAGTCCTTCTATTGTGGATTCCTACAAGATGGAGATCATGGAAAACTCGTCAAACTCCATCGTCTATATCATATATCAAGATTTATTCAACTTTAGTTCGAGTGGAAAACTCCTTTTCCATTGTACTTACTGTCCCGACCGAGGTCTTTCGAACTCAATCTCATAAATCACATAGGACCACTCCTTATATACCAAGATCGATAGATTCCATGTGGGTGCACATCCTACTCCTACAGTGAACCTACTGCAGCCAATCTGCACTACAAGGATCCATATGGCTAGAGACAAATTTCAGTTCAATAGTTTTTTTCTCTCCACTCGTACTAATCCGCCTACCCGGCTTCTTGTATTTAATTATTCGGAGCTATTAGAGTGGGATCCACTTTTTGGGGAATATGAGTCGAAGCAATAACAAGAATACTTCTAGCGGAACATCTTTCGCAATCCCTAGAAAGATAGTTCTCTAATAGACCGAGAGATAAGTAATTCGACTCATTTTAGGGATAGGAAAATCTCATCTATTGGTTCATTGTACATATCTATTTTAGTTAGGAATTTTGCGTAAAGTAAAAAAAAAATACAAATGATCTTGAACGACAACATCTGACCATACATATATGTATTAGGCGGTTCTCGAAAAAAGTTAGCGAAAAAAATTATCCCTAAAATCGAGACTAAAAGGAATATATAAACCAATGCTTCCATAGATTCGATCGTGGTTTACAATTATAGCTTCCAATGCAGTCAAACTACAGCAAACTCACTGTGAATAACCGACGCACCATAGGTCAAAGGACCAGTTATACCACGGTAACATTAAGTAAGTCACTGATTAGTGGATAGACATCCAAGTGACTTCTTGTTTTAGTCACGTTCGGTATCCTTGTTCTCTAACAAGCACCTGCACTATCACTCCAGTGTCCCTACACTGTGGACTCGAGACTCGTTCATCCAAAAGAAAAGTGATCTGTGCACTAATCTCATCGGATCAATCACCGTCCCCGTGATTATGCATTGATCAGGAGCATTTGAGAATTAATCACCAATGACATATTGCTCAAATTCTCAACTCTTGAGAATATGTATCATCTTATTAATTCCCTGGATGATTCATGGACACATACACAACATGAATGAAAAAAGATGCCTAATATTATTAAATAATAATAAAGTTAAGTACAAAACTATGTCTCAGAATAAATAATGTGTCAGCCAGATTGGCTTCTAAGGCATACATCTAATAATCTCACCTTAAGATGATACATCCCTTGTAATCTGTATGCATGGACCTCTGTTGTAGCCATGTATACCTTCTTGTATACATCCATGTTTCTGGCCTTTTCAAATAGAAGAAAAATAAACAAAAAAAGAGGGAGAACCTATATCTTATTCCCATTTAAGAAAAAGATATATAATAAAATTATGCTTCCTTTCATTCTCTTCATTTTGCTCCAATTATCTTGGTCAATTGCAGATTCAACTGCAATTGTTGGAAACAAAAGCTTGCTAAGCAACATCTACAAGGTTCATGCTTGCATAAAATTCCTCTCTTGGCGTTCAGGCACTTCATATGCACATGACATGCTTAGACATGGAGATATGCAAGCAAAACTGAAGCCTGCTGGACAAACATGCTTGTCCTAGACATTTAAAGCACCACAGGTCACATTGCTGCTGCTACTAGTGCTATTAATGAATTATCTCCATAAAGCATCCTAATGATCAGACAATATAATTAATGCTTCATGGATGTCGACATGAAAAACGGTTTCGACGTGTATCCAAGTGTTTGACTCAGTAAGAGGAAAAGAAAAAGATGCAGGGACATGTGGCAATGAAGTAGTTCAACTAAATTATATGTTTTTAATGATATAAAAAAGATACATTTGGTAATCAGTTACGTGTTTCTTAAGAATATAAGGAAGAAATAATTATAACTAATTTCTATTTTCTTAGATATTGTAGACAAGAAAAGAGGTTTGCAATCCAAACCAGTTAATGTAAGTTATAAGAAAGATAGCATTTCACAGATTTAATTTAATACCTAGATTCTTGACAAATTTGTAAAAGGCACAAAAGCTTGCTTTGATGTCATTATTGTGGGTTGAACTCATAGTAGGAAGAACCCAACTCTCCACTAAATTTTAAAAGATGCAACCAAAGAATTTCTGATGCAGCACTGTCTCGTGAGAGGGGTGGGAGAAAGAAGGAGGAGAGAGGACAGGAGAGGAAAGAGGAGGAAGAAGGACGGAGAGGGGAGAAGAGAGAAAAATATATGGAAAGCAAATTTGTTCAACATTCATTAACCTGTCAAGAAATGCATAGACCCTATATATAGGGTTACGAAATATAAAAAGGTCCCTCCAAATAAACTAATCCCACAAAAGCCATAACATAACAATATGTACATAAACCCAGTCAACATAAAATAAACTAACATCAACTCAGTCCAGCCATAACGAGAGTGGCTGGACCCTCCTCCAGCGACGACCGTAGACCCGCGTCACTGGCGGTCCGGTACTGGTGTCCGCACCAATTTCATAAGCGTCTAAAAGTATCTCCTGCTGCTGCTACTTCTACTGCTACTTATTGGTGAGCCCCATTGAGCATCCGGAATATAAGACAATATAACTAATTATTCACGGACATTGACATTCAATGTGTATCCAAGTATTAGACTTGGCAAGAGGAAACAAAGAAGATATGGGGCACATGAAAACATAATTTTAACTAAATTATATTTTTAAATACCATGTAAAGAAAACATTAACTAATCAGTTGTTTCTTAAGAATATGAGGAAAAAATATAACTAATTTGCTAGTCTTAAACATTGTATGGAAGGAAACATCAAGAAATATTATTTTTAAGCGATCTTTTTTTTTTTTTTGTTAAATTTCTAAGCAATCTTTCAGTATATATGTTTGTCATCCGAAGTTATTAGTTGAAGGTGATAAGAAAGATACACTTCGAAGAAATATTTTATATGTGATCCTTGATCAATTTCTGGAAGGAAAATAAACTATAGCCAATGTCATTCATTTTGAACTTACAGTTGGAAGAATCCAACTCTTCACTAATCTTTAGCAGCTGCAAGCAGAAAATTTCATAGGCATCAATTTCATAAGCATCGAAGTGTCCGGTGCATATATGATTTGCATATGTATCATACATGGATTATCGAAGCTGCTTGTCAGTGTCAACTAAGTTACTTTTAGAAATATTGCTTGTCAGACCTAGAACTTTTGCTGTTATATACTTATAAAAATATTGTGTGCACCATTCTGTGCTAATGAATTGTTGTGCTTTTCATTTAGGATATACAGTTTTTGTCAAATAAGTTACAAGGCAAACATCAAAACAAATTCTAGAAAAAATGTATTCTTAAAGTTTAAATTATGAATCATGATATTGTCGATGGACATCTGCGGGAACTATGCAAATATTTGGAGGTGCATTTGAAAAAGAATAGCTCATAAAAATATTCTGTGACTTTTCTTTATTGTCGCCCTCATATTGGATTCTTGCAGGGGCCTAGTTCAGTGATTGGAGATCCGGTTGATAAATATATTTCATAATATTTACTGTTGCAATGTGCCATAGCCAGTTTGTCTTGATTCTTTGGACCACTTGTTTGAGAAGTGGCATTTAACATCAACTTAGTTTTTGAGACTTTTGAACAGGCATTACATCGATCTTGTACATGAAAGTGCTCACTTAGTAACTTGTGCGAGTTTTTATCCATGTATCATGTATGTTACAGAATTTTGCTTGTTTGGTTGATTATGCATTGTTGCTTTCTTCTTCAGATTAAGAAGTCAATGGTAGCAACAAGTGATGCTGGGAATCCGAAGAATCCTGCTGCTGGGCAGGCTGCTTCAAATGCGAAAGCTCATGCAGCCAAGGCACCTGCAATTGGATCTCCAAAGACTCATTAGCTTTAGTGGGCCATTGGAGAAGCTTCTGAATTACTTGAGTTTCTAGAGAACGGTCTCAGCAGTACGATCTTGCATGATTTGTTCTTGTGTGTGTTGCTAGCCCTTTTGTTCTTTAGAGGTTGGAGTCGTGACATATTAACCAAAGTTAAATAGAGCAACTATATGAGATGTATAAGGTGACCAATGTTTATCTGTATGAAATTTTATCAATGTGCAATGCAAAGATCAGAACTTATTCATTGCTTGGGAATAGTTATTTTCTATCTGAAACTACCTATTTCATTGGATTCTAAAATGGTGATCAAATTGCTTTGTGCATGATTTATTAAATTTTTGCTGGCGGTAGAAATTTTTAGTTGTAAACATGGTCCAGCTTGTCTTTAAATTATAAGGTGGGCCTAGCAAATGTGTGTCAGTAAATTTACTTCTCTATTATATATATGCTTGTTTGTGCTTCATAAATTGTGGTTCTCCTTTCCTCACTTGAGAAGCGGTTCGGAGCTCTCAAAGTTATTCATCAAAGCCAGATTTCTTCTCTTTTCTCGAATTGTATGATAATGCTTTATAATGACTTTGAGGCTGTTACTCCAAATTCAGTGGCAAAGAGCTTTCATTTAGCAGGGAAATGTTCTTAGCTAATGTATTTTCAAATGACCCTCATTATCTCTTGCCCTATCATTTGGTAGGCTTGCCCATGTGTTCCCACTTAACTACTGTTGTTTTGCTAAACCCTTAGCCTTGTGTTTGTTTTCTATAAAAAAACAACCACTATTTGATTGCTGCTCAGATAATAAGCTGTTTTTTAAATTAAAACATCAAATAATTGCGGATCTCATTTGAATTATACCAAACTATTCCTGTACAGTGCATGGTCGTAGGTCATCTAATCTATGTGTTATTAGATTACATGTTTCTTATTAGAGTTAGCTAAAACCAGCTACCGTTTGATTTTAGGTTGGAAATGGTCTTTCCATATGCCACAGAATATAGGAAGACCATTTGTGACCTATGATATCCTTAACATATATCTCCTGGCAGGGACATGTTTTATTGTATATTATCTTATCTCAGCAAAGTTTGAATTTGACACGGCCATCAAATACTTTATTTTAAGATTCCATTGCTAAAATGGGTGTATTTTGTACGCTCTCTCGTTTCAATCTATAAAGATCTCTTTCATTAGTTTTTTTTTGTCTTTTTGACTATGTTTCCTATTTATTCTAACATTGTACAATCACAGTGTTTATCGGAATATATGAATCTGGCTTCAGATAAAGAGTAGCGTCATCTCCATCACCAGGCTTCTGCTATTTTGTATCAGTCCTGTTGGGGGAATACGGTTCCAATTTCCAGCAACAAGTCCAAATGCCGAGAGCTTGAACATGCTAAAAATATAAATTATTGAAAGCTTGTGACTTGTCAAACTCACTCATGTCTTACAAGCTTAAGTCATAAATAAATAACATAGGATATAATATTTTAGTTTTTATTCAATAATTTTTTAGTACTTAATAACATAGGATATATTTCCTATTTATTCTAACATTGTACAATCACAGTGTTTATCGGAATATATGAATCTGGCTTCAGATAAAGAGTAACCTCATCCCACGTCTCCATCACCAGGCTTCTGCTACTTTGTATCAGTCCAAATGCCGAGAGCTTGAACATGCTAAAAATATAAATTATTGAAAGCTTGTGATTTGTCAAACTCACTCATGTTTTACAAGCTTAAGTCATAAATAAATAACATAGGATATAATATTTTAGTTTTTATTCAATAAGTTTTTAGTACTTAATAATTTTATATATTTTACATATATTATCCAAAAAGACAATGAAACTGAGTCAAATCATATAATGATTATCTAGAAGCTGGACAATGAACTTAGTCCACCAAACTGTATTTGCTCCAAGACAGTTTATTCACCATATATTGTGATCATCATATATAATAAATAACTTCCAGGTTCTATTGAGATAATATTTCTTTGGCTTTGCACGAGATTGTTTAGGCTGATGTAATAAATTTACATATAAGGGAGCTATAGTCTCCTTTTATTTACCAAAAAAAGAGTGTAGGTTATCTCCAACTACAACTCAACTCTCTATAAATTGCATAAAACTAGGGAATTTCAACACGATACATAAAAAAATTATGAATTGTTATTTTTCTTTCTGTTTGCACCTCTTAGTTTAACAACCAAGATTTTAGATTTCAAATTTTTGATTGTGCATCTCAAAATATTATATTAGGATTGATTGTGTATCCATATCCATATTAGTTTTGTTTAATCAATATAGATTAGAATATGAATATTTGTCAAGCATAAAATTCATATCCATATTTGTTTTAAATAGATATGAATACAAATTGGATACTAGAAGTACGCATATAAATATGGATATAAGTCAAATAATTAAACTTTTTGGCCATAGAACCAAAGATATTGTTAAGTGGATGGTAAATTAAGTTAACAAGGATTATATATACTTATGTATAGACTTCATATAAGAAAAATAATATAGTCTGATATAGGATCATACTAATAAAGAAAAATAATACTCACTGATATAAGTTGTCATATAATCCTTAAAATCATTCTAACATGATCATACTAATAAAGAAAAATAATATTGACCAATATAGGATCATGCAAACAAAGAGAAATATTATAGGTTGATATGGGCTGTTACATGATTTCTACAATTATGCTAACATCTCTCCTCAAACTCAAGATAGTACTATAGGTGCCAACTTGAGTTTAAAAACTAGATTACAAATATACCCAAAAACTGATATACTGGATCAAGAGCTAAAGTAGAATCTTAGAAGCTGACATGATAGACTATGAGCTGATATAGTAGCTCAGAAGCTGATATGGTGGTGCATCGAGAGTTGACATGCAAATATAGAGTCTGATGTAGCAGAACGCGAGCTATTATAGCAGCTCAAAAGCTGATGTAGTAAATTAAGAGTTGACATAACAACTCAAAAATTGATATGGCAGACTGATGTGTCATAATAATACAAATTTTGATATGGTAGAATAGAAGCTGATATAACAGTTTAGAAACTGATGTAGTAGATCAGAAAATTAACGGAACAAACTTATGTGTTTGGCAATGCCGACATAGCTTACCGACGTGGTAGACTAATACGTCCACTAACATGACTAACATAGCAAACTAGTGTGCTCGTCGATTTGTCAGATTGACGTGGCTGCCGATATGGCTGATTGACTTGCATGATGATGTGGTAGCGAAAAGACATATAGAAGATGGTAGTCGCAACAAGCATAGAGTTTAGGGAGAAGGCAATCAAAAGTCGACGATCCTCGTAGATGAAAGTACTATTAAAGAGGAGCAAAAGATCTCGATCTAGATGGTGAAGGAGTCGAAGGCAGCAAATATAATTGAAGATGGAGAAAATAGGCCGAGCAACGATGATGAGAGAACAAACTTCATATAAGAAAAATAATATATGTTGATATAGGATCGTGCTAATAAAAAATATAATACTCATTGATATAAGTTGTTATGTGATCCATAAAATCACTTTAATAAGATAATGCTAACAAAAAAATTTAATACTGATTGATATGGGATTACGCCAACCAAAAAAAAATTATGAGCCGATGCATGTTGTTACATGATTTTTAAAATTAGCTAACAATTAATGTAGTTATATAATTCCATTAAAAGTTTATGAATATTATATAAAATTAAATAAGGTATAAATAAAAGCAGATATTCAACAATGGTTCGAATAATTATTTATTTATATTCATATCTATTTTTTTAACAGATATAGATACGAATATAGATATTAGTCGGATAATTAAATTTTTATTTATATCTCGATAGATTTGGATATGAAAATAAATTCGGACGGATATTATTTTGGCCACTCTCATCCTCTATATTTTATTAGAGAAATTAAACTGCAAGGAAATGCTCATCAAATATATATATATATATATATATATATATATATATATATATATATATATATATATATATATATATATATATATATTGAATTATCTATATTAGTATTCCAATTTAAAATATCTTTTGTAAGAGGTGACCTCAATGAATTTCAGTAAAATTCTTAATCCTAATTGATGTTTTCAAGAAGAAAAATTTGAGCTTCTCAATCCTCATCCTGTTATCTCGACCATAGATTTAACGTTCTAAAATTAAAAATTAAATTGTTCACAGCATCATGATATCACTTGCATGTCACGTGGCAAAGTCCAACGGGAGATGAAAGTGACAAGTCTCCTTTCTTATTTTTTTTTAAAAAAAGGTTTCATGTGCGCAACAACTCAGCCCTGCCGAAATGCAAGCCGTTACGTGCGATAAAAGTTTGAAAGAAAAAGACAAGCTTGACTGTCTTGGTAGGTCAGGTGGACAAATCGCTAAATGCTTGCGGAGAATCCAATCACATGCACCCACGTGTATCCTACGAAGGAAATACACCCGAGCGACGATTCCGCTACGGGAAATAAAAAGGGGCTGGTAGAAAAGGAGAGGGGAACGATTATTATTATTATATAAAGAAAGAAGAGGGAGGAGGGAGCGAAGAGCGAAGAAAAGAGAAGCATCCTCTCGATTCCTCCTTCCTCTCTTTCCTCCCCAAAACTTCACCCGTTAATCTCCAACTGAGAGAAAGAGAGGGATGGAATCGAACCTCATTGCCGGATCTTTGGAGAACAGCGGGAATCACACGTCCGTTATTGGGCCGGAGAAGGTCATCATCGACACGGATCCCGGGATCGGTATCACCCATATTTTTGCCATCCCTTTCTGCATTATTTTGCTTAAAAGCGATAACTTCTTGATTTTGTTTCTCGTTTTTTGATATTCTGTCGGATGTTCAAGTTGGGAATCGTAGTGAAAATTTCGTACAATTCCAAACAAATTTTTTTTTTTGTGTGTCTTCATCTCATTTTTGGACGTTTTATTTTCTGAGAATAAAACAAATAGAAAAAAGACTTATCTTTGATGGATTTTTGGAACAATTTTCTGTTGATTATTTTGTCGGATATGGAAGGGAGGATGTATGAAGATAGAAAATTGAGTACCAAATCTCTTCTGGTTGCTTTATAATTGCCTAATTGCTCGAGTCAGGCAGGTTTGTTGGTCTGACTCGGTTAATCTTAGGATTAGATCATCTCTTTTCTGTATTTGTCACCAAAAGCAGAAAGAAGGTGCTGGAACTTGATCTTGGATTGGATGAGATGAGGAAGGATTTAGAGCGGCTTGCGTGGGTTTAGCCCCTAAGTGGCATTCTCCATCCCTTTTTCTCCTACTCTTTATGTGTTCATATATAAAGTGTCGTTCCTAGTCAAGGTAGTCAAACGAGTCCTCCTTGATCTCCAAGTTGAAACAGGTAATTAGCTTGACTGTCACCTTGAGTTTTGAAATCCCCAAAATTTAATTAATTTTTGTTTTAAAAATTATAACCGATTATCTAACAATACATCTACTAATTCCTAAGTTACATGTAGTTGAAGGCGAAAGTATAAACATGAATTATACCCTTTTTATGCAATTATTGATAGTATATGAAAATAGATAAGAATTTTAGGTTCCAATTCCATTTCTTTGTTACAATATGGTCCAAATAATCCAACATTTCAATGATAAGAGTCCTATGTTTTTTATAACTTCCATTTTGTAAAATATATCATTATCTTAATAACATTAGTAACCTTTTTTATGTATCCACACATCCTATCATATCTTTATTATATTATTATCTTGGTAATTCTATCACTTAGGTGGCACCATTTGAGAAAGTGCATTTCTTCCTATGTTTCCACTTCATTAATATCTTACAGTCAATGGCCAATTTTCTTCCTAATATACTCACAGAATAATAGAAGATCTTAACGGGAAAGTGAAACATGATGATTGTGAATCTCTATGCTCTCACTATGGGATTTCCCTTTACTATATAAATAGGCCTAAATTATGTATGATGTATATCCAGTTGGGCTCTTGAATACTATGGGATTTTCCTTTGCTTAGGGGATCAGTTAGCCACCTAAGCAACTACAATAAATCACCAAATGTCAATATATACATTGATTATTTACAAGGCATTCTCTAGGTAAGCAGTCAGCCGCCTAAGCAGTAAATCACCAAATGTCAAAATATATGTTGATTGTTACTAGACATTCTCTAGGTGGTTAGTCAGCCACTTAAGCATCACAAATCACCAAATATCAAAATTATACATTGATTCTCACTCTTAGGTGGCAGGCCTTTCCTAGACACCTGTGAGGACCCGCCTAGGTGCTTCCTGGGCAGTAGTTATGACAATAGTACTTCTGAATTCATACTTCCCTGAAGATTCTCATGTTCATTTTCATCTATTCACACACTTAGGCTCCAATCAACCCAACTGCATATTACCTGGTATAGCTGATCCTTGTTTGGTCTGCCAAATTTTCCTTTCAATTCTCACAGATCTAAGACAATGTATAGCATATTTTTTGATCAAATGGTGGATTTCATTATTGGGTTAAAAGAAATGATGGAAGAATTATGTGCAGTAGATATCTCCCATGATTCGAAGATAGAACCCCGTCCAATTGGAGGACAGGTGCAACTGTTGTGCTATAGTCCTCTTTCCAAGATAATACGTAATACTCCTGATGACATGTCATAAACTTCCATCTGTTTTGATTTTCTTAGATTTCTTATTTCTCACTGTTATCTGATTTGGTTTATTTAAGTTTTGAATTCTTCAGCTGGTACTTGCAATATGTACCATCCATTTGAATTAATGCACAGATGGACCTTATATTGCATAATCATTCAGTTTCTTCCCCTTGATTACAGATGATAGCATGGCTATTATGATGGCATTTCAAACACCAGAAATTGCAGTTTTAGGTTTAACTACAATATTTGGCAATGTTAGTACCGAAGATGCTACCCGCAATGCTTTAATATTGGTATGTATTTTTCCTCAATTGCCATTCTGCATACTAGAATACGGTTTTTTTTTTCTGTACTGTTTAATCTCATTGGTTTTCCAATTTTTTTATTAATTTATTTCTTCGGAGTATTCTTCTGATGTCTTAGAAACAGATTCATAATGACATATAACTTATAATGTGTAAAAGGATAGTGTGAGATTGCAGGGCGTCCTGATGTCCCAGTCGCAGAGGGCAGCCATGAGCCTTTAAAGGTATGACTTCTTCTCATTGATATATACTTCGACTTCATCTGAGCATTCCAATTTATCAACAAAATTTTTTATTCCCAATTTTATGTTGATGACTTTCTCATTAAGTTCTGAGCACCACTGTTCTTCTAACACTATGGCCAATTTTTCCTGTTGTAAAATGTCTTCTCTGGCCTTCACTAACAGATTTTTTTCATTGTCCTCGTTGGGTATCTCTCTAAAACTCCAAGTATAATTTCTATGATTTTGTATGTTTCTTTTAATATTTTGCTTCCTTGGATATGCCTAGATGATTATACATGATAATTATGGTATGTGTCTAAATTTAGTGAGCTATCCATATTTTACTCAACCCCAAAAGAATATGTGTTTAGACATTTGTGAAGTTACATATGATTTTGCTATGCATTCTTGTACTGACAATGCATGAACATTGTATTCTACATGGTAACTATTATAATCCTAGAAAGGCTGAATGCATTCATTTGAGGTCAGCTTTATGTATATCTGTATGTGTGTGTGTGTGTAATTTCCCGAGTCATTTACGTCCAAGGCCTTAAAAAAGTAGTCTTCTTCAGTCCCTTTTTGTTTCCAGGTATCTTTTTGCTCCTAATTGCTCATTGGAAGGAGCACCCTTTCTCATGATGATGGATCTCCATCTATGCTCGATGATATTTTATTGAGGCACTTGACATGTACTGCAAGAACATCTAAGCCCCTAACAATGGAATGATTTTGACTTTAACTGCACATGGTCAGATGGTTTGATAGTAAGCATGTCATTAATAATAAGTGGCATATAGAGCTACCAAATGGCAAGATAGTTTCCATTACAAAATGCATCTAATAATTATATTTCCTGTGGATTACTTGAACGTACTCTCCTTAATATGATTTCGTATCTATGTGGTGTTTTGACACTTAGAAAATCTATTTTTTTTGTTCAATTCATGTAAGTTGTGGATATCTTCCTTGTTACATTCCTATTTCATGATTTGTGGAATGTTTGGCACCATAATTTAGTTTATTTCATCTAAATCAAAAGCTCCAATGGTTCCAATATCGGTCGTGACAAAAGTTTGGTCTTTAATATTAATAAGTATGAAGTGAAATATTAATGCATAACTTTGTAATTCAATTCCAAATTTGAGAAAGGTGTCTAGTTTCTAAACTTATAAATGAAACAAGAAAAAGATTTTAAATGTTTTTTAAGCCATAATAAAAATTGCTTAATCAACTATTTCTTCATCTTCTCTGCCCTAGTCATTTTCTGAGTTGTTTAGTACATATTAGACGTACTGGACTAGCAAATTGGAAATCCAAGATTTTTCATTATTGGTTTAGAAACTCTTTATTTGGCAGGAAATCACATACTAGTGTAGAAGCTCTTATTTGAAAAGTATTGCTTGTAAAGTAGTATAATTATCAAGATTTTGCTGTCTCTTGGAGGCTTATCTAGTGTTAGCTGACCTTTAGATACTTGCTTGACCCTAATGTGAAGTGAACAAATTGTATGGTTCCTTTTTACTTGCCTGCTTGTGGTAACCACAATGGTTTTAACTGGTAACCACAACATCCTTTTTCCCGGGTACTTTTGTTGCATTATCCTGTTATATATATATATTCAAGAGAACAGAAGTTCCTTGTTGAACTGACAATGCATTTTTATTGTTATTCCATTGAGAAAGCTACCTTTTATTGATAGGGAGGAAAGCCACGTGTTGCTGACTTTATTCATGGATCTGATGGCCTTGGGAATATATTTCTTCCACCACCTGTAGGGAAAAAATCTGAGAAAAATGCATCTGAGTTTTTGGTTGACACAGTTTCTCAATATCCTGGTGATGTATCAATTCTTGCATTGGGACCATTAACAAATTTAGCATTGGTAAGCATAGAGTAATATTCCATCTCCTAATTAATTTTTCTGCTATAGATGTTTATGTCTCCTGCAAATTATGTTAGAACCACAAAACTCAGAAAATTATCCCTTTAATTAGTTTCAAGATGGTCTTTTTTTTTAACGTTATTTCTTTGCCAACCATTATGATTTTGACTTTCTTGGCGGAGGTTTGGAATTTTCTTGCTTAGGCCATCAAAAAGGACTCAGCTTTTGCAAGAAAGGTGAAGAGGGTGGTTATACTTGGTGGGGCTTTCTTTGCATCTGGGAATGTCAATCCTGCTGCTGAAGCAAATGTAAAAGAGTGGACCCATAATTCTTACGATGAAATGTTTGCTCTTTACTTCTTGGTTTACATACTTTATGCATTTTACTAAGAGTTTACTAAAGCACTTTCTTACGTTTAACCCTTTATTTAATTATTTTTGTTATTTGGTATTAAACAATTTTTCTATTATAAGAAGCAGTACAATTTATGAAAAACAAGAAAATTTTTTTAATTTATAAGTATTTTAGTTGATCCATGGGGGGTCAATCAAGGTGTCACTTTACCAACAAAATGCCTTGACACTGAGAGCAAAAGTTGCTAAATTAGTGGCCTCTTGTAGAGCATGTATGGAGAAGTTTCTGCTGTGTGTGTCCTGAGCCATGAAATTATTTGAATTATTTTAAAAACTCCAGTTATTCTCAACTTGATTTATGATTCTTATCTTTCTATGGTGACCTAATGAAGAAACACATTAGTTGTACTGTTGGTGACATTAACAGGGAACACATAAATTTCTTCACATTATTGTTCATAAGTTTCTTATGAAGTACAGGGACTTCTTATTGAGATGAAATTTTTAACTATTTCTATCTTAATTCTTCTCAATCTAACAAATTTGTAAATTTTTTTACACTCATGATTAGTTGAGTATGGATTTTCTCCACATTGAGTCGCTGCTGATTCTTGATGTTGTGGTTATAATCGTGACAACATTCTAAATATCTCCTAAGATCTAGTATTCCATCCCTGGCCCATGCAATGGCATTGCTTGCATCACCGTCCTAATAATTTTGTTACAGAAGTGGGAATGTGCTTCTCATGTGGTGTCAACAAGGCAGAGGCCCTTACGAACTATTCACTTCAATTGGCCTTGACACCACCAAAAGCATCACTGTTGTCATCCTTCAAACAGGTCTCAAGAGTCGGTAAATGAGTATCGAGGGCCCTACTTTGGTTTCAGGCCCTATACTAATATGCATGTCTATCGTTGCACAGTATCCCATTGAGGTCTTCCCTATACTTTGGTTTCGGACCTATGTTCAGTTGCCACTTTGGTTTCACCATTACCTTCGTTGCCAGAGGCCTCTTGCATCATTGCATCTCCACAAGGATTTTGCATGTCAAGCAAAGTTTTGGTTTCTAATGTTCCTAAACCAAGGCCTCTCTCCCGAATGTGGCTGGTGACAGTATATTAGGTACCATTTGAGACCTCTAACTCGTGGCTCCATCTCATGAAAAATCTCTTTGATCCTTCATTTCAACTTTTCAGAACTTTCCTTGGATTTGTTTCATCGGTTCATGAGATGTACTGATTTAAATATTTTTCAAGCTCTCATTGTAGTGTTAAGGAATAGAGATGAGAAAGTGTTGAAGATTTTCAATCCTCACTTTGCAGATATATGGGGATCCAGAAGCCGCTGACGTTGTGTTTACTTGTGGAGCAGATATTGTTGTTGTTGGCATAAACATCACTACTCAAGTCAGATTTACAGGTTCTTTTGAAATTTCTTTGTTCTAAGTTGGATCTCTTCGTTTGTTTCAAATTTACGACTCCTACTCATTATGGGTGCAATATGCTATTTCAGATGAAGACCTCTCTGACCTAAAAAATTCAAAAGGAAGGCATTCACAAGTCATATGCAACATGTGCAAGTTCTACAGAGACTGGCATGTGAAATCTGATGGTGTCTATGGTATATTTACATATGTTCCCCATATTTCTTCGTTCTTGCTTGCAACCACCTCCTTAAATGGTTTGACTCAGATAAGTTTTCGAATTCAGGGATTTTCCTCCATGATCCGGTCAGTTACGTGGCACTAGTTCGACCAGATCTCTTTACATTCAGAAAAGGGGTGGTGAGGGTGGAGACACAGGGCATTTGTGTGGGGCATACGTTGATGGACCAAGGATTAAAAAAGTAGGACTGTACTTGGATTTCCTATTGCTTATTCTTGCTCTTTATTGATTCCACCAAACTTCTGGTGCAGGTGGAACACCATTAATCCTTGGTCAGGCTATTCACCAATTTCAGTTGCATGGACAGTTGATGTGCCTGGGGTCATTGCATATATCAAAGAACTACTTATGAAACCATGAAAACTGAAGGAACCTTAGCTACCCGCCTCTATTTATTTGGATCCTGTTTCTCTCGTCTTCTTTACAACTACAAATGTTGGATTTGAAAGCTTACCTTGTGACTTTAAATCACCAAATACTGGTGAAAAGCATCCTATTCAGTGAAATTTCTACCTCACAGCTGCTATATATTTTATATTATGGATTTAGTGAATATATTAACTTCTGTTCCATGATTGAACATTATCATTTGTTTACTGGTGAGAACATTATCATTTTTATATTATTAACTTTTGCAGTTTCAAATGCCTTGTGCTTTCAGTTTATCATCCATGAAAGAGACCGTGCTGCAATCTTCTCGAGAGCATATAAATTTTGGCTGCTGTACAAATTGTGGTGACTTTTTTCTTTTTGTTTAAGCCAAACTGCCCTTGACAAACTTAATTAAAGCCTAGAGGATTAAGCCAACAACAATTTGAAGCTAATGAATCTTTATTGCATGGAACAATGTGGGAGCAAAAGAATTCCAGCATCATGATAAAGTTTCTTCTCTCTCTGTTCACAACAAGAAGCAAGATTCGCCAGTAATATGATAATGCTTCCTTTGTCAAACCTCCAGTTAATAGGTGGTTAACAGGAGCCTAGGAGACTCTTCACTCCCAAGAATCCAACAGTATGCTGATGATACTTAGGGAGATGTTTCCATTATAGAGTTTTTACGGATCATTGTGAAATCTCTCTAAGTAATCCCATAATACCTGTGCTAGTTAATTATCTGTTCCTATCAAGAGCAAAATAACAAGAGGCTTTTTGCCTCTTCATCAGTGAAGTTAGCCGTCGGTAGTTCAGTTCTATCTCGTTCGGAATTTCACTGCTTCCGCATCTTCATTCGCCAGTCTCTGCTATATTTTGTATGGAAGCCCTCACAAGAATTATTTATTGGAAAAAGATCTTGTCACTTAGTATTTCAAATGGTATCTATATAGAACCTCTTAACATACAAATTTTATACAAAATCTGTAATTTTATCATTCGACCAAAAAAAAAAAAAGTCATTTGACATGAAATAAAGTATGTTTCTTTCGGAGAGAAAAAAAAAGGAAAAAGAGAAAAATGCCCAAAGAGGGCTAGATCAAGGTTGGTCGAGGCAACATTCACTTTTTGCCTGTTCAAAAGCAAACAAGTTCTTTCATGTTATTTAATCATAAATATTTCAAAAAATACTTTTACGTATAACATTCAAAACTTCCTCCCTTTTCTTCCTTTTCATTTGCAAGAGTCCAAAACTTCGATTTTTAAGTCAAACTGTTTGATTTCAATATCCAAAAATTGATATTACATAGGATTTTTGACACAATTCACAATGAACTTGTGAATCTATAATTAAATCTCTTTTCATGCTTTTAGTTGCAACATGGATTGGTGTTTGTGTTCTCCTACCTTTCCTCCATATGTTCACGGCACATGCTGAACTCATGTTCGAAAAATCTGAGCTCAGCTCCTCAATATTCAAACCTCAACAAATTTTGTTATTTTACAACACCTGTCAAAATTAGCTGCTCTCATGAACCTCAAAGAATTTGATTGAAGGAACAAATCCTACCTCTGACAATTTATTCACCAATATTCCCCACAAGTGCAAGACCCATTCCTGAAATGGTGGAAGCGATTTGAATCCCTCACGACAATTTCCCTCCCCTCCAGTGCTGATATCATCTTTATCACTGTATGGCAATCTCCGCACACCCTAAGGTTCTTAACAATCTGGAGGGGAGTCCCCCGAGGTGTGGTTAATAATCCAAAAGCTATTGCCAGCTTCTCACTGTGCTGAGCTAGCATGGCTTCCTTGTGCTCCTCTTCCATGTCATGGAGCACAAAGTCTAAATTTGGGTGATATCCTTCCTTCTTCAATCGAATCATCATCTCTTCAAGCTTTGCATATATCAGCTCTGATAAAGGATGGTTTCTATCAGAAGCTATGAATGAATGCACCTTGTTCTTAACCTGAATCCAACTGCACCCAGCTTCTTTCTTCACTTTCCTTTCATCCATCAGCTTCCTTATGTTGGCTCTCTCCTCCCATTTGCCAGCAGCTGCATAGATATTCGACAAAAGCACATAAGCAGCTGAATGCATTGGTTCAAGTGATATCAACTTCTTTGCAGCAAGCTCTCCTAGTGATACATTCCGGTGAACCCTGCATGCCCCGAGGAGTGTACGCCATACAGTTGCATTTGCTGGAAATGGCATCCCTTTGATAAGACTCAAGGCCTCTTCGAGTCTACTGGCACGGCTATAAAGATCAACCATGCAAGCATAGTGCTCCATCGTCGGACTGATTTGGTGATCCTTGACCATTGAATCGAAATACCTCCGGCCTTCTTCAACGAGACCCGCATGAGTACATGCAGTGATCACACCAATGAATGTGATACCATCCATTTCCAATCCTCGAGCTTCCATTTCTCCAAATATCTTAAGTGCCTTCTTTCCATATCCATGCTGAGCATAACCTGACAGCATTGAATTCCATGACACCAAGTCCCTCTCAGATTGCCTCTCAAAGACTTCCTGAGCACTCTCTATGCTCCCTCTCTTTGCATACATGGTGACAAGAGCACTGTTTACACATATTGCATCTTGATATCGAGACTTGATTGATATGGCATGGAATTGCTTCCCCTGGTCTGCTGCAGCTGTTGGACTAGCACATGCATCAATGGCGCTAGAAAGTGTGAACTCATTAGGCTTCACTCCCTCCCTTGCCATCTCTCTGAACAGCTTCACTGCCCCTTCAGAATCCCCAGCTTGAGCATAGCAAGCCAGCATTGCAGACCAAGTGACGATGTCCTTCCCCTCAATATCTCTGAAAACAGAGAGGGCATCATGGGTGTCGCCGAGCTTAGTGTATGCGGCAAGCAGTGCAGTGCCAACAGATGGGACATGTTGGTAGTTGGTTTTGATTACTTGCGCATGGACTTGAAAGGGAGATACGACTGGCGAAGCTGTCGATAGAATGGAGTAAGTGAAATCATTAGGCTCCACATTCTCTTTCCTCATTTCATTGAAGAGAAACACAGCTCGGCCAATGTCTCCATTTTGTATGCAGCCACCAATTATCGCAGTCCATGATACAACTGTCCGAGCACCCGACATCGAAGAGAATAGTTCAAAGGCATCATCCAGCTCGCTGCATTTGCTATAAGCAACCATGAGCGCTGTCATGATATTGTTATCCGATCCGAACCCCTCTTTTACGACGCAACAATGGAGCTGTCGAGCAAAGACAAGTTGCTTAAGGTTAGCACATAACTTGATCACAGTCGCGAAGCTCAACTGCGTCGCTTTCACACCAGCCACTCTCATCCGATAGAAAAGTTCAAGAGCCTCAAAATCGTATTTATTCAGCACGAGACCAGCGATCATTGAGTTCCACGACACTGCATCTCTGTTCGCCATGCCACTGAATACTCTTCTTGCTTCTTGGACCAATCCGCACTTTGAATACATGCTCATCAGGGAATTGCACACAAAGATGGTTGACTGGTACCCAAATTTGATCAACTGGCTATGTGCTCTCTTTCCTCGCTCGACTGCTCCCCGAGCTGCAGCAGAAGCAACAACACTGGCAAAAGTAAATGGATTCGGCCTAATACCCTCCAGCTGCATCTGGAAGAAGAGTTCGAGTACCGTGTCTTGGAGCCCATTCTGAGTGTACCCGGTGAGCAACGAGGTCCAAGTAACGACATTTCTATCCGGCATCCGATCGAAGACTTTCCTTCCTTCGTCCAGACAACCACATTTCATATACATGTCTACAAGAGAAGTACCAACGCCGACTACTGCTCCATATCCAAATTTTGCACAGAGAGAATGCAGCTGTTTACCAAGAATTCGATCCGACAGGCATCCGCATACCTTCACGATGCAAGAGAGCGTGGAGTCATCGATGGCTCTGCCCGACCGATGGGTTTCCAGGAAGAGGTCGACAGCTTCTCGGTTGAGATTGTTCTGGGAGTAATGGAGCAGCAGGTGGTTAGTCTCGGCGAGGCCTTGAGGGAGAATTTTGTCGAACAATTGGTGGGGTGCGGAGAAGAGGAGGGGCCCTAAGGTGGATTTCAACGTTTCTTCTCTATGGACTGCCGCTTCTCTTAGCCTTGTCGAAAGTCTTGGATTCATGATCTCTATGTCTTAACGTTCAAAAGTTTCAAAATTTCAGCAGTTAAATTGAAAATGGAGGGAAATGGACGATTGCTGATCCCGCGGAAATTTGATGGGACGGTTGTGATCGCACACAAGACTCTAGGGTGGGAGTGGTTTTTATTGGCTGCTGGGAATAATACCTTTAGAAACCACCATTTCCGTTCGCTACCATCTTGATAGGATCTCTCTAGGGTCTCTGTGCCAATTGAATAGAAGGCTCGAAGCTTTGCAACACTACTGGTTATATTGGTTGTTACTTTCAAACAGTCTAAGCCAACCAAAAATAGCAGCAAATCATTTCAAAATGCAGTCAGCTGTCTCCAAGCTGCTACATACATTCTCTCTATAGGTGGCAATTTATGATCTAACATATCAATCCGACCTGAGAATGATCCACTTTAGCAGGTTTGGACTTGCCATAACAGATTTAGGTCGTAAATAGGTCAACCCATCTAAATCTATTTATTAAATAGATTGGGTTCAGATTTAAATCTTTAACTCATTTAACTTGTTTTGACTCATGCACCACGCCAATCACCTTGTATTATTTTTATAGGATCCATTCATCACGCACTCGTCGTGGCCATATGATGCCCCCCCCCCCCCCCCTAAGCCTGATTTTTTTCCTGTGTATGTGTCTAATATTGTTGCCCAATTTTTTGTTGTGGAAAACAAAGTCCATATTATAGTTTATAGATGGTTCCATGGTTTACTTCTTTTCATTCTCTGGTTATTTCAATGTGCACCATGATTTTCCTTCTTACAACGAGCTCTTAGACTTGGCTTGGTTTCACTCTTTAATCAAGGGAACGCTATCATACAATCAGAAAAATGCACATTTAGTGATCTACAACCCCTCTTCCAGAGACAGATGCATCAGTCTAATTATGTGAGATTTCTTTGGTAGACTAGTTGTAAGAGGTTTGAGAACAAAAGAGTGAGATCTTGGTTTAGGACAAAGGAGTTGCAGAAAATCTAAAATCAAAAATAGTGTCTAGTATGGAATGAAGAAAATAATATATATATATATATATATATATATATATATATATATATATATATAAATATATATAATGCAAACAAGTAATTAAAATAGGAAAATAAACAAAAAAGTCAATTTATATACAAGAAGAATACAAAATAAAATATCTAAGGGTAAAATATGAAACATAAAACATAATAAACTTGGAATATGAAATGTTCTTTATGAAACAAAAAAAATAAAATACTAGAAAACAAAACCTGCACACATTACTAAGAGATACATAAGAATATTATTGATTTTAAAATATAAAAGAAGTGAGATACGGAAAAAAAATGCGAAGTTATAACTAATGCAAAATAAGCAAAACTAGAAAATAATAATACAAATCAGAGAATTTTAAAATTGGTTACAACAAAAATAAAGTTTATGCAAGACAAGAATAGAAAAATGTTGATTAACAGAAAGAAAATAAATAAAAATATTTAAAAGTAAAAATATAATAAATAGAAAATATAAAATCAAATTCAAATTATGTGAGATTTAACATAAATAGTTTAATTAGAAATTAAAGAAGAATTTAAACATTTAAAAAACAAAAAACAAATGAGATTTATGAAAATGGAAATGCAAAATTTATGAATATATGATGAAAACTAAAGGAATGAATTATGTGAAAAAACCAAACATCTTCGCTTTAATCAAAAACTTTTTATGAAAATATAAAGGAATGGAGATAAACCAGAATTTCGAACGTCTTCAGCGATACTTTTTTTTTGAGTAATTTTTCATGCCTCTCATTAGTACACCAATGAATTGGAACGTCTGTGGGAGAGATGCCCTAGGTGAAGAGATTTTTTCCTCTAGTTAAAGAGGTCCATAGGCAATGGATTACCAAAAAAGGAGAAAAACCTCTCTCAAATATCTCAAACCCTACTAAACTCTTTCAAAGGTGAGATGTAGACTCAAGTCTCTTGGTACAACCCTCACCCCTAAAAAACTATTATTATATGATGCTAATCGTAATAATTTCAATCCCTTTTCTTCATATTAAATAATTAAACAATGAAGGGAAATAGGTGAAAAATCCCAGACAACTTTCTAATTAAGCATACCCGTTGCTGAAACAAGTCTAAGTTGTCGTCAAGTTTACAATTATTACAATTATCTAACCTATAATTAAGATAGAAAATATGCAGATTTATTTTTTAAATCTAAGAATAATTCAACCAATAACTAAACTTTGAACTAGCCCATGTAGTAATCTCTAACCTTGTGACAAGTGTTGAGAAAAACTGGTCATCATATGATATATTCGAGTTGTATCAAGTAACTTGTTCAATAAATTACTTGCTAAAATTTAAACCTAATAAAATGCAATACATATCCTCATAAATCAGATTGAAAATAGTCTAATTACATCTATAACATATAATTTTTACTTTGTAAAATTTGGTTGTGAAGTAGTAAACATACTAGTCACTACTGTTATACTACACTAGATGCAATGGGCAATCTTAGTTGAAACTATAAACCTTCCTTTTTTGATTTAAAATCATTATGATCTAAGCCAAGATTAGAGGTCAATAAAATCAGAATAAAATTAGTTCTTTGAAGAAAACATGCTACTAAAAACTGCTGCACAAACAACTGCCTATCAAGTTGAACATTAGAGTTACACTCATGCCATTAGGTTGTCCAATTAGGACGGATCTAGTAGGATGGCTGCATACGACTAAAAAACTTTTAGATATGCATGGCTGGATTCCTAAAATCATCAAATATGACAGGATCAAGGGTGCATATGTCTGGTCTGAAAATGATTAAGTCTACTGGAGTCCTAGTCCAATTATAATTCCTATGAGACTCACCATAATTGATTATACACCCTATTAAATAATTTTTATATGAATCTATCCCTTTCCAGATATAATTAGGAGTATTGTAAGTGTTGCCCAGAGGTGCAGCCCAAGAGGAGGGGTGAATTGGATCTTTTAAAATTAAAAGTGTGAAGAATGTGAGTTACTATTATATTTCAATAACTTGTAGATTTAGCAGCGGAAATAAGGTTGCACAAATAAAGCAGTGAATAAGATGAGGAAAGCAATCAGAAATATGCAGTGGAAGAAGAGAGATAAACCACACACACAAATACCAAAGTTTATAGTGGTTCGGTGCACTCCCAGCACCTACATCCACTTTTCAAGCCTAGCTTGAGATTTCACTATGACCTAGCAGATTACAGCCTGATTGTTTTTCGGGCTCACAATCAAAAATCCAGTTGGTTTTCCCAGGCAACCAACCGAAAATCTATCACCGTTTGTTTTCCGGGCTCACAAACAACCCAATTGGTTTTCAAACAAACCAACCAAAAACTTTATACCGTTTGTTTTTTCGGGCTCACAAACAACCTAGTTGGTTTTCATATAAACCAACCAGAAACTATTTTCTTTGCTGAATACTTCCGATTCAGCAACTTCCAATCAAGGCTTGGAAGAGCCTTTACAAGTTTCAAATGAATGAAACTGTTACAGCAATAGTTAATTCAAATAAATGAATACTGTAACCAGAAAACATAAAGCTTCAGAGTATATGGAATGAATCAATAAAAATAAAAACTAAAACCGATGAAGAAGTTGGCTGCGGAAGAATGTCCCAATGCTTGAGCAGCAGCTCTTCTTGATTCAATGAGAAGCTTCGACTGATTTTCTCATAGGAGTAAGTTTCAGATGAGTGCCGGTGAGGATGATGAACTGTTTAGCTTTTTTTTCTCTTTTTCTTAGTGGAAACTTTTCTTTCTTAATAGAATCTTTTTTCTTTCCTTGTTGTTTTCTTTTTAAGATTCCCTTGAATTTATAGACGAGTTCTTTAGAGGGATTTGAATTCCTTTTTTTCCGTTCTGATGGGAATATTTTCTATTACATAAGAAGACAAAAGTTGTTGCAAGCTTCCATTGTGGTCCCAGCAGTACAAGGGTCGACTCATGTAATTCAGAGGTCGACTTATGTTTATTCTAGGTCGGCACTTTAAGATATTGAGTTGGCTCTTGCTGTGATAACTTCAAAGGGTCGACTCTTTAACCTTAAGGGTCGCCTCATCTTCTTCAGGAGTCGCCTCTTTAAACACAAGGGTCGACTCATGCACTATTTTTTCGGCTGATGCTAAGACTGAACTGGGGTCGACTCTTCAAATGCAAGGGTCCACTCTTCAATTTTGGGGATCGACTCATTTGGAACAAGGGTCGACTCATCAATTTCAGGGATCGACTCATTTGGAACAAGGGTCGACTCTTCAAACTTTGTCTTAAGCGGTAAAGGCTCTCTATTAAATTTGAACTACGCAAGGGTCGACTCATGTTTTGCGGGGGTCGACTCATTGACTGTGCCACTTAAAGAAAACATGTCAGAGTCAACTCAAATTGTCCTTTTTGCTTAGGGGTTGACTCAAGTTTTTCAAACAGAAAACTTTAGACTTCATCTTTGATCTCCATAGATTAGATTAAGATCATTTTTCTTTTAGAACATATCCAATGAAGTGTTTGCAAAAAACTTATGATTTTCCAGTGCTTCATTTCTTCTAATTTTTCTTGACTTATAAAACTTCACAATTAAGCCAACATCATTAGTACACAACATCATCCCAAGTATTTTGTAATCATCAAAATTCATCCTTTAGGGTTGATAATTTTCTCCTTTTTGATGATGACAAAACCAATGAGTTTAAAAAAATTTCGCAATAAATTTCACAGCAATTATAAGAAATTTTGTAATGAAGTTTAGAGCAAATATGACATTCAGAGATGTATGCATAATTTCTACAAGTTAAGGAGAAAAATCTTCCCCTATCAGTTTCAAATATTTAAATTATGCAGAGTTCTTTTTCTTCTTCTTTTCTTAAGCTTATTAATAGTGCAGTACCATAGTACCATTTCCATTCCATATTTGTATATTATAATTTAAATCTCCCCCTATATATTATCTTTAGTGTAGAGATTAGAATTCTGAATTCTTTTCACATTTCTTATTTCTCATTTCTCAGATTGAAATTCTTTTCATATTTCTACCCCTTTTTGTCATCAACAAAAGGAAGGAAAAGAAAAATGATTTCAATTTCCCTCTTTTTGTGAGCTTAATCATTAAGGATTAATTAACAGTTGTGTTAAGGAGAGAGGGTATCAGATTCAATATATGTATCAGAGCAGCATACAATCCAAGAAAATATAATTTTCAAGAAAGGTAAGTATTCATTGCAATTGATAAATAAAGTACACTTGATAAATCGAGAAGACACAATCGGTATTAATTGGTATCAGTCAGTATACAAGTGTGCCAAACAAAGTTGTGTTTTGAAAACATGGGGTTCAGTCGAAGTTCAGGTTAGGTTCAGTCTAGGTTCAGGGTTTTGAAGATGAAGGTCCAGACTGATCTTTCTTTGGCTCTTCCATCAGCTTCTCAATCTTGCTGTTTAGTGCAGAGATAGAGCCAGTAAGCTGAGTGTGTTCTTCTTTCAGTTCTTGTATAGAGACTTGAACAGAATTTTCTTATTCTTTCAAGTATTTTTTAATTTCAGTAATTCTCCTCTGCTAATTAGCTGCTAGTTGCCTCAATCCTTGCAGTTCAAATTTTACTTCTTTTACCAAGTCAGTGAGATCAATAACTGAATTCCAGCAGACTCCTGAATTGAACAGTGCTTTTATGATGTTATCTCCAATAAATTTTAACTGCCACTTCTCAAGTCTGAGTGGAGGATCTGATGGTCTTTGAATTAGAGGAGGTTGACTGACTGGAGGCTCTTTTGGAGGTGCTTGAGTAGGGATTCTTTTGCCTTTAAGTGGTGTTGGAGTGTCTTGACCACTTTCATCCTGAATTACTTTCCCTTTATGAGTCCATTTGCCCTCAGTTTTGACAAATTCCATTCTCTTCAGTGATTTGTCATTGTAGACATCTGAAGATAGAAGCTCTTTCTTTGTCTCCCCAATTAAATTTATATTGAAGTAAATGAAGACTAATGTCAGAACCATACCATAGGGAAGTGAAGCTCCCTTTCTCTGTCCTTGAGCTTCCATGTATCTGAGCATTAAACAGGGTAGATTCAGTGGGAGTCCTTGTATAACATGATTCATTACTAGTATATCCCTTTCTGAAACATGATCAAATTTTTCTGTCTTCGGGAAGAACATTTTGTTGATCATGTGATGCGGCAGACACATCTCAGCATTCAGTTGATTGGCACTGATTTCAGTCCAATCTTCTGTGATTTCCCTATTGAGAATGGTGCTTATCCCTTCGTTCTTATTCTCTAGGTGATCTCCATTCTCTCCATCATTTGGAATCCGAAGAGCATCTTTGAGAATCTCTTCTGGAATCAAGATAGGGATATCCTTAACCTTGGACGAGATCTGTCCTTGTCCAAATCTAGCATTGCTGTAGAACTCTCGTACCAAGTCAGGGTAGGTCGGCACATTTAGTGAGCATAGATATTCCCAATCCATCTCCTTTAGATTCTGCCCTAATGGAAAGTTTTTCTTTTCTAAAAACTCAAAATCCGCTCTTCTTCTGGTGGAGACATTCCTTATGGAGAGGGGACCTTGTTTTGAAACCGAGGACGAAGGTGACAGAGGAGCCGTAACGGGTTGAAGTGGCGGCGTTTCTTGCCTTTGTGGATTCATTTCTTTCTCTACCCTAGCCTTCGTTCTCCTCTCTGTTTGTGGAGTGGTATTCTTCCTCTTTGATCCGGATGTAAGTTGCTTTCTTCTCACCATTGGAAGATCAATCGGGACCTTGGAAAGATTTTCTAAGATTTTGGAGGTTTTTGTTTGAAAGAGAGTTTGAAGATTGAAAACGCTCTAAGGGGTATGAAACGTTTCAGGTTCAACGTTTCAGAGAGAGAGTCCTTATAATCTGTTTCAAATAATTCCACTTTAGTCGACTCATTCAACTTATGAGTCGTCTCCTGTAGATTAGGAGTCGACCCTTTTAACTTAAGAGTTGTCTCCTATAGGTTAGGGGTCGACTCTTTTAGCTTTAGAGTCGTCCCTTACTACATGAGTCAACTCCTCATTTACAAGAGTCATCTCCTCAGACAGTTCAAGAGACAAAATCTTTTTAAATATGATTTAAAAATCAATTGTAAACCATATATCAAATCAACTAAAATTCAACCAATAATAGTCAATTAAAATATACAATTTATCATTCATAATCAGTCATTAAAATGGATCACAAATGCATAATTCACCTCTAAATTTACAAAAGACTTCTTAATTAAGAGGCTTAGTGAAAATATTTGCAATTTGCTTATCAGTATTTATAAATTCTATTTTTATATCTCTATTTTGAGCATGATCTCTTATGAAATGAT
This sequence comes from Phoenix dactylifera, assembly GCF_051530095.1. Classification (NCBI taxonomy): domain Eukaryota; kingdom Viridiplantae; phylum Streptophyta; class Magnoliopsida; order Arecales; family Arecaceae; genus Phoenix; species Phoenix dactylifera. The sequence goes on from NC_143200.1 coordinate 10,679,676, forward strand.
GTCTGATTTCTATATATTTAGATCTTGAGTGTTGTATGAAATTTTTGGTCAGATTTATGGCACTAGTGTTGTCACACCTTATAGGAATTTTATTTTGTTTTATGCCATAGTCCTCAAGTTGTTGCTTAATCCATAGATTTTGGGCACAGCAACTTTCTGCAGCAAAATATTCAGCCTCAACTGTAGATAGTGCTACGAAATTTTGCTTCTTGCTAAACCAAGAGTTAAGTTTGTTCCAAAAAATTAACAAGTTCCACTTGTACTTTTTCTGTCTAATCTATAACCAGCAAAATCAGCATCTGAATATCCAATTAAGTCAATTGTAGATGTCTTAGAATACCATAAACCTAAATGTTGTGTTCCTTTTAAGTATCTTAATATTCTTTTAACAACAATTAAGTGTGATTCTTTAGAATTTATTTGATATCTTGCACACATACAAACACTATGCATTATATCAGGTCTACTTGCTATAAGATAAAATAAAGATGCAATCATTCCTCTATACAGCTTTGAATTAAAGGATTTACCATGCTCATCTTTTTCTAATTTACAAGAGAGGCTCATAGGAGTACCTAATGATTTTGAATCTTCAATATCAAACTTCTTTAAGATTTTCTTTGTGTATTTGCTTTGGCAGATGAAGATTCCATCTCATGTTTGCTTGAATTGGAGTCCAAGGAAGAAGTTGAGTTCATCCATGAAACTCATCTCGAACTCATTTTGCATGAACTTAGTAAATTCTTCACATAAACTTTCATTAGTAGCACCAAATATAATATCATCAACATATATCTGAACAATCAGAATATCAGCATTTTTTTTAATAAATAGAGTTTTATCAATGTTTTTTCTTAAAAAATTACTCTTTATTAAAAATTTGCTTAATCTATCATACCAAGCTCTAGGAGCTTGCTTTAAGCCATAAAGTGCTTTGTTTAATTTAAAAACATGAACTGGAAGTTTATGATTTTCAAATCCGGATGGATGTTCTACATAAACTTCTTCAGTTATAAAATCATTTAGAAATGCACTTTTGACATCCATCTGAAATAATTTAAAATCCATAAAGCATGCAAATGCAAGTAATAGCATAATAGCTTCAAGTCTAGCTACAGGTGTAAAAGTTTCATCAAAATCAATTTTTTCTTCTTGATTATATCCTTTAGCAACTAATCTAGCCTTATTTCTAATTACAATTTCATTCTTATTTAATTTATTTCTGAAAACTCATTTTTCCCAATTACAGAAATATTTTCAGGTTTTCTAACCAAATTCCAAACATTATTTTTTTCAAATTGATTTAGTTCTTCTTGCATTGCCATTAACCAATTGTTATCTTTTTCTGCTTCTTCAAAAGATTTTGGTTCTATTTAAGAAACAAATGCAAGGTGATTACAAACATCTCTAATGGAAGATCTAGTCCTAATGCCTTGTGAAGGATCACCAATTATTAAGTCTCTAGGATGACTATGTGCATACCTCCATTCTTTTAGTAGACTAGTTTTATCTTTAAGCATTTGATCTTCTTCTCCTTGATTTTCATCATATTTTGAATTTTCAGATATAGAAACATCCTTTAGGGTTAACTCTTTGATTTGCTTGTTGAGTTCTTCTGCATCATCATCGAGATCTACATTCTTTCTTGAAGAAGGATCATTAGATTCATCAAAAATAACATGTATTGACTCTTCGACGACTAGAGTTCTCTTGTTGAATATTCTATATGTTTTGCTTGATGAAGAATATCCAAGAAAAATGGCTTCATCTGATTTAGAATCAAACTTTTCCAAGTTGTCTTTGCCATTATTTAGAACAAAACAATTGCAACCAAAAACATGAAATTTTGATAGATTTGGTTTCTTATTTTTCAAAAGCTCATAAAGAGTTTTCTTTAGAATTGACCTAATAGTAACTCTGTTAAGAACATGACAGGCTATGTTATAGCTTCAGCCCAAAGATACTTAGGTAAGTTACTTTCACATTACACAGTCCTAGCTATTTCAGTATGAGTTCTATTTTTTCTCTCTACAACACCATTTTATTGTGGTGTTCTTGGTACATAAAAGTTATGATCAATACCATTTTCAATGCAGAAATTTTCAAAGTCATGATTTTCAAATTCAGTTCCATGATCACTTCTAATCTTGATAGTTTGCAGTCTATGTTTATTTAAATCTTTTTATACAGTTTAGTAAAAACTGAAAATGCTTCATTTTTGTGTGCCAAAAATAAAACCCATATGTATCGAGAAAAATCATCCACAATAACAAAGCCATAAAGTTGTCCACCTAGACTTGCAGTTCTAGTTGATCCAAATAAGTCCATATGCAGAAGCTCTAAAGGTCTATTTGTGAAGACAACATTTTTAGATTTAAAAGAAGTTCTGGTCTGTTTTTCTAGTTGACATGCAGAGCAAATTTTATCTTTTTCAAATGATAATTTAGGCAAACCGAAAACAAGTTCTTTGCGAATAAGCTTTGAAATTAAGTTCATGCTTGCATAAGCTAATTTTCATGCCATAACTAGCTAGCTTCACTATTTTTTGTTTTCATATCTACCAAACAATCCATGTTTTTCATGAGTATTTGATCTAAATCAACCAAATACACATTTTCATGTCTATATCTAGTAAATATTACACCACTATCATTCGTACTTGAAACTAAGCACATAGATGATTCAAAAGTCACAACATATCCTTTATCACAAAATTGACTAATGCTTAGCAAATTATGTTTTAATCCATCTACCAATAAAATATTTTTAATAAAAGTTGTTGGAGTAATCCGAATGTTACCAATACCAATGATTTTTCCTTTTCCATGATCACCAAAGGTAACCATTCCTCCATCTTTCTGTTGGGTTGTGGAGCCTGATCCATTCCCTTTTTCAAGACCCCTATGTGCACTATGGTGGTGGAGGATCAAGGAAAGACAAGCCGGAAAGAGTTCGAGAAGATTCAGAGTTGAATCAGCAAAGAAAAAAAAACTTCAGCAAGGTCCGGAGTCGACTCCAGCAGACTTGGAGTCGACTCTGGCACGCAGGCAGACTTGGCACAGTTTTGGAGTCGACTCCAGATCCATAGGAGTCGACTCCCCAGTGTTGGAGTCGACTCGAGAACTCCAGGAGTCGACTCCCACAGGCAGACAGAGAGGCGTTTTCTGTGGACTGTGGCCGAGTCGACTCGCAGAATTGCGGGAGTCGACTCGAGCACGATTTTCACGCGAGGCTGAGTTATGAACCGGGTTCAAGCCAAGGTTTTTTAAGCCCTAATCAAAGTAAGAGTTTGGAAGGTATATATAGACTTCTTGAGGGACACGAGAGGTGTGTGGCAACCTTGAGAAACCCTAGAACTCATCAACGAGAAGTTTCCAAAAGGAGATCCTTTGTGTGCATCAGGAAGACGACGCGTTGCTCGTCTTGAGAGAGATTGTTTGCTGTAAGAAAGAGAGTTTGTTCTCTTCTCTTGAATCTCTGTAACTTTCTTTGATCATATAGTGAAATATTGATCTGTGCGGCTGTGGACGTAGGAGCAAGAGACTCCGAACCACATAATCTTGAGTGTCTTGTGCGTTTTTTTTTTGTTTCTTGCCGTGTTCTTGTTTCTCCTACTATTCCTTATATTCCGCAATCGTAGGGTTGATTCCCTAACAACTGGTATCAGAGCCATCAAGTTCAAAGAAAAAGGTGGGAGCAATGGCGGCTGAAGAAGGCAAGGTCAAGATTGACAGATTTGACGGCAAAGACTTTGGTTTCTGGAAGATGCAGATCGAAGATTATTTATATCAGAAGAAACTTCATCTACCTCTTGAAGGTATGAAACCGACAGATATGTCACAGGCCGACTGGGATTTAATAGATCGTCAGGCTTTGGGAGTTGTTCGCTTGACGTTGGCTCGAAACGTTGCGTTCAACGTTTTGGAAGAGAAGACAACAGCAGGTTTGCTGAGAGCATTGTCGAATATGTATGAAAAACCCTCGGCCTCCAACAAGGTGTACCTGATGCGCCGTTTATTCAATCTGAAGATGAGTGAAGGTTCCTCAGTTACGGATCACATCAATGAGTTCAATCTGATTACGAGCCAGTTGAGTTCGGTGGAAATTAGTTTTGAGGATGAAGTTCGTGCCCTAATTCTTCTATCCTCCTTGCCAGAAAGTTGGGGTGCAACGGTGACAGCTGTAAGCAGTTCCTGCGGCTCAAACAAACTGAAGTTTGAGGAGGTCCGAAATCTGATACTCAGTGAAGATATCAGAAGGAGGAAGTCTGGTGTGAAATCTGGTTCGATTCTGAACACATCTGAAGGCAGAGGAAGAACTGTGCAACGCAGTGAAAACCGTGGCAGATCGAAGTCTAAGAGGAGGAGCAAGTCTAGATCAAAAGGCGATGGCTGCTGGCATTGTGGCAAGATGGGCCACACGAGGAAGAATTGTTGGCTTAGAAAGAAGAATCCAAGCAAGGGGCAGAACGAGGTGTCCGTGAATGCAACCATAGATGAAGCCAACGATGCTTTGATTCTCAGCGTGGATAGCCCTATGGAATCGTGGATACTAGACTCTGGAGCTTCGTTTCATTCTACCTCACGGAAGGAGTGTATGCTAAACTACACTGCAGGAGACTTCGGAAAGGTTTATCTCGCTGATGATGAGCCTTTAGATATTGTGGGGACAGGTGAAGTTCATATAAGGATGATGAATCAGTCAGTGTGGAAACTGAAGAATGTGAGGCATGTCCCAGGCTTGAAGAGAAACTTGATTTCTGTTGGGCAGCTTGACAGCGAAGGGTATGTTACTACCTTCATAGGTGGTTCATGGAAAATCACCAAAGGAGCTATGGTGATAGCACGTGGGAACAAGTTGGGGACTCTCTACATGACCAATGACACCAAGGATACGGTGGTATTAATAGAAACAGGTGCAGATAGTTGTCTTTGGCATCGCAGACTTGGACATATGAGTGAGAAAGGTATGAAGATGATGGTGAAGAAGAACAAGCTAGCAGATCTGAAAACTGTTGATGTAGGTCTCTGTGAAGACTGCATATTTGGGAAGCAGAAAAAGGTTAGTTTCTCAAAGGGTGGAAGAACACCGAAGACAGAAAAGCTAGAGCTTGTACACACAGATGTGTGGGGGCCTTCACCGGTTGCATCTCTTGGAGGCTCACACTATTATGTCACGTTCATTGACGACTCTACCAGAAAGGTTTGGATTTATTTCATGAAGCACAAATCAGAGGTATTTGTCACCTTCAAAAGGTGGAAAAGTCTGGTGGAGAATGAATCTGGTGCAAAGATAAAACGACTAAGGTCTGACAATGGCGGTGAGTATGACAGCAGTGAGTTCAAGGAATTCTGCGCAGTGAATGGAATCCGAATGGAGAAGACAATACCGAGCACACCGCAGCAAAATGGGGTGGCTGAGCGAATGAACAGAATCCTGAACGAGAGAGCCAATAGTATGAGGATCCATGCTGGTTTGCCCAAGATGTTTTGGGCTGAGGCAGTCAACACCGCAGCGTATCTAATAAACAGAGGCCCGTCGGTTCTCCTAGATTGCAAATTGCCTGAAGAAGAGTGGACAGGAAAAATAGTAAATTTGTCACACTTGAGGGTCTTTGGGTGTGTCTCCTTTGTGCACATTAATGCAGAGAAAAGGGACAAGCTAGATGCAAAGTCCAGAAAGTGTTTCTTCATTGGATATGGTACAGATGATTTTGGTTACAAGTTTTGGGATGTGCAGAACCAGAAGGTCATCAGAAGCAAGGATGTGATATTCAATGAGCGAGTTCTCTATAAGGACAAGAATACTTCAGATCTTGAGAGTGCAGGGGAGCAAAGCAAGGAAAAACAGCAAGTTGAGCTGCAAGAGATTACAGAAGAAGATGTTGTCAAAAGATTTCAGAAAAATCCTGAAAATTCAGAAACTGTTGTGGCACAACCTCAACCAAGTATACCACAGCTGAGAAGATCTACAAGAATCTCGAGACAACCGGATAGATATTCATCCTCTTTACATTATCTGCTATTGACAGATGGAGGTGAACCCGAGTGTTATGAAGAAGCCATGGAAAGTGAAGATTCGGTGAAGTGGGAGTTAGCCATGAAGGACGAGATGAAGTCCTTGGATAGAAATCAAACTTGGGAACTCAGTTCACTACCAGAAGGCAAGAAGGCTTTACAGAACAAGTGGGTCTACAAAGTTAAAGAGGAACATGATGGCAGCAAAAGGTACAAAGCAAGGTTGGTTGTGAAAGGCTTCCAACAGAAGGAAGGTATCGACTACACTGAGATTTTCTCTCCGGTAGTCAAATATTCAACAATCAGAGTGATTCTGAGTATTGTGGCAGCAGAAAACCTATATTTGGAGCAGTTGGATGTTACGACTGCATTTCTCCATGGAGAGATTGATGAAGACATCTACATGCAGCAACCTGTCGGCTTTGCAGTCCCTGGCAAGGAGAACCTTGTATGCAAGCTGAAGAGAAGTTTGTATGGTTTGAAACAGGCCCCGAGGTTGTGGTACAAAAAGTTCGATGGATTCATGATCAACAATGGTTTTGTAAGATGTCAAGAAGATCATTGCTGTTATCTTAAGGTACTTGATGGCAGTTTTATCATCTTACTTTTGTATGTTGACGACATGTTGATAGCCGGACCGAACCTACAAGAGATTGAAAGATGGAAGAAAGAGCTATCAAGGAAGTTTGCAATGAAAGACATGGGTGCAGCAAAACAGATGCTTGGGCTGAGGATTGAAAGGGATAAGGTGGCTGGAACACTGAAGCTTTCTCAAGCTAACTACATTGATAAGGTGTTGAATAGATTCAATATGACAGATGCAGATTCTGTGAAGACACCTTTAGCGAGCCATTTCAAACTTTCAAAAGAGCAATCACCCAAGGATGATGAGGAGCTGAAGAAGATGTCAAGGGTACCATATGCTTCAGCTGTAGGCAGCTTGATGTATGCTATGATATGCACGAGACCCGACATTGCACATGCAGTGGGAGCTGTGAGCAGATACATGGCCAATCCGGGTAGACAACATTGGGAGGCTGTCAAGTGGATCCTAAGATATTTGAAAGGTACCAGAAATGTAGGCTTGTGTTATAGAAAAGGCAGTCAAACACTACAAGGTTTTGTGGATGCAGACCTGGGAGGTGATACTGACACTAGAAGAAGCACCACAGGGTATGTTTATACCATAGGCGGAACAGCAGTGAGCTGGTTCTCACAATTGCAAAAGATCGTTGCTCTTTCGACAACAGAGGCAGAATATGTTGCCATTACAGAAGCCAGCAAGGAGATGATTTGGCTGCAGAACCTTCTGAAAGAGCTGGGCAGAGAACAGAACTGTAGTGTACTATTCTGCGACAGTCAGAGTGCTATTCACTTAGCTAAGAACCCAATGTTTCATGCGAGAACGAAGCACATACAACTGAGGTATCACTTCATCAGGAAGTTGCTAGAAGATGGCAGTTTGTTACTTGAGAAGATTCAAGGAGCAAAGAATTCAGCTGATATGTTGACTAAGACAGTCACTACAGAGAAATTGAGGCTATGCATGGCCTCAATTGGCCTCCAAAGCTAGTTGAATGGAGGTGCCGCACAGAGAATACAGATCAAGATATAGAAGTTTGTTTATTTTTCAGATAGATGCACAATTGGATGTATCAGTCTCCAAGTGGGAGAGTTGTTGGGTTGTGGAGCTTGATCCATTCCCTTTTTCAAGACCCCTATGTGCACTATGGTGGTGGAGGATCAAGAAAAGACAAGCCGGAAAGAGTTCGAGAAGATTCAGAGTTGAATCAGCAAAGAAAAAAAAACTTCAGCAAGGTCCGGAGTCGACTCCAGCAGACTTGGAGTCGACTCTGGCACGCAGGCAGACTTGGCACAGTTTTGGAGTCGACTCCAGATCCATAGGAGTCGACTCCCCAGTGTTGGAGTCGACTCGAGAACTCCAGGAGTCGACTCCCATAGGCAGACAGAGAGGCGTTTTCTGTGGACTGTGGCCGAGTCGACTCGCAGAATTGCGGGAGTCGACTCGAGCACGATTTTCACGCGAGGCTGAGTTATGAACCGGGTTCAAGCCAAGGTTTTTTAAGCCCTAATCAAAGTAAGAGTTTGGGAGGTATATATAGACTTCTTGAGGGACACGAGAGGTGTGTGGCAACCTTGAGAAACCCTAGAACTCATCAACGAGAAGTTTCCAAAAGGAGATCCTTTGTGTGCATCAGGAAGACGACGCGTTGCTCGTCTTGAGAGAGATTGTTTGCTGTAAGAAAGAGAGTTTGTTCTCTTCTCTTGAATCTCTGTAACTTTCTTTGATCATATAGTGAAATATTGATCTGTGCGGCTGTGGACGTAGGAGCAAGAGACTCCGAACCACATAATCTTGAGTGTCTTGTGTGTTTTTTTTTTGTTTCTTGCCGTGTTCTTGTTTCTCCTACTATTCCTTATATTCCGCAATCGTAGGGTTGATTCCCTAACACTTTCTTGTTGAGGGACATGAATTGGGATTCATCCTCTGTCATGTGTCTAGAGCACCTACTGTCCAAATACCATTTTCTGTTTGATGCTTGGGATGCTAGACGCACCTGCAAAATAGAAATTTAATTCTTTATCTTTGGTACCCAAACTTTCTTGGATCCTTGAATGTTAGCAATGATGGTTCCCTTTGAAACCCATATTTTCTTAATTGAAACACTACTTACAAGTTTTTGGCTTTTAGGATTGCATGTAGTGTATTTCTATTTCAGTTTGTCTAATTTGAATAGTGCAGATTTTGGTTGAATATAAGTTGGCTTCATAAATATGTTTTTCAATAATTTCTGTTTTCTCCAAGGATTATATCCTAAACCAGCTTTATCATAGACAGTTTTCTGACTTTCAAGAATTAGATTTAATTTTTCAGAACTTAAGGTGAATTTGTCTACTATAGATTTCAGTTTTCCAACTTCATTAGCTAACTTCTGATTTTTTTCATGCAATTCCTTTTCATTTGTCAGAAGCAGAACATTTTCTTTTTCCAATGATTGGTTCTTATTTTTCAATTCCTTATTTTTTAAGCTAAGTTTTTTTATATTCAGTCATTAGTTCAGAAAAAGCATCTTGAAGTTCATCAAAAGTGAAATCGTATTCAGTATTCGAATATACCTCATTTTCGTGTGCCATTAGACATAGATTTACAGCTTCTTGTTGCTGTTCTTCTTCTCCAGAGCTAGATTCATCACTGTCACTCCAAGTAGCCAGCATAGCTTTCTTCCTTAACCTTTTCGGAGCCTTTTTCAATAGAGGACAGTCAGTTCTGAAGTGTTCCAGCTTTTTGCACTCGTAGCAAACATATTGCTCCTTATGATTGTTTTCTTTACTTTGCTCCCTCTTGATTACAGGCCTTTTCTTGAAGTTTTCTCTATTTCTTTAGAAAAACTTTCTGAATCTTCTGTAATCAGGGCCATTTCCTCACTATTATCAGATTCAGAATTCTCGCTCTCGTCTTCATGTAGAGTGGATTTAAGAGCAATGGTTCTGCATTTTTTGGATTCGTCCTCCTCAAGGTTCTGTTTCATTGAAAGCTCATGAGTCATTAAGGAACCCAGCAATTCTTCCAGTGGGAGAGTTGAAATCTTTGGCTTCTTGGATGGTAGTGATCTTTGCTTCCCATGCTCTAGGAAGAGACCTAAAAATTTTTCGAACAAGATCACTGTTAGAGTAAGATCTACCAAGGCTTTTCAAGCCTTTTATAATATCAGTGAATCTAGTAAACATTTCAGTTATAGACTCACTATTTTCCATTTTAAATAATTCATATTTATGCACTAGTATACTGATTTTAGATTCTTTGACCTGGTTAGTGCCTTCATGTGTAACTTCCAGTCTATCCCAAATTTCTTTAGCAGTTATGCAAATAGATATACGATTAAACTCATTTTCATTTAAAGAACAGTAAAGAACATTCATGGCTTTTGCATTCAGCTGAGCCATTTTTTTATCATGGTCATCCCATTCAATCTCAAGTTTGAATAAGGTGATGCTATCTATAATCTTAGTTGGTATGTGAGGTCCATTGACAATAATAGTTCATAAATCATAGTCAAGTGCTTGAATAAAAATACGCATACGAGCTTTCCAATAAGTAAAGTTTGTGCCATTGAAAAGAGGTGGTCTGTTGGTAGATTGCCCTCGGCAATAGAGGATCCCATGGTAGCTGCCATGACCTTTAACTTTTGATTGTTAGATCAAAAAGTTACTATGAGTACCAGGCTCTGATACCACTTGTTGCCCAGAGGTGTAGCCCAAGAAGGGGGGTGAATTGGATCTTTTAAAATTAAAAGTGTGAAGAATGTGAGTTACTGTTATCTTTCAATAACTTGTAGATTTAGCAGCGAAAATAAGGTTGCACAAATAAAGCAGTGAATAAGATGAGGAAAGCAATCAGAAATATGCAGTGGAAGAAGAGAGATAAACCACACACACAAACACCAAAGTTTATAGTAGTTCGGTGCACGCCTAGCACCTACATCCATTCCCCAAGCCCAGCTTTAGATTTCACTATAACCCAGCAGATTACAGCCTGATTGTTTTTCAGGCTCACAATCAAAAATTCAGTTAGTTTTCCCAGGCAACCAACCGAAAACCTATCACCATTTGTTATTCAGGCTTACAAACAACCCAGTTGGTTTTCAGATAAACCAACCAAAAACTTTACACCATTTATTTTTCCAGGCTCACAAACAACCCAGTTGGTTTTCAGATAAACCAACCAGAAACTATTTTCCTTGCTGAATACTCCCGATTCAGCAACTTTCAATCAAGGCTTGGAAGAGCCTTTACATGTTTCAAATGAATGAAACTGTTACAGCAACTAGAAAACTTAAAGCTTCAGAGTATATAGAATGAATCAATAAATATAAAAGCTGAAGCCGATGAAGAAGTTGGCTGTGGAAGAATGTCCTAATGCTTGAGCAGCAGCTCTTCTCGATTCAATAAGAAGCTTCAACTGATTTCCTCACAGGAGTAAGTTTCAGATGAGTGCTGGTTAGGATGATGAACTGTTTAGCTTTTTCTTCTCTTTTCCTTACTAGAAACTTTTCTTTCTTAATAGAATCTTTTTCTTTCCTTGTTGTTTCCTTTCTAAGGTTTTCTTGAATTTATAGACGAGTTCTTCAGAGGAATTTGAATTTCTTTCTTTCCATTCTGATGGAAATCTTTTCTGTTACATAAGAAGACAAAAGTTGTTGCAAGCTTCCCGTTGTGGTCCCAGCAGTACAAGGGTCGACTCATGTAATTCAGGGGTCGACTCATGTTTATCCTGGGTCGGCACTTCAAGATATTGAGTTGGCTCTTGCTGTGATAACTTCAAAGGGTCGACTATTTAACCTTAAGAGTCGACCCATCTTCTTCAGGAGTCGACTCTTTAAACACAAAGGTCGACTTATGCACTAATTTTTTTGGCTGACGTTGAGACTGAACTGGGATCGACTCTTCAATTTCGGGGGTCGACTCATTTGGAATAAGGGTCGACTCTTCAATTTCAGGGGTCGACTTATTTGGAACAAGGGTCGACTCTTCAAACTTTGTCTTAGGCGGTAAAGGCTCTCTGTTAAATTTGAACTTCACAAGGATCGACTCATATTTTTGCGGGGATGACTGTGCCACTTGAAGAAAACATGCCAGAGTCAACTCAAACTTATTCTTTTTGCTTAGGGGTTGACTCAAGTTTTTCAAACAGAAGTTTTAGACTTCATCTTTGATCTCCATGGATTAGAATAAGATCATTTTCCTTTTAGAACATATCCAATGAAGTGTTTGCAAAGAACTTATGATTTTGCAGTGCTTCATTTCTTCTGATTTTTGTTGACTTATAAAACTTCACAATTAAGCCAACATCATTAGTATACAACATCATCTCAAGTGTTTTGTAATCATCAAAATTTATCCTTTAGGGTTGACAGTAAGGTATTTTAAAAAATGTTTTGGTTCCCTAAAAAAATAGATCCTAGTCCAATTGGGATTGGAGGTGGGTGGCATCAAATAGGAAGGCTAACTTTGATGACAACTGGTTAGTATCCAACAAATAGAGTCCAAATTAATACCAAAGTTTCTTGACTAGGATCTAATCTTTAAGAAGAGTCCTAGATAAGGTGGCCAGCTATAAAAAAAGATACTGATACCAATTGGAATAAAAGCTCATGCTCTAGATTTTAGATAATAGAGTTAGAACCAAACTAGGATTTTCAATATGCTTAAGTATTAGGGGCTGGTCACTTAGAGATTTGACTGAGGACACCCCAACTTAGTTCAAGATATAGGAGATCAAGGTTTTGTCCACCAAATAAAGAGGAAATCATTTCCAAATAATGAGAGAAGGTAGGGAAGCAAAGGACTTATTGAATTATACAAGGTCTCAAGGGTCCTATAGGAAATCTTAGAGTCCTACTAGGACTCCAGTTTTCTCACATTTAGGCATCTTTAACCTCATCATATAAATTTAGATGTGATTATTAGGTACATGAAGGACTCCTTGGCTGCCCTACAACACAATATACAAATACAACAAATCGAAGAGTCTCTAGGACTTCTGCTAGATTTAATTAAACTAATGAACATATGCATGTCCTATTCTCTATAGGACTTCATGGATATGTAAGATGGACCCTTTCAATTTACCGAATGAAGAAGAAGACTCAAGAATCAGATCCAGAGTTTATCTAGAGCAGATACAAAAATGCAAAGTTAAGGAATAAACTAACAAAATTGGATTTCTATGATCCCTAGCACTTATTCATGCAATTCAAATATTCATCTCTCTTCCTATGAGCGGAATGCCTTCAAATTTATTAGTTCAGAATCAGATTCGAACATTTTCTTGTGGATTAAAAATAAATTCATATCCTTCCTTTCTCAGCCAATGAGATCTATGCCATGTAAACTCCACTGATACATATTAACGTGCAAAACTATGCATGACTATTAAATTATTGCTATAAATAAATATAAATTAAATGCAAAAAGGTTACAAAATCATGTTTTTATGATTGTCACCATATGCTAGAGATGAAAAATAATTAACAGATAACACGTCATTCAATTAACATGACGCACAATTAAAGCCATCTAAAACAAGCATGAATCCATTCTGATTTAGTGTAAAACATGGATCCATTATTACAATTGGAGTTAATCTCATCCTTACTAAGCCTATTGGTAGAAGGACATCATGGGCTCGTGAGGCATAATTTTGTGCAGTGAAATAAAATAAAAGAAATGGAACTAAATTATTTATAAATCACCATGAACATATGGATTACATATATAACAAGAGAGAAAAACTTGTGTCAACCCTAAAGGATGAATTTTGAGGATTACAAAACACTTGAGATGATGTTGTGTACTAATGACATTGGCTTAACTGCGAAGTTTTATAAGTCAAGAAAAATCAGAAGAATTGAAGCACTGCAAAATCTTAAGTTTTTCGCAAACATCTCATTGGACATGTTCTAAAAGGAAATGATCTTAATTTAGTCCATGGAGATCAGAGATAAAGTCTAAAGTTTTCTGTTTGAAAGACTTGAGTCAACTCCTAAGCAAAAAGGGACAAGTTTAAGTTGATTTTTGATATGTTTTATTCAAGGAACACAGTCAATGAGTCGACCCCTGTAAAACATGAGTCGACCCTTGTATAGTTTAAAGTAAACAGAAAGCTTTCACCGTCTGAGACAAAGTCTGAAGAGTCGACCCTTGTTCAAAATGAGTCGACCCCCGAAATTGAAGAGTCGACCCTTGCGTTTGAAGAGTCGACCCCTGCTTAGTCTCAGCGTCGGTCGAAAAACCAAAGCATGAGCCGACCCTTGTTTTTAAAGAGGCGACTCCTGATGAAGATGAGCCAACCCTTAAAGATAAAGAGTCGACCCTTTGCAAATATCACAGCATAAGCCTTCTCGACATTTTGAAATGCCGATCCAGAATGAACGTGACTCGACCTCTGAGTTACATGAGTCAACCCTTGTACTGCTGGGACCACAATGGGAAGCTTTGAACGACTTTTGTCTTCTTCTATAACAGAAAAAGATTCTCATCAGAATGGGAAGAAAGGAATTCAAATCCCGCCGAAGAATTTGTCAATAAATACGAGGGAACTTCAGAATGAAAAAAAGAGGAAAAAGAAAAGATTCTATTGAAAACAAGGTTTCTACTGAGAAAAAGAGAAGAAAAGCTTAACAGTTCATCATCCTCACCAACATTGTAATCTGAAACTTTTTCTTGTGAGGAGATCAGTCGAAGTTTCTCACTGTATCGTGAAGAGCTGCTGTTCGGACATTGGAACATCCTTCCACAGCCAACTTCTTCATCGGCTTCAGCTTTTACTTTCATTGATTTATTTTTTATATGCTCTGAAGCTTTAAATCTTCTAGTTACAGCATTCTTTTAGTTGGATTAATTGCTGCTGTAACAGTTTCATTGATTTGAAACTTGTAAAGACTCTTCCAAGCCTCAATTGGAAGTTGCTGAATCGAAAATATTCAGCAAGAAAAAAATTTCTAGTTGGTTTATCTGAAAACCAACTGGGTTGTTTGTGAGTCCGGAAAAATAAACGGTGTAAAATTTTTGGTTAGTCTATCTGAAAACCAACTAGGTTGTTTGTGATCCCGAAAAACAAAAGATTTTCGGTTGTTTGCCTGGGTTTTCTGAATTTTGATTGTGAGCCCGGAAAACAATCAGACTGTAATCTACTGGGTTATAGTGAAATCTCAAGCTAGGCTTGAGGAGTGGATGTAAGTGCTATAAACCTTGGTGTTTGTGATTGTGGTTGTTCTCTTTCTTTTCTTTGCATATTCCTGACTGCTTTTCTAACTTTATTTACTGTTGTATTTGTGCAATCTCATTTTCACTGCTGAATCTATAAGATAATAATAACTCATACTCTCCATGCATTTTAACTTTAATTATTTTTAAAGAGACCCAATTCACCCCCCTCTCTTGGGCTGCACCTCTGCGCAACAAGTGGTATCAGAGCCTGGTACTCCCAGAAACTTTTTAATCTAACGATCAAGAGTTAAAGGTCATGGCAGCCACTATGGGATTCTCTGTTGCCGAAGGGCAATCTACCAACAGACCATCTCTTTTTAATGGCACAAATTTCAGTTATTAGAAAGCTCGTATGAGAATTTTTTATTCAAGCACTTGACTATGATTTATAGACTGTTATTGTTAATGGACCTCACACACCAACTAAAATTGTTGATGGCATCACCTTATTCAAACCTGAGATTGAATGAGATGACCATGATAAAAGAATGGCTCAGCTGAATGCAAAAACCATGAATGTTCTTTACTGTTCTTTAGATGCAAATGAGTTTAATCGTATATCTGTTTGCATAACTGCTAAAGAAATCTGGGATGGGCTGGAAGTTACACATGAATGTTGGGAATTGTATCCTAAATGTCAATTGTCAGCATGTTGATGATTGAATTTTGTAAATAAATTGACAAATTAATAAAGTGTTATTTGGCATTATTCATCATTTCATTGTACATCTTCAAATGAACTTTTATATGATGAAGTCCTTAGGACTTGTTTTATGATAAAGAGAGATTTATCTTCAAGTTCTTAAAACTGTTCACGATCAAATTATATGCTGTGACTAGGACGACAGCATTATCGAGTTTAGGTCGTTGTGTGACTTATACATTGGTTGTCCTCTTAACCAAGGAGTGTGGAGACACTGATATGTCACACAGATAAAGTGTAGGAGTATATTTCGCGAAACGTAACCAATTTCGGAATGCTCTACTGTCAAGAGATGTTCCGAGTGGATATGGGTATAAGTTTGGCCCTCTAACCTGAGACCGCAACCTGTGACTAGCAAGCAACTCACTGTACTTTGGTACCGAACTATCTGAATTTTTAATTTAGTGATGGAAGGTCACTGGGTACTGTCAAGTACTTATGTAGTCAGTTGTGAGTCAAGATGGAATTGACCCCTCCTGGAAACAGAAGATAATGCCTTATGTTCGATTTAGCAAAATCTTGGCCAAGATAATCCTTGTGAGGAGTTACAGGATTTTTAAAGTTGAATCACATCATGGATGCACTTATTACAGAGTTGACAGAACTCTGAACTTATCCTGGCATTTAAGAGTCATAGGAATAAATTATACGGTAACCATAGTCTAAGAGTTCTTGAATATTGCTTTGCAATCATTCGGCCTATCTGGACGTTGGGTACCATTGCTAGATGGTCATTTCGATTAGTACAAGAAGTTGTTCTTATGCTACTGGCTTAGGTTCGAACCTATGGGGTCACACGCATAGAAGTTTCTAGATTGATCAAATGACTGATTGATGATTAAAAATCATTCAGGGATAATTTGGTCAATTCGATTGACAAATTATCCTAAGCAAAAATTGCATTAAAATAATTATTGAATTATTGGAGGGTTAATTAGTAATTGAATTACTAATAAATTTAATTTGATTGAATTGTTGGACTTTAATTAAGCCAAATTGAATTAGATTCAATTTGGGCTAAATTAGGGTTTGACCTAATTCGATCGGGTTCGATCCGAGCCGATTGGGCATAACCTAATTGATCGGACTTGACCCAATTGAATTGAGATTGACTCAAGTCAATTAAGAGTCCTTATTTGATGAGGATTAAGAGTCCAAATAATCAGAATTTATTATGGAGAAGAATTCCTAAAATTTAGGACCCTAGCTTTCTTTCTTGGAGAAGAAAGACACCTCATTCTTATCCCTAAAAGCAGTGCTGCCTATCCTCTTTATTTTTGGCCAATTTTTGGCATGAGGAAAGACGAGGCATGGGGCTATTTTTCAGAAAATTATGGCGCCTCAAATCTTCCTAAAAAGATAGAAATCAAATTCCTAATTTATAGGGATTGCATGACGCATCAAGCAGGGCGGCGTGCAACTGAAGTTTGGGGTGCAATAACCCCCTGATTTTTAGGAATTCTTGGCATAAGATTAAAAGAGAATTTGTTAATCTCTTAGCTTTCGATTCACTGAAATTTTTTGGAAATTTTATCAGCCAAATTCGTTGGCCAAAGGAGGTGTGAGGCGTAGGGGGTCTTTTGGCTATAAAAGGACCCCCACACTTAGGGTTTGTTGAGATGGTCTTTAGAAAGGGTTCTAAATTCTGAAAAAATTCTGAGAGACAACCACCTTCTCTCCTCCTTCTTCTCCTTCATCTCCATCCTTCATCCTTTAGAAGAAGAATCAAAAGTTGAGTACTTCAAGGGAGAAAAGTTCAGCCACTGCAGCACCTCTGCACGAGCTAGCACTCTAGCAGTTGTGGATCTTTCTAGAGCTTTGCGTGGACTATCCGTAGAGGCCGGACACGTGTACGGCTATACAAGGTGATCAAAGAATCATCAAAGTTCTCAAAGCAAAAAGGTATGAGATCTGATCTCACTAAAAATTAAAATTAGAAATCAACTAGGTTGCTGAAATTCTGCATGACTACATGTTAGACATAGAATCATACCTACTTGTTTAGGATAAATGTTTAAAGTTCTGGATCTATTTTTGTTGTAGAGATATGATCTCTAGCATACATAGGAATTAAATAGTTTAATTAATGCTTCCGCTGTAAAATTTTTAAAAATATATGCATGTGACCACTAGGGTTTCCAACAATGAAGGCACTAACCAGGTCAAGGAATCTAAAATCAGTATGCTAGTGCATAAGTATGAATTATTTAGAATGGAAAACAATGAATCTATAACTGAAATGTTTACTAGGTTCACTGATATTATAAACGACCCTAGCTTTCTTTCTTGGAGAAGAAAGACACCTCATTCTTATCCCTAAAAGCAGTGCTGCCTATCCTCTTTATTTTTGGCCAATTTTTGGCGTGAGGAAAGACGAGGCATGGGGCTATTTTTCAGAAAATTATAGTGCCTCAAATCTTCCTAAAAAGATAGAAATCAAATTCCTAATTTATAGGGACTGCATGACGCATCAAGCAGGGTGGCGTGCAGCTGAAGTTTGGGGTGCAATAACCCCCTGATTTTTAGGGATTCTTGGCATAAGATTAAAAGAGAATTTGTTAATCTCTTAGCTTTCGATTCACTGAAATTTTTTGGAAATTTTATCAGCCAAATTCGTTGGCCAAAGGAGGTGTGAGGCGTAGGGGGTCTTTTGGCTATAAAAGGACCCCCACACTTAGGGTTTGTTGAGATGGTCTTTAGAAAGGGTTCTAAATTCTGAAAAAATTCTGAGAGACAGCCACCTTCTCTCCTCCTTCTTCTCCTTCATCTCCATCCTTCATCCTCTAGAAGAAGAATCAAAAGTTGAGTACTTCAAGGGAGAAAAGTTCAGCCACTGCAGCACCTCTGCACGAGCTAGCACTCTAGCAGTTGTGGATCTTTCTAGACCTTCGCGTGGACTATCCGTAGAGGCCGGACACGTGTATGGCTATACAAGGTGATCAAAGCATCATCAAAGTTCTTAAAGCAAAAAGGTATGAGATCTGATCTCATTAAAAATTAAAATTAGAAATCAACTAGGTTGCTGAAATTCTGCATGACTACATGTTAGACATAGAATCATACCTACTTGTTTAGGATAAATGTTTAAAGTTTTGGATCTATTTTTGTTGTAGAGATATGATCTCTAGCATGCATAGATATTAAATAGTTTAATTAATGCTTTCGCTGTAAAATTTTTAAAAATATATGCATGTGACCACCAGGGTTTCCAACAATGAAGGCACTAACCAGGTCAAGGAATCTAAAATCAGTATGCTAGTGCATAAGTATGAATTATTTAGAATGGAAAACAATGAATCTATAACTGAAATGTTTACTAGGTTCACTGATATTATAAACGACCTGAAAAGCCTTGGTAGATCTTACTCTAACAGTAATCTTGTTCGGAAAATTCTTAAGTCTTTTCCTAGAGCATGGGAAGCAAAGGTCACTGTCATTCAAGAAGCCAAAGATCTCAACTCTCTCCCACTGAAAGAACTGCTGGGTTCCTTAATGACTCATAAGCTCTCAATGAAACAGAATCTTAAGGAGGATGAACCCAAGAAGTGCAGAACCATTGCTCTTAAGTCCACTCTACATGAAGATGAGAGTGAGGATTCTGAACCTGATAACAGTGAGGAAATGGCCCTGATTACAAAAAAGTTCAGAAAATTCTTTAGAAGAAATAGAGAAAACTTTAAGAAAAGGCATGTAATCAAGGGGGAGCAAAGCAAGGAAAATAAGGAGCAATATATCTATTATGAGTGCAAAAAGCCTGGACACTACAGAACAGACTGTCCTCTATTAAAAAAGGCTTCGAAATGGTTAAGAAAGCTATGCTGGCTACTTGGTGTTAGATGTATGCCTTAGAAGCCAATCTGGCTGACACATTGTTAATTCTAGGGACATAATTTTGTACTTGACTATTTATTATTGAATAAATAAAAGGCATCTTTTTATTCATATTGTTTATGTGTCTATGAATCGTCCAAGAATTAATAAGATGATGATGTGTATTCTTAAGAGTTAAGAATTTGAGCCATGCATC
The DNA here is from genome assembly GCF_051530095.1 of Phoenix dactylifera. NCBI lineage: Eukaryota > Viridiplantae > Streptophyta > Magnoliopsida > Arecales > Arecaceae > Phoenix > Phoenix dactylifera. The sequence goes on from NC_143200.1 coordinate 10,699,213, forward strand.
ATTGGTGATTAATTTCTGAACGCTCCTGATCAATGGATCATCACAAGAATGGTGATCGATCCGATCAGTGCACACATTGCTTTCCTTATGGATGGACGAGACTCGAGTCCACAGTGTGGCGACACTGAAGTAATAGTGCAGGTGCTTGTTAAGAACAAGGGTACTGAGCGTGACCAAGACAAGAAGTCACTTGGATGTCTATCCACTCGTCAGTGACTTGCTTGATGTTGCAGTAGTGTGACTGGTCCTTTGACCTGTGATGCTTCGGCTACTCACAGTGAGGTTATTGTAGTTTGACTGCACATATATATGGTCTCTAGCCATATGGGTCCATGCAGTGTAGATTGGCTGCAGTAGGTTCACTGTAGGAGTAGGGTATGCACCTATATGGAATCTATCGACCTTGATAGATAAGAAGAGATCCTATGTGATTTATAAGACTGAGTTCGTAAGACCTCGGCCGGAGCAGATTGCACAGTGGAGAAAGAGTTCTCCGCTCTCGAACTTAAGTCGAATAAATCTTGACATATGACAGACGAAGGGGTTTGACGAGTTATCTATGACCTCCGTCTTGTAGGGATCCATGATAGAAGGACTGTATCACACGATAACTGCACCTAGAGGTTCATCATTCTATTCTACTGGATAGCCACTACATGCTGCTAGGTGTCACTGGTGGATGGTGGGACTCACAGGGATTATCTCGATGATCGATAAACCCTAATGAGTAGAGTTGGAATTGTTCCAATCCATTGAAAGGAGTTTTCAATGATATTGTGATAGAGATCATTATATATCTCACTATCAGTCAGAATAGAACCTATGGGGTCACACACATTAGAAGTATTGACCGATCCGATGGTTGAATCGTGATTAGAAATCACAAGTAATCAATTCGATTGATAATCAGTTGAAGAAGGAATAATGGAATTAATTAATTGGACTTAAACACAAAACCTACTTCGAGTAGGATTCCTAGAGTCCTAATTGGATTAGGACTGAGAATCCTAGTTAGAGTAGGACTGAGATTCCTACTTGGAGTAGGATTCCTACAATCCTAATGAGATTAGGAGTTTTGAATTAAAATTGGATTCCTACTTGGAATAGGATTCCTAGAGTCCTAATCGGATTAGGACTTCGGATTCAAATTAGAGTCCTAATTGAATTAGGACCAAAATTAAATAAGTCCGAATTGGATTAGGATTTCTTAAGTCCTAATTAATTATTAACTAATGAATCAACAAGACTCCTAATTGGATTAGGATTGAAGGGGTCAATTGAGTCATGGTTCATTAAGTTCTAATTGGATTAAGACTTACCTAGATTAAACCCAAATTGGTTCACCCTTGATCCAAGCCTAATTAGATTAGGACCTAACCATGAGTGACCTTCCTAATCCTCCTTAAAGGAGGATTAGGTTAACCATGAAGGAGGGGCACACGCCCCTCCTCCTTTTCCTTGCTTAGTGCGGCAAAGAAGAGGGGCCGGCGCCCCTCTTGGAAGTTTATCAAGGAGCTCCTACAAAGTAGGAGCTCCACATGCTATTTAAGAGGAGGCGTGGGGGCTGACCTAGGGCATCATTGAAGCCCTCTCCCTCTCCAATTCGTGGCCCCCTCTCCTCCCCTTTCCTTGGTTCAGCCGCAAGCAAAGGAAAGCAAGGGAAGATTATTTGGTGGCCTCTTCCTCCTCCCTTCTTCCTTCCAATGCAAGGAAAAGAAAGAAGGCTGCAGGGGCTTTGATCTTCTTCCTCTCTTCATCCTTCTTCTTCCTCCTCCCAAGCACAATAAGGGTTGATTAAAAGGGAGGACATTGGCCATCAAAGTTATCTCTGCAAGGGAGCTAGCACCCCGGGGAGATAGAAAGCTTGGATCGGTTCCTGCTTCGTGTGGATACCCGTAGAGGCCGGGCACTTGAACGGCTTCAAGCGAACCTTCATCCGAAACCACAATCATCAGTTTGCGGTGATCATCTACCCGCACAAGGTGAAGATCTGATCTTCCTAAAGGTTCTAAAAGTTTTAATCCTTATCTATCTACGAACGGTTTATTGAACAACGTTCATGCGATGAACGGTTGATCCCGCGCATGCCTCTTCCGCTGCATCTGAAATTTTTGAAATTTTTCTGCGGCATGGGTGGGTTCCCAACACTTGGAGTGACAGTGATGAATCCAGCTCTGGAGAAGAGGAACAGCAACAAGAAGCTACAAATCTGTATCTAATGGGACACGAAAATGAGGTATATCTGAATACTGAATATGATTTCACTTTCGATGAGCTTCAAGATACTTTTTCTGAGCTTATGATTGAATATAAAAAGCTTAGCTTAAAGAATAAGGAACTGAAGATTAAGAACCAATCATTAGAAAAAGAAAATACTCTGCTTTTGAATAATAAGAAGAAACGGCATGAAGAAAATCAGAAGTTAGTTAATGAAGTTGAAAAACTGAAATCTATAGTTGATAAATTCATCCTAAGTTTTGAGAAATTAAATTTAATTCTAGAAAGTCAGAAAGTTGTTTATGATAAAGCTGGTTTAGGATATAATCCTTGGAAATAATAGAAATTATTGAAAAACATTTTTATGAAACCTGCTTATGTTCAACCGAAATCTGCACCATTGAAGTTAGACAAACTGAAACAGAAATATGCCACTTACAATCCTATAAGTCAGAATTTTATGAACAATGTTTCAATTAAAAAGATATGAGTTTCGAAAGGAACCATCATTGCTAACATTCAAGGACCCAAGAAAGCTTGGGTACCAAAGATAAAGAATTGAATTTCTGTTTTGCAGGTGTGTCTAGCATCCCAAGCATCAAACAGAAAATGGTACTTGGATAGTGGGTGCTCTAGACACATGACAGGGGATGAATCCCAATTCATGTCCCTCAAAAAGAAAGATGGAGGAATGGTTACCTTTGGTGATAATGGAAAAGGCAAAATCATTGGTGTTGGTAACATTTGGATTACACCAACTTCTTTTATTGAAAATGTTTTATTGGTAGATGGATTGAAACATAATTTGCTAAACATTAGTCAATTCTGTGATACAAGATATTTTGTGACTTTTGAATCATCATTATGCTCAGTTTCTAGTAGTAATCACACTGGTATAATATTTACTGGACATAGACATGGAAATACATATTTAGTTGATTTGGATCAATGAAGACTAAAAAACATGGACTGTCTAGTAGCAATAAAGACTAAAAATAGTGAAGCCAGCTGGTTATGGCATCGAAAATTAGCTCATGCAAGCATGGACTTAATTCCAAAACTTATCCAAAAAGAACTTATTTTCGGCTTGCCTAAATTATCATTTGAAAAAGATAAAATTTGCTCAGCATGCCAACTAGAAAAACAGACCAGAACCTCTTTCAAATCTAAAAATGCTGTTTCCACTAATAGACCTTTAAAGCTTCTGCATATGGATTTATTTGGACCAACTAGAACTGTAAGTCTAGGAGGAAAACTTTATGACTTTGTTATTGTGGATGATTTTTCTAGGTATACATGGGTTTTATTCTTGGCATACAAAAGTGAAACATTTTCAGCTTTCACTAAACTGTATAAAAAGATTTCAAATGAATATGGACTGAAAACTATCAAGATTAGAAGTGATCATGGAACTGAATTTGAAAATCATGATTTTGAAAATTTCTGCACTGAAAATGGTGTTGATCATAATTTTTCTGCACCAAGAGCACTGCAACAAAATGGTGTTGTAGAGAGAAATAATAGAACACTTACTGAAATGGCTAGGACAATGTTATGTGAGAGTGACTTACCAGAGTATTTTTGGGCTGAAACAATAAATACAGCTTGTCATGTTCTTAATAGAGTTACCATTAGGTCAATACTAAAGAAAACTCCATATGAACTCTTGAAAAATAAAAAACCAAATCTTTCATACTTTCATGTTTTTGGTTGCATATGTTTTGTTCTAAATAATGGTAAGGACAACTGTTGTGCGATTCCTGTTTACCTAAAAATATGCTAAACAGATCGTTGTTAGAACCGACAAACAAAGTTTAAATTTAATTCTACTCTTACCTTTCCTACTCGATGAATAGCGGTTGTAAGAGGTCGATCCACAGGGAGGCGATTGGAGTTGCATAAAAATTAGAACGTTCACTCGGATTTGAAATCGATTTTTGAATGATAAAAGAAAAACATTATTTTGAGGATGTTGATGGATTCTCTAGTCTACCGGAGAATATTTTTTTATTTAAAAATAATAAAAAAACAAGTACTTAGAAATCAAAGAGCATTTATAAATTCATGAAATGTTTAACTATTCAAAAGAAAGTTTTTGCATAAATTAAAATGGATGAAAATAAGTGCTAAGAAGATCAAAAGCCTAGAACATAAATTGCATAAAAGAAAATTTAATGTATTGCATCAAAGAAGAATTAAAAGATTGTATTAAAAAAAACAGAAATTAACTTGAACCTAGAATAGGGATTGCATGAAAGAAATTTTGCTTGATTTCATAAAAAGAAAATTGATTACAAATAAAAGTGGAGATTAGGGGCCTAATACTCCTCCTATTTTGCAAATAAAATAAAGAAAAGAAAACAAAGAAAAAAAAATCACTTCTCTTTCCTCTCTCTCTCTCCCATGGTGGAATACTAATTTCCCCTTTTTTTTTCTTTCTTCTTCCCCAAAAACAGAGCTCCTCTGTTTTTCTTTTGAACCAACCGAACACTCTCCTCTCTTGGCCTCCACCCCCAACCGAGCTCTCCCCTCTCTTGCCGATGGCTCCCTTATATAGATCCCCAGCAAGCACGTGGATGGCTGGAATCACGGACTCGCCGGGAGGAGCGTGCGTTGCTGCATCACGGAAGAGGGACGCTGATCACGGAAGGATGCCATTCACGGACGCGGTGCTGGGAGCTGAAGCAGAAGGTGGGGACGCGGGCTTCCTTCTTCAGGTGCTGCTGGGAGCTGAAGCGGAAGGTGGGCTGCTGGCACGCGGTGGGAGAAACGCGGACGGCTGGAGCGAAAATGGTGCTGGGATTTCGGGATCACCGGATTGGAAACGATGCTGGGAGCTGATGTAGAAGGAAGAAGTTGGATGCTGAAATCATCGAAAATCTGGGACGCTGGCAGCGATCGCGTTGATGGCTTGGAGGATTTGGAAGGCATGCGTTGCTGGCACGGGATCTTCAAATGGAGAAGGAAGATGGCAGACGGGCGCAGGATCCGTGGAGGGCGCCGTGGGACCGCTGCTGGAAATGGATGATGGCGTGATCCGTGGGATGCTAGAGCGGCTGTGAGGCGCGATGCAGGGGCTCTCGAATCCGGAAGATGGGGACGCGGTGCGGGATCCGTGATGAACGCGGACGGGCGCTTGGATCTCACTTGACTGAATATGGGTCATGTGCCAGTTTCTACAATGGAATTGGATTTTGGAAGAAGGTCTGGGACTTTCTTTGCCCTCCTGAGAGGGGAGCTGGGAGACACCAAGTTCCGTCCAATTAGTCATATAGATAAAAAAAATAGTGTGATATGAAATTTGGAAAATTCGTCACAGGTCATCTGTTCTGACTGGAGGTCAATTGCAAGTCTTTCAAGTCATGGGTCACCCAGCACCTCATAGTTATGATATGGTCAAATTAGATTTGCCCAAAATTCTTTCCCAAAAACACAAAGAAATTGGACCCGATTCGGACCCGAACCCGACTCGGACCTGAACCCGATCTTCAACCGGGTTGGATCTGGGAAGAGCTCCTTCTGAAGTCAAATTTGTACTCAATGTGCATTTTATCTCTAATTTATGATAATCTGTGTCAAACCCAAATATAATATTAATCCAGTGAATTTATCATTATTGGTTTAGCAATAACACTAATTTTAGTGACATATAGGTCGCACTTTTGTGCTCTCATCACACCCCCCCAACTAGCTTATTGCTAGTCTCTAGCAATTTAGTGCGAAAATGATAAAATGAGAGTGCAAAAGTGTAATTTATTATATAAATATACTAAGATAAATACTCATTTTTGTAGAGCATTACGATTGCACTTAGCACGTGCAACAAGCCTTTAAACCTCTAGGTTACCCTAGTGGACGAGTGTTGTCTCGTGAGGGTTTGCAGTGAAGTTACCCACAAACTTCAATTTCCTTTTTTTTTGTTTAAATGAAAGTCTAATTTCAAGTACATAACTGATAAGAATTTCAAAAGCTCACAAGATTTTAATTACTAAGTAGCCCAAATTCTAGGTTAGTATGCAATTTAAGTTGAAGTCATTAAGTTTTCTGTTAGGGAGTTGTAATACTTATTTATACTTGAGTGCTTAGTGAAGTCTAGACCATGCACCAGCTAAGGTTTCAGATCTCCAAAATATCGCTAATATTAGTAGTTTCCAAGAATTGGTCGGACAAGACCTATTTGCTGATTCAAAATCATCTTTTCTGCAGGATTTCGAGAGCTGTGGATATTTACTTTAATACCTCATGGGCTTTATATGTAATATTCCAGTTTACTCGAATTTTTACAACGACGGCTTTCACACTATTGTCTTTTTTAAGGTCAATATATATTTTTTTGTTTTTCATTTTTTCCTTCTCTTTTTTTTTTAAATGAGAAATGATAATGTATATATTGTGCACTTTTACTCCTGTGATGATTCCTCCATGTAGCAAGCAATTAGTCGACAATTCTCACACCAGTTGGTATGAGGTGTCGGGCATCAAGACTCCCCTACGGACCTATGCTCGGATTCCTCATCACAAGCCCGCTGGCCTTTGACAATAGGTAGCCCTTTTCGATGTACCTGACTAAATCCACCAAATAGTTTTTTTTTTTTTTGGATCAGAAAAAGATGGTTCATCAGGATTCGAGGTTGCTACTATATTCTCAACACAATGTCGAACCTATACCTTAGAAAATGCAGGCTAGATGTGTTGTGAAATTCAAAGCACCAATTAGCTTACAACTTACTAAAAGGAACTTAATAAAAAGAACTCACTTTGCACTACTTCCAACTAGTCATTGGGCTCTTAGATTTTATATACCTTGTGTGTTGTAATTTTTTTTTTAAATTCCAAAAATTTTAACTAAATTTTTTTTATTTATTTTTATAAAATTCCAAATGCTTAAAAATACCCCCAAACCTAAATCTAACATTATCCTCAATGTTAAAGAAAAATTAAAGCAGTAAGAGGACAGAGGAGAAGTTACCTGATATGGGTAGGTAAATTGAAAATTGGGGCAAAATCCCCCAAACCTGCATGTTAGTAATTTATTGATTTTTTTTTATAATTAGAAGATATTTATATGTTGGGTTGCCTTCCAAGAGCGCTAAGTTTTATGTCTTCAGCCAGACAATTCCGATTTGCTCATAATAGACAGGGTCGGTCAGAAGTGTCTCCTCGACTTCTGGACTCAGATACTCAAGGTATGGTTTTAAACGATGTCCATTGACTTGAAAGGACCTACCATCCTTGGTATTGCATATTACTACTACACCATGCGGGTGCACTTTCTCTACTGTGTATGGGCCAGTCCAGCGAGATTTAAGTTTTTCAGGGAATAGATGTAATCGAGAATCATATAAGAGAACTTTTTGTCCTTGGTAAAACTCTTTACAAATGATCATTTTATCATGCATGATCTTCATGCGATCTTTGTACTTCTTGGCACACTCGTAAGCATCGTTTCTAATTTCTTCAAGCTCATCGAGTTGAAGCTTCCTATGTTCTCCCGCTTTGTCAAGATCGAAATTTAAATTTTTAATCGCCCAATAGGCCTTGTGCTCTAACTCGACAGGTAAATGGCAGGCATTGCCATAGACAGTTCTATATGGAGACATTCCAATTGGTGTTTTGTAAGCCGTCCGATATGCCCACAGTGCATCTGTTAACCTAAGGGACCAGTCCGTTCGAGATGGGTTGACAGTTTTTTCAAGGATGGTCTTGATTTCTCTATTGGAAATCTCAACTTGTCCACTCGTTTGTGGATGATATGGTGTACCGACCTTGTGGGTGATGTTGTACTTCCTAGCAAGGGCTTTAAAAATTCTATTGCAAAAATGTTTCCCCCCATCACTAATGATAGCACGAGGGGTGCCAAAGCGAGCGAAGATAGACTCCTTAAGAAACTTGATCACTACTTTGTGATCATTGGTCTTACACGCGATAGCCTCAATCCACTTGGATACATAGTCAACAGCTAGAAGTATGTACTGGTGCCCAAATGACATAGGAAAAGGACTCATAAAATCAATACCCCAAACATCAAAGATTTCTACAATTAAGATCGGGTTCAGGGGCATCTCATTTTTTCTTGAAATTTTTCCTAGTCTTTGACATCGGTCACATGCTTTATAATACTCGTGTGAGTCATGAAATAGTGTGGGCCAATAGAATCCGCACTGCAAAACCTTTGCAGCCGTCTTTTTACCACTGAAATGACCACCACAAGCGTGGTCATGATAAAAGGAAAGGACTTTCCTTTGTTCGTATTCAGGGATACACCATCGGATGATCTGATTAGGGCAATATTTAAATAGGTATGGTTCATCCCAGAAATACCACTTCACACGAGCTAGGAAGCGAAATTGCTCCTGTTTGGTCCAAGAGCTGGGCATTTGTTCAGTAACGAGGTAGTTGACTATGTCAGCATACCAGGGAACATTGGTATGGAAAATCATCATTAGTTGTTCATCCGGAAAAGTTTCGGATACAGATAAGAATTCTGCAGATGACTCAACAATCAATCTGGACAAGTGGTCAACTACTACATTCTCAGATCTCTTTTTATCTCGAATTTCGAGATCAAATTCCTGGAGCAATAGGATCCAACGAATGAGCCTTGCCTTAGCATCCTTCTTTGTGAGAAGGTACTTAAGAGCGGCATGATCGGAATAAACAAGGACCTTAGATCCAATCAGGTAGGAACGAAATTTATCAAGTGCAAAAACAACTGCCAAAAATTCTTTTTCAGTGGTGGAATAGTTGAGTTGGGCGTCATTCAGAGTTTTGCTTGCATAATGAATAACATGGGGAAGCTTTTCTACTCGCTGACCTAAGACAGCACCTATGGCATACCCGGATGCATCACACATGATTTCAAAAGGACGACTCCAATCAGGACACCTTATGATGGGTGCTGAAGTCAATTCAGACTTCAGTCTTTCGAAATCAATTACACAAGTTGGTGAAAAATTGAAAACAGTATCTTTCTCCAACAAATCACATAAGGGTTTTGATATTTTGCTAAAATCCTTGATAAAACGACGGTAAAAACCCGCATGCCCTAAAAATGATCGAATTTTCCTAATAGTCTTAGGAGGTGGCAATTTAGCAATTAATTCTACTTTGGCCTTATCCACCTCAATTCCCCTTTGTGACACAATGTGTCCTAAAACAATTCCTGATTCTACCATGAAATGACACTTCTCCCAGTTAAGAACTAAGTTTTTCTCTTTACAGCGTTCTACAGCAAGTGTCAAGTGGTGCAGACATTCATCGAAATTGGATCCAAATACAGAAAAATCATCCATGAAAACTTCTAAAAATTTCTCCACCATGTCGGAGAAAATACGCATCATACACCGTTGGAATGTAGCTGGTGCATTGCATAGCCCAAAAGGCATGCGACGATAGGCAAAAGTGCCATAAGGACAGGTGAATGTGGTTTTCTCTTGATCCTCACGTGCGATAGGGACTTGGTTATATCCAGAATAACCATCGAGGAAACAGTAATGGGAGTGGCCAGCTAGCCGTTCTAGCATTTGATCGATGAAGGATAGAGGAAAGTGGTCTTTTCTAGTCATGGCATTAAGCTTCCTATAGTCGATACATACTCGCCATCCCGTTTGGACTCGAGTAGGGACTAACTCATTGTGATCATTTTTCACCACAGTGATGCCAGACTTTTTAGGTACAACTTGAACTGGGCTTACCCACTGACTATTAGAAATAGGATATATAATCCCTGCATCTAAAAGCTTGATGACCTCGGCTCGAACTACGTCTTTCATGATTGGATTAAGTCGCCTTTGTGGTTTTCTAGAAATTTTTGCATCTTCTTCTAGATGGATTTTATGTTGGACCACAGAAGGACTAATCCCCTTAATATCAGCTATAGACCAACCGATAGCTTCCTGATTCTTCCGAAGGATACTTAACAGCTTCTCTTCCTGTTCTTTAGTTAGATTCGATGCAATTATAACAGGTAAGGTCTTGTTTTCTCCAAGAAATGCATACTTCAAGTTTTCGGAAAGGTCTTTAAGTTCTAGTTGTGGAGGTTTGACATTGGATGACACTAGCTGAGATTCCGAAATAGGCAATGATTCAAACTTGGTGGCCCATCTACTAGTATCCATCACAGGAATGGAATCTAACAATGCATTAACCTCTTGACTTGACTCACAATCTTGACTAAAATTAGCCAAACATCTTTCTAATGGGTCAGAATAACTCGACTCTTCAAAAGAACTGCTAATTATATTCTCAATCATGTGAATCTCTTCCAAATCATCCATCTCAGTTGACTGACTACTACTATGAAAAATATTGAGCTGGACAGTCATGTTCCCAAAGGCTAGAGTCATTATTCCATTTCGGCAACTAATTACAGCATTTGAAGTGGCCAAAAATGGTCTACCTAGGATCACCGGGATGTGACTTTCTGGATTTTTTACTGGTTTAGTTTTAAGGACTACAAAATCCACATGGTAGTAGAATTCATTAACTTTTACAATCACATCCTCCACAATTCCTTTGGGATACTTCATAGTCCTATCTGCTAATGACAAGGTAATGTTTGTGGGCTTTAATTCCCCTAAACCTAGTTCGGTATAGACAGAATAGGGTAATAGGTTTACACTTGCTCCTAAGTCTAATAGGGCTCTCCGAATGATGGTTTCTCCTATTTTAATTTCAACAGTGGGGCAACCAGGGTCCTTGTATTTTGGGGCAATCTGTTGTTGAATAAGAGATGAGGCTTGTGCCGCCATCACAGCTTGCCTAGGAATACTAGTTTTCCTTTTCACCGTGGTTAGGTCTTTTAAGAATTTTGTATAGGAGGGGATCTGTCTGATGGCATCTAGGAAGGGTAAATTTATTTGAACATTTTTAAAGACTTCCATGATTTCATCGTACTGAGAGTTTTTCTTTGAGTCTTGTAGTCTACTAGGAAAGGGAGCCTTAGGTGTGTAAGTTTCTATTGGTTTCTTCTCTATTCCTTGTGTTCCCTGTTCTTGTGCCTTTTTCTGGGTGGGGTTTGGTTCATGTTTTTCTTCTTTTTCTTGCACAGGAAGTTGGACTTTGTTGTCCACTTGCTTGCCAGACTGTAAAGTGGTAATTGCCTGGACTTCATGGGTAAGGCTTCCATTAGAATCAATCTGAAACTGGCCTCTCGGCCCTTGATTCTGTTGCCTACTAGGGTTAGGCACTGGCTGACTAGGTACTTCACCTTTCTTTCTATCCCCTAGAGAGTTTGCTATTTGACTTAGACTAACCTCAAGTTTTGCAATCGCTTGCGCATGGAATTGGTTAGTCTGGGTTTGAGCCATGTTGCTCTGTTGTTGCTGTTGGATGAAGTCTTGTTGCTACTTTATCATGTTAGCCATCATGGCTTCCAATGATGTAGTTTGTTGAGGGATAGGGGCACTATAAGTAGGAATAGGTGGAGCCAATGATTGGTTTATTTGTGAGGGACCTATCCTAGAAAAATTCTTCTGAAAACCTGGTGGACCACCTTGATGTTGAATAGGTTCATTTTGCTTGTATGAGAAATTTGGCTGGAACCTATTATCAGGGTGGTAGACTGGGCTGAATGAATTGGGAGTGGGCTTCTTGAAGGCACTATATGAGTTTAGAGCATTTGCCTGCTCAGCCTTAATGTTGGGTAAACTAGGACAACACTCCACTAGATGCTCAGAACTGTTATACAAGATACATAAACTTTGTGACTCGTGATCCACTTTCATGACGGGATTTAACTCTTTATATGAACTTAAGCTAGTGGAAACAGTGAAAGCATCAAACTTTTTGCTTAAGTTGTTCATTCCAGTCACCAGATTGGACATGACATTTTTTAGTTCTAGGTCTGCTTTCAATTCATAATTGCCTGGTTTTCTAGATCCGAACTCATCTCTATTTACTTCCTCACCATAGCTACTCCAATTTTGGGTGTTCTCGGCTAAGTCAACAAGAAATTCATAGGTTTGATCCGGGGTTTGGTTCATGAACCTACCTTTGTGCATGGACTCGATCATGTTTCTATGTGCCGGAGGTAGTCCTTTATAAAAGAAATGTACTAGATCAGCCTTGTCAAGCCCATGGTGCGGGCACTTGACCAAAAGATCATGAAATCTTTCCCAAAGTTAGAAAAATTCCTCCTCAAATTTTTCTCTAAAAGTTCTGATGGCATCCTTAATTTTTTCAGTTTTTACCATGGGATAGAACTTAGCCATGAACTTCCTAGATAGTTGTTCCCATGATGTGATGGAATTTGAAGCAAGGGAATACAGCCATGCAGCAGCACGATCCTCGGTCATGGGAAACAACCTTAATTTAATACCCTCTTCATCTAAGTTTTGATTTCTAAACGTTTGACAGATTGTCAAAAATTTGTTTAGATGAATGTAGGGTTGTTCACTCTCGAACCCATGAAACTTGGGTAACATGTTTATTGTTGCAGCCCGAATCTCAAATTGGGCTGCATTATTGATTGGTAATACTATGCAAGTAGGGGGACTAGCAGATGCGGGTGCGAACAACTCATTCAAAGTTCTAATGTGTTCACCCATTGTAGAGATCGATGGTTGGTTTACAGTTCGCAGGTTGTGATGAAAAGTTCTGTCAATCTCAGGATCAAATGGGGTTAACTTATCCCTTAATGACCTTCTACCATGCATACATTTTCCACAACTTAATTAGACTCGATTTTTAAACGAAATCCTAAAAGATAAGAAGAAGGGCTAGACCAAGATGACCACAATCAACACCACACAATGGATTGGCTCTTTAATCTTGAGGTTAAAGAAGGTTTAATAGCTTTTAATCTAGTTGCACAGAGATTTATCAGGTTAAAAAGTTTCTGAAATTCTTTCCTACATTAGACAGCTCCTAATCTCCCTTTCAGATTAAGCTTGAGCTTACCAGTTAAGCGATCCAGTAACCAGTGACCAGGAAAGTCCCGGGGTGTGTGGTGGTGCCAGAAGGGATACACCGATACCACAATACCCGTAACAGTTCTCACTGTTGTAAAACTTTCCTAGACATCACCAATTACTAAATTCTCACTGGAGTAGCTTTTAGCCGCTTCTTTCCAAGAGCCTAATTGAGCTCGAAAACCCTAAGGCCAACGTCTAATTTGATTTTAATTTAATTTGGCTTAGGATATGGATGCAAGGTGGTGATTTTTGGGCTAAGGACAGGTAATGACTTCCCAACCTTATCTTTTTAATGGGTTTTGCCCTTAAATTCTTTTATGCAAATACTTAATACTAAATGCAGCAAATATTCAATGATTTTTTAAAGTTTATGGAATGTCATTAGGTTGTAATGATTAAATGAGCAAACAAATTTTTTTTTTAATTTTTTTTTTATATAGCAATAACTTGAATGTAAACTAAACACAATCCTTATGTGTCAGTCAATCTCCGAATGCCCGTTGAATAAGCTCTGGAGATTACTCCATGAGGAGTCCGAATAGAGGTATGATAACCTCGGGAAATTGCACCCTATCAATTACTAGCAAAAATAATATATATATTTTTTTGATTTAATTTATTTTTTTTAACTTTTTTTTTAAATTTAAATTTCAAATTTCGAATCACAGAATTCAAATTTTGAATTTAAATTTTTGAATTTTTGAATTTTGGAAAAAAAATTCAAATTTTTTTTACTCTTTTTTTAGAAAACTTTAAATTTCGAATTTCAAATTTTAGAATTTAATAACTATGAAATTATTAACTAAAAATAATCAAAATAAGAAAAATTAATAAAAATAAAAACTTACTACCGGAGTGCGTTCACTCCGGGCATCCAAAATCCGATTTGATCTTCATGATTGTTCTTGCTTCTCGATTTGCCTCCCCGGCAACGGCGCCAAAATTTTGTTGTGCGATTCCTGTTTACCTAAAAATATGCTAAACAGATCGTTGTTAGAATCTACAAACAAAGTTTAAATTTAATTCTACTCTTACCTTTCCTACTCGAAGAATAACAGTTATAAGAGGTCGATCCACAGGGAGGCAATTGGAGTTGCATAAAAATTAGAACGTTCACTCGGATTTGAAATCAATTTTTGAATGATAAAAGGAAAACATTATTTTGAGGATGTTGATGGATTCTCTAGTCTATCAGAGAATTTTTTTTATTTAAAAATAATAAAAAAAACAAGTACTTAGAAATCAAAGAGCATTTATAAATTCATGAAATGTTTAACTATTCAAAAGAAAGTTTTTGCATAAATTAAAATGGATGAAAACAAGTGCTAAGAAGATCAAAAGCCTAGAACATAAATTGCATAAAAGAAAATTTAATGTATTGCATCAAAGAAGAATTAAAATATTGTATTAAAAAAACAGAAATTAACTTGAACCTAGAACAGGGATTGCATGAAAGAAATTTTGCTTGATTTTATAAAAAAAAAATTGATTACAAATAAAAGTGGAGATTAGAGGCCTAATACTCCTCCTATTTTGCAAATAAAATAAAGAAAAGAAAACAAAGAAAAAAAAATCACTTCTCTTTCCTCTCTCTCTCTCCCACTGTGGAATACTAATTTCTCCTTTTTTTTCTTTCTTCTTCCCCAAAAACAGAGCTCCTCTGTTTTTCTTTTGAACCAACTGAACACTCTCCTCTCTTGGCCTCCACCCCCAACCGAGCTCTCCCCTCTCTTGCCGATGGCTCCCTTATATAGATCCCCAGCAAGCACGTGGATGGCTGGAATCACGGACTCGCCGGGAGGAGCGTGCATTGCTGCATCACGGAAGAGGGACGCTGATCACGGAAGGATGCCATTCACGGACGCGGTGCTGGGAGCTGAAGCGGAAGGTGGGGACGCGGGCTTCCTTCTTCGAGTGCTGCTGGGAGCTGAAGCGGAAGGTGGGCTGCTGGCACGCGGTGGGAGAAACGCGGACGGCTGGAGCAGAAATGGTGTTGGGATTTCGGGATCACCGGATTGGAAACGATGCTGGGAGCTGATGTGGAAGGAAGAAGCTGGATGCTGAAATCATCGAAAATCTGGGACGCTGGCAGCAATCGCGTTGATGGCTTGGAGGATTTGGAAGGCATGCGTTGCTGGCACGGGATCTTCAAATGGAGAAGGAAGATGGCAGACGGGCGCAGGATCCGTGGAGGGCGCCGTGGGACCGCTGCTGGAAATGGATGATGGCATGATCCGTGGGATGCTAGAGCGGCTGTGAGGCGCGATGCAGGGGCTCTCGAATTCGGAAGATGGGGATGCGGTGCGGGATCCGTGATGAACGCGGACGGGCGCTTGGATCTCACTTGACTGAATATGGGTCATGTGCCAGTTTCTGCAATGGAATTGGATTTTGGAAGAAGGTCTGGGACTTTCTTTGCCCTCCTGAGAGGGGAGCTGGGAGACACCAAGTTCCGTCCAATTAGTCATATAGATAAAAAAATAGTGTGATATGAAATTTGGGAAATTCGTCACAGGTCATCTGTTCTGACTGGAGGTCAATTGCAAGTCTTTCAAGTCATGGGTCACCCAGCACCTCATAGTTATGATATGGTTAAATTAGATTTGCCCAAAATTCTTTCCCAAAAACACACAGAAATTGGACCCGATTCGGACCCGAACCCGACTCGGACCTGAACCCGATCTTCAACCGGGTCGGATCTGGAAAGAGCTCCTTCTGAAGTCAAATTTGTACTTAATGTGCATTTTATCTCTAATTTATGATAATCTGTGTCAAACCCAAATATAATATTAATCCAGTGAATTTATCATTATTGGTTTAGCAATAACACTAATTTTAGTGATATATAGGTCGCACTTTTGTGCTCTCATCAACAACTTGGAAAAATTTGATTCAAAATCAGATGAAGCTATTTTTCTTGGATATTCTTCATCAAGCAAAGTACATAGAATATTTAACAAGAGAACTCTAGTCGTAGAAGAGTCAATACATGTTATCTTTGATGAATCTAATGACCCTTCTTCAAGGAAGAATGTAGATCTCAATGATGATGCGGAAGAACTAGATGAGCAAGTCAAAGAATTAACCCTAAAGGATGTGTCTGCATCTGAAAATTTAGAGCATGATAAAAATCAGAAAGAAGAAGATCAAATGCTTAATGATAAAACTAGTCTACCAAAAGATTGGAGGTATGCACATAGTCATCCTAAAGAACTAATAATTGGTGATCCTTTACAAAAAATTAGGACTAGATCTTTCATTAGAGATGTTTGTAATCATTTTGCATTTGTTTCTCAAATAGAACCAAAATCTTTTGAAGAAGCCGAAAAAGATAACTATTGGTTAATGGCAATGCAAGAAGAACTGAATCAATTTGAAAGAAACAATGTTTGGAATTTAGTTAGAAGGCCTGAAGATATTTCTGTAATTGGAACAAAATAGGTTTTCAGAAATAAATTAAATGAGGATGGAATTGTAATTAGAAATAAGGTTAGATTAGTTGCTAAAGGATATAATCAAGAAGAAGAAATTAATTTTGATGAGACTTTTGCACCTGTTGCTAGACTTGAAGCTATTAAATTATTACTTGCATTTGCATGTTTCATGGATTTTAAATTATTTCAGATGGATGTCAAAAGTGCATTTCTAAATAGTTTCATATCTGAAGAAGTTTATGTAGAACAGCCACCTAGATTTGAAAATCATAAACTTCCAGATCATGTTTTTAAATTGAACAACACACTTTATGGCTTGAAGCAAGCTCTTAGAGCTTGGTATGATAGATTAAGCAATTTTTTATTAAAGAGTAATTTTTCAAGAGGAAATGTTGATAAAACTCTATTTATTAGAAATAAAAATTTTGATATTCTGATTATTCAAATATATGTTGATGATATTATATTTAGTGCTACTAATGAAAGTTTATGTGAAGAATTTGCTAAGCTCATGCAAAGTGAGTTTGAGATAAGTTTGATGGGTGAACTCAACTTCTTCCTTGGACTCCAAATTAAGCAAATAAGAGATGGAATCTTCATCTGCCAAAGCAAGTACACAAAGAAAATCTTAAAGAAGTTTGGTATAGAAGATTCAAAATCAATAGGTACTCCTATGAGCCTCTCTTGTAAATTAGAAAAAGATGAGCATGGTAAATCCCTTGATTCAAAGCTGTATAGAGGAATGATTGGATTTTTACTTTATCTTACAGCAAGTAGATCTGATATAATGCATAGTATTTGTATATGTGCAAGATATCAAGTAAATCCTAAAGAATCACACTTAATTGCTGTTAAAAGGATATTAAGATACTTAAAGGGAATACAACACTTAGGCTTATGGTATTCTAAGACATCTACAATTGACTTAATTGGATATTCAGATGCTGATTTTGCTGGTTGTAGATTAGATAAAAAAAGTACAAGTGGAACTTGTCAATTTTTTGGAACTAACTTAATTTCTTGGTTTAGCAAGAAATAAAATTCCGTAACATTATCTACAGCTGAGGTTGAATATATTGCCGCAGAAAGTTGCTGTGCTTAAATTCTATAGATTAAGCAACAGCTTGAGGACTATGGCATAAAACAAAATAAAATTTCTATAAGGTGTGACAACATTAGTGCCATAAATCTGACTAAAAATCCTATACAACACTCAAGATCTAAACATATAGAAATCAGGCATCATTTCATAAGAGATCATGCTCAAAATGGGGATATAAAAATGAAATTTATAAATACTGATAAACAAATTGCAGATATATTCACTAAACCTCTTAATGAAGAAGTATTTTGTAAATTTAGAAGTGAATTATGCATTTGTGATTCATTTTGATGACTAATTATGAATGATAAATTATGTATTTTGATTGACTATTAATAGTTGAATTTTAGTTGATTTGATCCGTAGTTTGTAATTAAGTTTTAAATCTTATTCAAAAAGATTTTGTCTCTTGAACAGTCTGAGGAGACGACTTATGTAAATAAGGAGTCGACTCATGTAGTAAGGGACGACTCTTAAGTTAAAAGAGTCGACCCCTAACTCACAAGAGACGACTCTTAAGTTAAAAGAGTCGACTTTTAATTCATAGGAGATGACTCATGAGTTGGATGAGTCGACTAAAGAGGAAACTATTCGAAACGTACGGTTCAACCTTTTTCTTTCTCTCTCTGAAACGTTGAACCTGAAACGTTTCATACCCCTTAGAGCGCCTTTCTTGTCTTCAAACTCTTCTTCAAACAAAAACCTCCAAAAATTCTAGAAAATCTTTCTGAGGTTCTAATTGATCTTTCAATGGTGAGAATCAAGGAAGTAACATCGGGGCCAAAGAGGAAGAATACCACTCCACACACAGAAAGGAGAACGAAGGCTACGGCAGAAAAGAAAATGAACCCACAGAGGCAAGTAACACCACCGCCTCAACCCGTTACGGTTCCTCTGCACCTCCATCCTCAGTGTCGAAACAAGGACCTCTCTCCATAAGAAATGTATCCACAGGAAGGAGAGTGGATTTCGAGTTCTTAGAAAAGAAAAATTTTCCACTAGGGCAGAATCTAAAGGATATGGGTTAGGAATACCTATGCTTCCTGAATGTGCAAACCTATCCAGACCTGGTACGAGAGTTCTACAACAATGCCAGATATGGAGAAGGACAGATCTCGTCCAAGGTAAAAGATGTACCTATTCTGATTACTGAAGATATTCTTAGAGATACCCTTCGGATTCCAAATGATGGAGAAAACAAAGATCATCTAGAGAATAGGAATAAAGGAATTTCTACCATTCTGAATAGAGAAGTCACAGGAGATTGGACTGAGATCAGTGCCAATCAACTAAATGCAGAGATGCGTCTACTGCATCACATGAACAACAAAATGTTCTTTCCGAAGTCAGAAAAATTTGATCATGTTTCAGAACGGGATATACTAGTAATGCATCATATTTTACAAAGACTCTCACTAAACCTACCCTATCTGATGCTTAGATACATGGAAGCTCAAGGACAGAGAAAAGGAGCTTCACTTTCTTATGGTATGGTCTTAACTCAAGTCCTCTGTAACTTCAATGTAAATCTAGAAGGAGAAACCAAGAAAGAATTATTGTCTTCTAACGTTTACAATGATAAATCACTGAAGAGGATGGGATTTGTCAAATCTGAGGGAAAATGGACTCATAAAGGGAAGAAAATTCAAGATGAAAATGGTCAAGACACTCCTACACCATACAAAGGCAAAAGAATTCCTACACAAGCACCTCCAACAGAATCTCCAGTCAGTCGGCCTCCTCCAATACAAAGGCCATCAGATCCTCCACTCAGACTTGAGAAATGGCAGTTAAAAGCTATTGGGGACAACATTATTACAGCACTGCTTAATTCTGGAGTCAATTTTAGCAAAATCCATCATCTCCCTAACATGACCCAAGAAGTGAAAGCAGAACTGCAAGGTTTAAGGCAACTTGTAGCTAATCAACAAAGAAGAATGGCAGCAATTAAAGAGCAACTTAGGATTCAAAGAAATTATGTTCAAGGCTCTGTATAAGCACTAAAAGAAGAACACAGTCAGGTCATTTGTTCCATCACCACACTAAATAGTAAAATTGACAAGCTGATGAAAGAGCCAAAGAAAGATCAGTCTGGACCTTCATCTTCAAAACCTTGAACCTAGACTGGCCTTAGACTGAACCTAACCAGAGCTTAGACTGAAACCCATGTTTTCAAAACATAACCTTGTACTAAGCTGAGTTTCATGATTTTTTTTGGGCACACTTGTATGCTGTCTGATACAAATTAATCTCAATTGTAATCTTTTTGATTTATCAAATGTACTTCATTTATCAAATGTAATGAATGTTTACCCTCCTTGAAATGTAGTGAATGTCTTTATTGGTTTGTATGCTGCTCCAATACATATTGAATCAATCCTTAATCCTTAATGTTGGTATCAAAAATTATTTTTAATTTCCTTCCTTTTGTTGATGACAAAAAGGAGGAAAAATATATGAAAAAGAATTCTAAACTGAGAGATAAGAAATGTGAAAAGAATTCAGAATACAAATCCAAAGAAATATATGAAAAAGAATTCTAATCTGAGAAATAAGAAATGTGAAAAGAATTCAGAATACCAATCTCTACATTAAAGATAATATATAGGGGGAGATTTAAATTATGATGGTATACAAAACTTAAGAAAAGATGAAGAACAAGAACTCTACATAATTCAAATGTTTATAATTGATAGGGGGAGACTTTTCTCCTTAATTTGGTGAAATTATGCATATATCTCTGAATGTCATATTTGCTCTGAATTTCATTATAAAATTCTGATAATTGCTGTAAAATTTATTGCAAAATTTTTTTTAACTCAATAGTTTTGTCATCATCAAAAAAGGGGAGATTGTCAACCCTAAAGGATGAATTTTGATGATTACAAAACACTTGAGATGATGTTGTGTACTAATGACATTGGCTTAATTGTGAAGTTTTATAAGTCAAGAAAAATCAAAAGAATTGAAGCACTGCAAAATCTTAAGTTCTTCGCAAATATCTCATTGGACATATTCTAAAAGAAAATGATCTTAATCTAGTCAAGATCAGAGATGAAGTCTAAAGTTTTATGTTTAAAAGACTTGAGTCAACTCCTAAGTAAAAAGGGACAAATTTAAGTTGATTTTGATATGTTTTATTCAAGAAACATAGTCAATGAGTCGACCCCCGCAAAACATGAGTCGATCCTTGTATAGTTTAAAGTAAACAGAAAGCTTTCACCGCCTGAGACAAAGTCTGAAGAGTCGACCCTTGTTCAAAATGAGTCGACCCCCAAAATTGAAGAGTTGACCCTTGCGTTTGAAGAGTCGACCCCTACTTAGTCTCAGCGCCGGCTGAAAAACCAAAGCATGAGCCGACCCTTGTGTTCACAGAGGTGACTCCTAATGAAGATGAGCCGACCCTTGAGGATAAAGAGTTGACCCTTTGCAAATACCACAGCATAAGCCTTCTCGACATTTTGAAGTGTCGATCCAGAATGAACATGAGTCGACCCCTGAGTTACGTGAGTCGACCCTTGTACTGCAGGAACCACAACGGAAAGCTTTGAACGACTTTTGTCTTCTTCTGCAATAGAAAAAGATTCTTATCAGAACGGGAAGAAAGGAATTCAAATTCCACCGAAGAATTTATCTATAAATACGAGGGAACCTCAGAATGAAAAAAAGAGAAAAGAAAAAAAATTCTATTGAAAACAAAAGGTTTCCACCGAGAAAAAGAGAAAAAAAAGCTTAACAGTTCATCATCCTCACCAGCATTGTAATCTGAAACTTTCTCTTGTGAGGAGATCAGTCAAAGTTTCTCACTGCATCGTGAAGAGCTGCTGTTCGGACATCGGAACATCCTTCCACAGCCAACTTCTTCATCGGCTTCAGCTTTTACTTTCATTGATTTATTTTTTATATGCTCTGAAGCTTTAAATCTTCTAGTTACAGCATTCTTTTAGTTGGATTAATTGCTGCTGTAACAGTTTCATTGATTTGAAACTTGCATAGGCTCTTTCAAGCCTCGATTGGAAGTTGTTGAATCGAAAATATTCAGCAAAGAAAAAGTTTCTGGTTGGTTTATCTGAAAACCAACTGGATTGTTTGTGAGCCCGGAAAAACAAGCGGTGTAAAGTTTTTGATTGGTTTATCTGAAAACCAACTGGGTTGTTTGTGATCCCGAAAAATAAAAGGTTTTCGGTTGGTTGCCTGAAAAAACCAACTGGGTTTTGATTGTGAGCCCGAAAAACAATCAGGATGTAATCTGCTGGGTTATAGTGAAATCTCAAGCTAGACTTGAGGAGTGGACGTAGGTGCTGGTAGTGCACCGAACCACTATAAACCTTGGTGTTTGTGATTGTGGTTCTTCTCTTCCTTTCCTCTGCATATTCCTGACTGCTTTTCTAACTTTATTTACTGTTGTATTTGTGCAATCTCATTTCCACTGCTGAATCTATAAGATAATAGTAACTCATACTCTCCATACGTTTTAACTTTAATTTTTTTTAAAGAGATCCAATTCACCCCCCCCCCCCCCCCCCCCCCCCTCCTTGGGCTGCACCTCTGGGCAACAACTTGCTATAATATACTAAGGCTGCAAAAGTACTTATCTTTTGAGAATTACTATCCTCAGTCATTTCAGCCTATGTGCTTATCTAGAACTTTGGTTAGCTCTAAATCTCCAACAATTATAGGTTAAGAGGATGCTCTACAAAAAAGACTTGTCATACAAGCTCTCTCTTTCTCACTCTAATGTTTGGAGAAGAAAGAATCCTTGCCCTGCACCTCTCTATTTCTCTTTTAGTGTGGAGTGTGGATTGGATTCATCAAACCCTATAAGCACACCTCTTTTTATAGATGAGGGCCATGCTGCCTCCTGGAAGTCCTAAATGGAATCCAACTTGAGAGCAAGTGGTGGTGGCCACTTGATGCCACCCCTTATAGGAAAGGTGCATGCCTTACACCCTAAAGAAGCACTTTAGAAGGTAGGGGCACCAACCTTAGGCTCGCTTTTTCCCTTCTAGATGTGTCCCATCTAAGGTAGTACAATTGGTAGGGGTGGCCACCATCCCCGGTCAACCTCCCTTGGATTCCAACCAAGCAGACTAGGATTGACCTGGGTCCCATATTACTTTATATGACCTAGCCTAATACCTATATCCAAACTATTTCTCGAGTTCAATATTTTCTCCGATTGGATATATATATATATATATATATATATAATCTTCTTAAACCAATTTGTGAGAGTAATCAATAGAAAGCTTATTCTAATTGGCTTGGTGATAGATGTCAAATGATAGATGCATTAGTGGGCCACTCACTAAAGACTAGCATCTACAAGTTTGCCTAGTCACGCATTAGCTACATAGTCCAGTACGGAGATGTGGAACCATATTGTGTTACTATACCTTTTGGTGAGTAGGATCAAACCTGGTTGTCTCTTTATTTTTATACAAGCTATGTTTTGCAATTTAGTCTCCATCATTTCAATATCCTCATATGACCGTTGAATATGGCACTGTTAGACCCTTAATTTTATGATGTTATAACCCATTAAAACCCTGGATCATGTTAGACTCCCTCTTATAAAAGCTATTTTCTTGAAGATTCTTTTGAAAATAATTAATTATTTCTCATAATAATTTATAAAATAATTATTTTTAAAATCTTTTCAAGTTACTATACCATTATGTATCTTACCATATCTTTGTTCTAATATTCACACTATACCATTATGATGGTTTTCTTGTTGGACAGCCAGATCTTCACTTGTATCTAAATTCAGAAAACCATTCTTCTCCCTTTTAGGATAAAATCTAGAATATCATAGTTGATAGCCGTGTTTGGCTACATATTTAATTAGTCATCTCTAGAGCACAACAAGATGTTCCATCTTTTAGGTCAAGGGACCACTTACAAGCTCATGTATTAGGTTCACACCTCTACCTCAGATAGTGCTTTGTTGGTAGATTCTGCCAATATTTTGACTGTGCAATGTGATGGCAAACCCAGGTGCTAGCTAGTGTGAGATCAAAACTTTGTGAATGAGGAACTCAACAATATAACTATCCATTTTGGCAGCCTTATATGTGCGATGCACAACCTCACCCGTACCTATGAACAAATTTTAATTATTTAGAAATATCTGATCCATTATGTAGAAAACACTTCATCTATTTGGATAAACCTCTTGGGTACTTGTGGACGTTTTTCTAGCTTTATGGCTGATTTATGACACATTTCCTATACTATACTTGACCATGTGCATACGAGATGGCCATGCATGATTTCTCAACTATTCTTTACATTAAATATGTAAATTGCTTTGGGAGCATATCCCTAGTTCTAATAGATTTGAGTAACCCTTCCCATCATAGAACAAAATTTGGGTGCTTTGAACCCAATAGGTAAAGTGATAGGGGAAATCCTACTTAAGTTAGATTGGACATGATCCACAAAGCACTCCTTTCAATAATATAACCATCATTCAAAGATCATGGGATTAAGGAGTTCTGTTGTATCTAAGATTGAATGATGAGTATTGGAGTTTGCTGCTGCAGTATAGGTACCATTGATCTATAAGGTTGTTCACTAACCTGAGCTTCCTATTGTTTACTCTTGATAATCCTATTTATGTCTATTTCAATTAGACCCTTGAGTTTGTGAAGGCGTTTAAAGACAATAGCCATCTCAAGATTGTCTGATACTTGGAAGTTTGTGTGATCGTCTCATCACCTGTTAGTGGATCTGATGAAAATGGATCTATATAGTCACCTTGGTTCACCATGACATGGATGTAGGCACTCTTCTTTGGTGAGTTCACCTTAGCCTCCAAATGTATTGGGCCGCTCCTGACCTCAAGATGACTGTTGCTATGGCTTCAGGCATCTAGCAGATAGAGGAAGATTGTAGATCGTGACATAAATGTTGAACCTCAGTTTGTGTGGAGCACTCCGCCCTCCCCCACCACTCTCCCTGGAAGTTGGTTCCAGTGATTGACGACGAGAGTGAATCCATCACTTCGGATGTGCCCCTCAGCCATGAGAATGGTCTATTTGCCTATCCAAGCAAAAAAAAGAAGAATTCTCTATTTGCTAGTTGCCTTGTGGTCCATGACCCAACCCTTCTTTCAATTCTGTGTGCTAGTGTGGTGCAAACATCATCTGCTTTAATTAGGCAGCCAAAGGATTCTACAAGCGCCACATGGTTATGATATTCAGATATATGGGCCATTTTAGCAGCGAGGGTTAGAAACAATTGCATGAATGGGTGCCAGTTTGGAATCTAAGGGGGGAGCTCATCTGGGTGTAGGGTTTGCATGGTGGCCTTCTTTAGGTTAGATTTGGTGGTGCTGAAGATGGGAGCTTTGAACCGCTTGCAAGTTTTTGAGAGCAACCTAAAATATGGCACTTAAAGAACCAAATAGGATTTCTGCAAGTAGGCTTCAGATGGCTCCAGCTTCCACAGCATAAGCAAATGCCAATTTTAAAAGGTCTTCAGGGTTTAAGCGGGGCTATGAGGGGATTTGCTAGACCGGGGTGTTGGTGGGGGGATCGGGGGGAGTACCATTTGGTGCAGCTATTAATTTGTGCTTTTGCAGGGCATGGTGTTGGCTTTTCGCCGAACTTGACTGTTGGGAGATTACCCAAGTCACGACACCAGAGAGGCGCTCGACCGAAGAGCGCCGGCCAGAGAGGCGCTCGACCGAAGAGCACCGACCAGAGAGGCGCTCGATTAGAAAGCGCCGACCAGGAGCAACCCCGCCACGGGACATTCCACTAAGTGACCTACTCGGCTCAGCACCTCTGCTGAGCCCATGCCTTAGCCGAATACTCAATCTCCGCCTAACCCTCTAAAGGATCTGACAACTAAATACACGACTCCACTACAATCTGCCGCCATCAAAGCACGGGATCTCCACGGGAACTCGGAATGACCTGCCATAAATGCATAAGACCCCCTCGGGCCTCCGATGCACTCAGTCATTAAATGAACACGGCCCAAGACGATCTCCGGATCACTAAACCATCAAAGCATATGGCTCATCCTGACCACCGGTTCATTCAACAATTAATGCACTTACCATCTACGGACCCCAGGCCTACCACGACCGGCGGTTCAACCACCTCAACGGGCCTGGCCGACCGTGACAGCTCCCTGACTCCGGCCTGATCCAGCCTTATTCTCCCCAATGCCATTAATGAGCGCGATCGTGCCCAATTATTGCAAAAGGAGACAAACTCCCCTGTCACCTCCCAGGTAATACTATATCCCTCTATAAAAGGAGGACATTCAAACAGAGAAAGGGGGGATTCATAGATACACAAAAACACGGAGAAAAACGGAAGGAGGTTCTCTTCCTTTACTCCCCCCACATATTAGCCCCCTCTGACTTAAGCTTCGGAGGGCCGGCGCCGGAAAACCCGGTCACCGGCTTTTTGCAGGATCCTCCGGGAGGACGCCGCCCGTCGACGCACCGCCATCCACCGCCCCAGGCAGCGGAGCTCCTCCCTTCTCGGTTCGCGGCAGCCCCCGGGTCTAATTTCCAGCAACATTGACCATACTTGCAAAGATTATCTGGAGTGTTATGGCACCATCTGATTTTCTTCTCCAACCGCTCTAGGTCACTTCAATTTTAGAGGTCTGACACCACCATCACAACTTTAGTATGGGCTCCCTTCTTTTGTCCAGTGATGTTCCTGGATGTGTTGGGGGTATGGTTAAGATAATGAGCAAAGGTCCATTTTCCATCAGCTTTCGGTCTAGGGGGTTTGACAAAGCGTGGTCTCTTTAGGGACTGATTTAGCACAGGATAGGATGAGGTGGATAGAATAAGTTCAGTTAGAAACTTTGGTGAGGGGATGGAGAAAGGTGACTTTTTTTTATAGTAATTGGTCGGGCTTTCAGGGTGTGGGTGGGATATGGGTGGCAATGGGACCTGGTGGGTGGTTGTTCGGAGTGTTTGGGACGGCGTTGGGGAGGTAAAGGTTGGTTGGAGAGGTCTCACGGTTTTCCCCTGGCTATTGTTGCTTGTTGTCTCATCCAATCAATATTTGCTCTCATACCATCAAACATCAGTACAACTTTAACAAGACTTGGAAAGATCATCGAGTACCTAGAAATAGCTCTCCAGCTTGGAAATTGATTTGCAATCATGGTTCAATGATTGAAGATCGATGCATTTGGGCTGTGGGAAGTGGTTCTTATATTGATATTCTTATCCATCTTTGGATTGAATTTAGGACATATTTGATTAGGAGGAGTTGGCCTTTGAAATAGAAATGAGAATGAGTAATTTTCATTCTAGCCTTTTGGTTTGGAGGAGTCCCATTCCCATTTCAATTTTAAGAAAAAATGAAAATTATTCCAATCTTCCAAAACTCGAACCTTACTCTCCACTGGTGTTTGAATCTCATTCTGATTCTGATCATGAATCAAATGCATCGGGGCATATTGTTATTTCGATTTCTATTCCAATCCATTTTGATCCTGATTCTAGTTGCAAACCAAATGCATCCTTATTCCTTTGAACAGATTGGTAGCCACTCTCAACATAAATCTCTTACAAAACTTTTGCAGGATGAGGATCAACCAGTCAAAGGAATGAGCCTTCATGATCTATTTCCTGATAACTTAGCTACGAGAATCATGAAAATCCCAATTGTTGGATGCCACTCGAGTATAAGGTCATGTTGGGGGAGGGCTATAAGAAAGCACTGAGCTACAAGTAGATCTACAAGCGACTGATTACCTTCTGCCGCCTCCAATTGGCAGCATCTAATATGGTTTTGGAAGACAGATTCACCGAGGGTTCAACTATTTGTTTGGAGACCAGCTCACGGATGTCTCCAACAAGTAAGTACTCTTGCTACATAGGGTCGGAAGTCTGGTTTATGCACACGATGTAGGGAACCTAGCAGTGGAGTATCTCAACCATGTCTTCTTCAAATGTCGACACGTGCCACCCATATGGGAGGTTTTCCAAAGTGCTAATGCTTGGGCTAGTGGCTCAAGGAATATTACTAGAGCTGTTAATTTCATGGCCAACCATGGCAAGGATTGTATCAGGCTGCTAAGACTGTTTATCTGCTATGTCTACTTTGGGATGCTAGGTGATGGAAAAAATATTGCACCTCGACTTTGGATCAGGTTGACCTTTTTGACCTCGAACATAAACCGAGGTAAAAAATTTCGGCCTCAGCCCAAGAGCAGACAAGCTAAGAAGCCACCATCCGAGGAGAACAATCAGTACGCATCGATAAGGATTGATAGCCCTAACAACCAACAACTCTACCAGCTCGCAGTCGCGGTAGCACCATGCCTTACACCAGGCCTGCACTGCGTGCCGCCCATGCAAACTAACCCCCGCGCCATGGTCATACCACCGGCCGTTGTCTAGCCATCATTACATGCCACGTCGGCCTAGGTAATGACAAAACTAGCTTTCTTATATAAAGGGAGCAATCCGGAGACCTCAAGTATGCAATATATAGTACGCAATAGGTAATATACATATATACAATATCACTCATAGAGCTATCCTCTGCTGCAACCCTCTTCATTCTATAATGTTACCTTATTTTCTGACTTAAGCATCAGAAGTTCCCCCACTGAAAACTCTCTAGCAAGTAGACTTCTTGCAGGCTGCCCAGAGACGGAGACCAACGTCCGACACCTCAACCAGCCTGCTCAGCTCATCTCTAGCCAACCTCAGGGTATCCAAGCTGTACTCCCACCTCAGTTCAGATTCTGCGGCAATACTAGGCATAATAAACTATTTTGAGGTGCCCATGTTAACCAAAAATAGGACTACTCATCTGGCTCACAGTCAGGCTTCAAAATCTTGGGTAGCCTTAAATGTTGAAGCTAGCAATTGGGGTGATATTCACCTTGGCTCTACGACATTTTGCGACTTCTCAACAGGATCTGTTTGGATATTCCTATTGGATTAAGCTAAAAATCAGGCCTCTTGGTCAATCTAGCTTGCATCTTCCACAGATCTGCTAAGATCTCAATCCAAATCCTAGCATTTGGGCTGTAGAAAGAAAAAAAGAAAAAAAAATCCATGGAGTTTTTTTTCTCTTCCCACAAGATTTGGGCTGTAAGGCGTTTGATTGATAGGGCAATGCTTAAATAGATGACTAAATCTATGCAGAATTTTTAGCTTAATCTTGTAGGAATATCTAAATAAACTCTAAGTGGTTGCCCTACAACTAGTCTCAAAGTAAATTTCGATGTTCCATGAACTATATTGGTTAAGCAATAGCTTGATCTATAATCTGACAGTACGAAGGCCATATTCTTGCTACTGGTTCCTTACCTATTGTCACTTCAATGTGCCTCTGGCTGAGCTTTGACCAGCCCGGGAGAGGCTTAGCCATATTGTTAAGATCTTTCAAGCAGCCAAGATATGACTTGACGGTGACAGCCAATGTCACAGCTCCGATCAATAGTGGAGCTTCTTCCTGCAGCCACTTATGCCTTATTGACAAAGATCAGCAACAATTTGTTCGTGTTCAAGTGCACCCAAAGATCAGAGATCAAGAGGCCAGATTTGTGGCTGTCGGAGATCGACAGATCTTTGAGCAGACTGTGGTCGGGGTGGAGGCCAAAGCTACGTGGGAAGGAGTTTCCTGCGCAAGGCGAATACTAGGCGCGGACCGCACCTGTCTTTGAGGAAGATTCTGCTACGGTGATCGAGTCGATTCAGAATTTGAATGGTGCAACCAGCAGGATGCAACTGATCCATGACATCCGTTGACTCCTGAATGAGTACACCTTCCATCGAGCCACTCATGCCTATAGAGAGGCGAACGCCAAACAGTACGGCTGATTGGATGGCATTCTTTGCGGCTCAGTATTCCGAAAGTTTTATTTGAGACAACCACTCCTTAGTTCCAATGTCCTTGTATTCTCTTATCCTCTTTGATTTTATGGGCTACACCCACATCCGTTGTGTGTGAATCGCCATTGTAAAAAAAAAAAAAAAAAAGAAGAAGAGAAGAAGGAGAAGAAGAAGAAACAGGAGGAGGAGGAGGAGAAAAGAAGCACACTCATAGCTCAAGAGGGCAATCTGGCGACCGATCACTTGAGTTGTATTGGCTACTACCTGGTTGAACCGAGAATTTTCCACCATGGTCCATAAATGATAATGATAATAAAACAGTGATGTTCCCTACTCAACCGGTTGACATACTGGCAATCAATTCAAAGTTGCTTTTATTCTCTTGGTTATTTAAGCCTTCAATACATTGGCGTTTGGTAGGAAAACAAGTCATCCAAGAATAGAAGATGTCTCAAACAAGAAGGAATTGTGCAAATTTAGAATTTATAGGAGGAACAAATTGGATAAAATACATTTTGGTTAGAGAGGGCCCCTTACCTGCTGCTAGGGAACACTTCGTCAGCCGTTAAAGAAACTCATAAAACCCCAACAATCATGTTTTTATTTTTGTAACGGTCCTTGCCACATTCAAGTGCATTGCTAACCAAAGAGCACCAATTCTATAAACTAGTTTAGGTATATAAGACGAAATATGAGATTAGACTGAATGTATTTCTATTGTTATCATGTTCCTTAACAATATTTTCTTGTTGCATACCCAACTCTTACATTATGATATGGGGTATGAGAGATAACACTGGTTAAGAGTGAGGTAAGTCGTGAGGCTATTCTATGGCAAAAGCTGGAGCAGCACTATTTCATTGCCTCCCTATGCGCATTCCCTACATCAACACATACAAGTGACTAATTCTAACGTGTTAAGGCAAAAGGTACGGCTGACAGACAAAAGCCAAACTAGGAGCTGGCATCATTTGTGGGCAGGGCCACATCCATTTGATCTGCATTTGCTTCAGCAGTTTCATACTCAGAAAGGAGATCCATGAACTCGTTTAACAACCTTTGGACTTTGCGATTTGATGCCGTGGCAGGAAGGATGTCTTCCCTGAGGAGTTTGTGCTTTTCCATTCGCTGAAACAACAATCACACCAAAGATTCATAAATTAGGAGGGAGATTAAATGGCAATTAGAAATTAACATGAAAAAAATGTTAAGGCAATTAAAATATAGTGCCGATAGCAGCTTATTAATGTTCTATTCTCTCAGAACGTTGAGTTATCCATGATTTTTTTTAAAAAAAAAAACCAACGATGCCATCAGGAATGATGACAACTCTAACCAGCAAAGACATTTTCATTGGCATGCATGACAGAAGGCATTGCCTATATGCAACTTAATGTACCAGATAGGATCAATCTACTTAGATGTTGCACGGTGGATTTTGATGGCAAATAAGAAAATTGGGAAACTAAATTACAAAAAGAATTCAGAAACATATGAAAAGTAAAGGTTTAGAGAGCCTCACAAGCACGTAAGGATCCCATGCTGGGTTATTTGGATCAGCAGATGCAGCCTCAGCCATTCCAGTGGGAGGGCCAAGAAAGCTCTCGCACATTTCACGCAGACGGGATTCATCTGCTTCTCTGTAACATAAAAAAGCAAATTTTGCTCTACTCCCTTCAAACTGAACTTAGTTACAGGTAATTGGGGCTTGCAGACAACCACTAAGTGCCTACACCTTGAAGTGCAGATGAATGAAGCACATAGTTTGGTCGTTTGCATGCCACAAAAACCTGCAGCTAAATTCAGATGTGGAGTAGAACAAAACCCCCAAAAATTGATTATCAGCACTAACATCTAGAATTGCAACTTTTCAATGTTGAAGCATTAATTACAAAATAAAGAGGACATTGCTCAGCAGATTTTACATATGACCAGTTCCTATGCCCCCATGTTAGGATGTATCCTAACAAAGCTGTACATGAAAATTTACAAGCCCTTTCACAGGAATGCGGCATCAATTGGCACATGGGATCAGAAATTCTAGACCATCTATAACTGAGGTCTAATGTAATTAATGTAAGCAAGCTAGAAGACAGGATTCAGAACTATATGGTTTCCCAAAAGCACTTGAGTGGTCCAATAATAAGCTGCCTAAATCAAGTGTGATACGTAACTTGTAAGCTAGTGCCAAATCAGAGAGCAGCAATGGAGCACCAAAAAAAAAAAGAAGCTAAACAAGCTGGGAATTAAAGGGAAAAGAGATAACTATTGTTTTAAAACATTAAGGGAAAAAAAATCAAGAAGTTTGGAGGCTGCATTCTGGGAATTTATCTTTTCACCTTATAAAATGTCTACTATCTAGAATCTATTGTTTTAAATCATTAAAGAAGGATGGCCCAGTACTCGAGGCTCCAGCCATTGCAGGGTCTGGAGGGGGTTAGATAACAATAAAGCAACCATACATTACACCAAGACTCACACTCTCATTGTTTTAAAGTCTGTATACTGCTGCTTTCTGGGAATTTAAATCATTAAGGGAAAAAATTGAAAAAACTCTTTACAGCTTTCCAGGAATTTAACCTTATCAAATATTCTATTATCCAGCAGCATAACAACAGGATAGTAGTACTGCCAAAATTGAATTAAGAATAAACCATCAAGTTATTTACCAATAAATACTTTTCGAAGAATTCATGCTTCCAGTTTATCTGGCTTTAAACAGATTGCAATAAAAGAGGACACTGTTACATCAGTTTATCACGCAACATGCATCCTAGAAGTTTGGCTGAATATTGATCTACTGCCAACTTTAAAGATGAAAAGTAGAAAAAAATAAGCAGCGAATTAGAATACTGCTGATTAAGGGAAGCATTATTAAAGCACTTACAGTGGATAAAATTACAGACACTAACCTGGCTAAAAACCGTACATAGGAGAGCAGGCACTGGCGATATTCATTAGGTGACCTCAATGCAAGTGCTGATGCCAACTGTGTCTCCAGATGAGCACGTGTCTGCACCCCATCATCAGTCACCCTACAACATAAGGCCACAATAAAATCCCTAATCAATTGGTGCCTATATGAAGTTCCAGAAAGTGCCAGCAACTGACACACTAAAGTAAGGAACAACATTATGATATGAGGATTTATCACTGCTTTATAGTTTCTTAAAATAGCCAGCTGTATATAGGGTGTACAAACCTGCTCCAGCTTGGCTTTCTTGCAATGAACTTCCCCACATCAACTTGCAATTTGCCCAATTCACCACTCTGAATAGAACTCAAGTTGAAAGAGCTTGCATAATTTGAAGCTGGAAAGCAGTCATCAGCTATCCTTAGCCAGCACCTCAGGTTCATGTCAAAAAGAAATGCATGACGAGTTGCAAGAATGACCAAGGGTGAACCAGACCTCGAGAACCTTGCAGATATAACTCTGATCGTGCCTGACATGGGGCCAGATGAAGATCACATAAATATAATGTATCTAGGGTGCTGTATAAGCATTATCAGACTAAAATCCAAAATGTTACCAGCATCTTTTGCTGATGAATCCTCTCTTGAAGTGACCAGAGAAGCTAGAGACTCATGCAGAAGACATGTCCTGTTAAAGAGATCCCACACATATAACAATCCCCTCTTTGTGACGAGTAGTAACTTCCAGCACTCATCACAATCTATAAAAACTGCTGCAGATCCCATCATCATGGTTGGCATTGCTCGTCTTCCACACTTCGTGTAAATCTTATCGAACGGAAAGAAAGGATCTTTTTAGTCATTCTATATAAATATGAACTGCTATGAAAAAATACAAATTAAGGAAGAATTTGCATGTGGATTAAGGCCAGTTCACACTAATCCAGAGTAAAATCAGATAGTTTAGCACCATATACACTGAAAGTATGCACACACAAAACTTAATAGATGCCTAAAACATTTGGTGAATGTAAACATGATGCTGATCATCATAATAACTACACAATCACATCATACTTGAATGAACAGATTAATCATGAGTCTTGAAAATGTTCCATCAGCAATATCCTAAGCTGTTCCCCTACATCAATAATTAGATTTGGGCATGTCTCTACTACAATGGGAATCAGGTTTTGGGTGATGGCTAACTTAAGGAATTGATGTATTTAGAAATAACAAGCAAAAGATCATCCAAATAATTCTTTGACAAATCCAAAACAGGTTGAGTGATATTGGAAATGTAACCTCAGAAAGTTTTGCAAGCATCACATACCAAACAATTTAATGCATGATATAAGACTACGGCCAACTTCCCCATGAATATTTGTAGATAAGAATCCTTAAACTTTATATAAGCAGCTTAATTTCTCAATTATCAATTCCAAAAATGACCTTAATTAGACTTCTCTCTTAAAAAGCTTAAAACATGCTAAACTTCTGTAGAAGAAGAGACTCAAAAAATTATTTTTCACATTTTTTCAGAATTTAAATTTTAGTCAAATTATCCCAAATATGAAATCTTTGGCAACCCCATGCATTATAACTAGTGTGTATTTATGCATGCATCTATTTATGCATATATATATATACAGACATCCATGTACAAAAACTAGTATAGCATGTGCAAAATCACATGGACCTACTCATTCTGATTCAAAATAATTGTAGAGATAGGCTGATAATAGTATCTAAATTTAGATCAACATGTGTCGTGTAGATGAATCAGAAGATGTTGATTTGATGCTTCTCTTATTACTTATTCCACAAATAATGTCAATGTCTAAATAGAACCCAACTTCCTATAAGATCGTGAGGCTTACAATTAAGTTGAAAATGTAGTAATATTTAATTCATTATGAGAAGTGATAAGATGTTGAGTGCTAAATTAGTTTTCCTTTCTAAACTAAGAGATAATTTAGTCAAGTTAGTGCAACAAAAAAAAGACTTGGTGCATAATTTTATATCAGTTACCATCGCATTGCATATATCAGGTAGTCAAAGTTTATCTAAAGTCTATGCGGCAAAGGTCATGCATAAGGCTTAACTTGGCTTAACATGGTAGAATTTTAACCAAGGCCTTGAATGACATTGTAGGCTTGGCACTGTGTGACCTCGATCACCATGCTGGGCTTCATGTACACCACGACCATCACCTGCTTGGCTCATTCAAATGCATTGCATGTCATTCATAGAAATAGATGGAGGATACCAAGTTAGATAAGTGGGAAAATTCATCATGAGATAAAATGTCATGACTGATGGAGGAGAGTTGTTTTGGGCACCCCATAATCATCATTTTAGAATGGTTCTAATGAGGAGACAGAGAGAGAGTTCTACCTCTTTAAAAAATAATTGAATTGTTGGATCACTTGGTACGTAGCGTATCAATTCTACAGAATGTGAGACCACATATTTCCAACATCTAAGGCATTAAACAACTGAGTTGGGATTTAGCATGGAATATGATGGATGTTGTTTTAAGACTTGGAATTCATGTGGGCTTGAAATCTAATATGGAGCTAATATCCAAATTTGATATGAATGATCCAAATCAATGTGAAAGAGAGTAAATATTTGGTATTTGTCAAAAGAGTGGTCTCCTGAAACAGGTGCAAAGCATAGAAGTTGGGTTGCATTAAAGAAAAGAAAATCTTTTGA
This sequence comes from Phoenix dactylifera, assembly GCF_051530095.1. NCBI lineage: Eukaryota > Viridiplantae > Streptophyta > Magnoliopsida > Arecales > Arecaceae > Phoenix > Phoenix dactylifera. The sequence goes on from NC_143200.1 coordinate 10,734,343, forward strand.
TGAATCTCGAGCAAATCAAATAGGAAGGCTACGAGGGTAATAAATTGGAGAGTGGAAAAGCGATTGACAGAAGACTGCATGTAGAGAAGCCTATGAGGAATTTCTCCAAGAAATTCCAATCCACCAGAGTTATTGTTTTCAGGTAATTTAAGTAAAATGTGAATTTCCATGATATTTCCAGTGAGATAAAATTTTGCAAACTTTCAAGGAAAGCAATAGTGATTAGCGATATTTCAGGTTCAAAAAGGTGGAAAATATTCTCTCTTCTATATAGTTGCTAGGATGTTAGGATGTACCTTAAAATTCTAGGCAGAGAAAGATATGAACTGGTGGACATATTATGAACAACCAAATTTGAGGATGATGGCCTGGATATGTGGTAAAACATACCAAAGGTAGCTTTAGAATAGCACTAATAGAGAATATAAGGTGCCTACAATTGGCCAACTGGACTTTAGACAAGAGACGATCTCAACGAACTGGGTATCTAACAATTAGATTGAAGGGCGCAAAAGTGGAAAGGAAAACCTAAAATTACCTTGCATGGCATTAATGGAAAAGATATGACATTTAGAGGGGCATCTCAAGAACAACAACCAATAATATAGAAGGCGCAAACATATATTATGGCTTGTTAGCACTGAAGCACAATTTTATATCTGGTGTTCATTATCATATTATTATTCTAAAAGAGACCGACGTACATCATTTCTAATTTTAACTAGTGGTTTTAAGCATAGTAAATATGACAAGCACTTGGGTTTTCAAAGCATGTCAACCAATTGGCAAACATTAAATGAGATTTGTTGGTGCAAGGTAGCATAGTGAAATCTGACTACTACATTGATGGAATAAATCTTCATATAGCAATTTCTGAAATTTGAAGAGCAAAATAAGAAGATATCTAATTATAAGAATTTAGTTAGGTTTACAGGAAGTCCACTAAGACTTCATGATGAGCATGAGTTATAAATGTCAATTATATTAAGTCATCCAGAAATTAGATGTGATTATATGAGTGCCCAGAGAATAAAATATAATTCCATTACGAGTCATAGCTTTACACTTTTGTGAAGACAACAATATAATCATATACCTCTAGTTCATTACTGCCTTTGATTTGGTTACATACTTGTAACTTAAAAACTGCTCTTTCCAAATGAATTGGGCTTGCTTGGATACTATAGAGATAATCTATTTTGTTTATCTGAAATACTAGTACAAACGCACATGCAAACCGTGAGGTAGTAGGCAATATCTTCAGGAGGTTGGAGAAGGTGGAGGCGTCCATTGCGGACCTCCAGGGGATGGAGGAGCGACTAGGCGGGCTTCCGAAGGCCGACGTGATTATTCTACGGCAAAGGTTGGCCATGCATCACTCCCTTTTGTGGCAGCAGGAGGTTTTCTAGAGACAGAAGTCCAGAGTCCAGTAGTTCAAAGAGGGGGATAGGAATACTCGCTTCTTCTACCAATTGACTATCCTCATGAGGCAGAGGGGCATGATATGGTCCTTAAGAGATGGGGTAGGGAAGCGAGTGGAGGAGGAGAAAATGATCGGGCAAGTTTTGGTCCTTTTTTTACGTCTAGGTGTTGTCTATTTTCCGCAATCGGATGCTGAGATGGGGGGGCGGACAATGCAGTCTTGATCAGGTCAGTGTCAGAATTGGAGGTGAGGGGGGTTGTATAGGACCTGGCGGAGGATAAAGCCCCCAGGGCCGGACGACTTTCCCCCTTTCTTCTTTAGGAAGTACTAGTGCATTGTCGGGAGGGCGGTGGTGGAGGCGGTCTAGTTGTTTTTCAGTACGGCAGTCATAGCCGACGACTAAAAGGCTATCTTCGTCATCCTAACTCTGAAGCGCCAGGATGCGACAGAGCCCAGCCACTACAGGCCCATTAGTCTTTGCACTACCCTTTACAAAGTGGTAACCAAGATTCTAGCGGGTAGGATGAAGCCCATTCTACCTGGTCTTATATCTCAGGAACAAGAAGCTTTTGTAGGAGGTCGAAGCATCACCGATAACATTATAATCGCCTAGAAGATGATATGGGACCTGCATCGCGCCCGGAGGCGACAGTGCTATATGGCGGTGAAGCTTGACATAGAGAGAGCCTATGATAGGATCCGTTGGTGCTTCCTCGGGCGAGCGATGGAGAGCTTTGGCTTTCACGAGACTTGGATTGCCTAGCAACTAGGATGCATGCAGGAGCCGTCCTCTATCTTGGTCAATAGCACGTCGTCACCTTTCTTCTGATCTACTATTGGGCTTCGCCAGGGTTGTCCTCTGTCCTCGTATCTGTTTATTATCTATGCCGATGTGCCTTCTCGAGCCCTACAAGTTGCTTATCGGGAGCGAGAGTTGGAGGCTTATGTTCCAGCCCTCAGAGCCCGACCAATCTCTCATCTTCTTTTTGCAAATGACTGCCTTCTTTTGGCTAGAGCAAGGATGAGGGATGTGCGGGCCCTTAGAAGGGTTTTAGAGACTACTACGAGGCAAGGTCCGCCGTACCGGTACCGGTCGGCGTACCGGTGGCCGGCCGGACCGGTACGGTACCGGTCCGGTCCGGTACGTAACGGCTGGTACCGGTCCCGTACCGGCCGGTACGCGGTGGTTTCAAAAACCACAGCGCGCGGCGCTGTGGTTCTAAAAAAAAAAAATCGTACCGGTGCGAACCGGCCGGTTCGCACCGGTACGAGGCCGGTACCGGCCGGTACGAGGCCGGTACCGGCCGGTACGGGCTCCGAACCGGCCGGTACGCATCCGTACCGGCCGGTTCGGATAAAAAATGGGAAATACCGATTTTTTATCCGTTCCGGTACCGGTCCACGGCCGGACCGGTACGTACCGGCCCGTACCAGCCGGTACGGCATTCCATGCTACGAGGCGTCAGGACAGAAGGTGAATCTCCACAAGTCAACCATTTGCTTCAATCCGAAGACGGAGACGTGGGTGAGGCAGGAGATCAGAGGGATTCTTAGCATGAGGGAGCATGAAGGGCCTTGGAGCTATTGGGCATCCCCATTACTGGGAAGAGACTATGGGTGTTGGAGTGCCTCGGTTTGGTACAGCATGTCCAGGAGCAGCTAGAGGGTTAGAGGGCAGCCTCGTTGTCCATGATGGACAGAGTGACTCTGATTAGACCAGTCCTGAGTTCTATGCCTATATACCTTATGTTCAATACTATAGTTTTGAAGACTATGTTGACGAGGATCGAGAGGCTCCTCCGGAGTTTCCTCTGGGAATTTTATGGTGGCGACCACGGTGTGCATATGGTGTCTTGAGAGACGATATTCCAGCCGACCCGCGAGGGAGGGTTGGGCGTACAGTCTTTTCTGATGAGGAGAGAGGCTTTGATTGCCCGGCATGCGATGAAATTTGTCTTAAAGCTACAGTGTTTCTAGAGTTAGGTGATGATAGCCCGATACGGCCCTGCATGGACTAGTGAGGCAACTCAAAGGGGCGAGGTGCTCCTATATTTGGCAGAAGATCCGCAGGTATGTGCCTATGGCTATGGCTAACTCCAGGTGGCTAATCGGTGACAAGCAGAGCATGAATGTGGTGGACCCTTGGGTGAACTCGCTCCCGGTGAAGCTCTGGCCGACCATGGTCAACGTCGAGACCTCGAATAGACTTCGAATCTGCGATCTTCGTCCAGAAGGGTTGGATGGGATACCACCCAGGTCGGTCAACTGTTTGGGGACCATCTTGTAGAAAGAATTTGGTTAATTCTAGTTCCAAAGTGTGCCAGTCCGGACATTAGGGTATGGAGTACGTCTTGCAAACCTAGGGTCAGAGTGGGTGATGCCTATCACTTACTCCAGAGTGAGCAGCGACCGAGGCTGGATTGTGCTTGGATCTGGCGGTTTGGTCTCCACCCGAGGGTGGCCTTATTCCTCTGAAAGGTGGTATGGGGTCAGCTCCCAACGAGAGTGGTGTTGTATGGGAGAGCACTAGGCATTCACCCCCAGTGCCCTAAGTACCAGGTGGATGAGACTATGGACCACACCCTATTCTAGTGTGAGCGTGCTAGGAGGATCTGGAGGCTAGCTGCGACCCTGCTAGATGTTCAAACTCACTCGGCGTCCTTCCTGCAGGTGCTTAGACGGTGGGTCGTCGTCCCGTAGTTTGGAAAGGCGGCTATTGGGGTAACTTATACTACTTATCAGATCTGGCTAGCCAAGAATGCCTGGACTTTTAGTGAGAGTTGTCCTTCTCCGGAGATTGTTGTGGAGCAGGCTCGGGGTCAGGCGGCGGAAATTAGTCAGGCAGATCTGTTAGATGGACCTTTGATAGCTCGAAACACCTGGAGCTCTACTTCTGCTTGTGTAACGTCTCGGATGGTACTCTTCACCTAGGAGCTCCCACCTCCGAATTTTCTCAAGGTCAATTTCGATGGATGTGTGCTGGATGACGGCAAGAAAAGTGCAGGCTTTGTTATCAAACGCTCGAACTCCAAGGTGATTGTGGCTGGTGGTTGTCAAATCTTCGATACCTCGGTCCTGGAGGCTGAGCTGAGGGCGGCATAGGTCGATCTAGGTTATGCACGGCGTGTTGCAGGTTAGTGCGGTACTACTTAAGGGGAATTCGGCTATAGTCATTGGTTGGGTCCAATAGATTGCCGGCGGTAGGCGCAGGTGCCACCCCCTGATCCGTAACATCCGAGCCATGGTCTCTGACGGAGTGGCCTTCCAGGCTAAGCATGTCTACAGAAAGGCCAACGGGGTTGCAGACTGCATGGCCTCGTGTGTAGCCAACCACTCTAGAGACACCCTTCGAGTTGGGGAGATGAAGTTGCCTTGTGCGTTCCGAAATATATTGTATTTTGACCTTCTTGGATGTATCCATACTAGAATTGTATGAATCATCCGTTTTAGCAACAAAAAAAGCAAGAAACAAAAGATCTGAAATTATGAATAATCCCAAATGAGATTCAATAAACCATGGATATTTATCAAATATCCAAAAAGTCCAGTAGAATAGGGCTTGAAAGGAAGTAAGATTAGTGAAAGATACCAACGGATCAGGTAGTTAAAGCAATAATACATGTTTTTTCTCATATTTAAACTAATATGACCTCACAACAGTTTATTTTGAATAAAGTTCAAGTTAAATGAACAGAATAATTGATAGACCCATGGGCTCAATTTGCTCTTTTCATAGAGCATCAATTTGACATCAAAACATATTTTTGATTTATATAAAGTTTAATGATTACAGGCTTAGATTCCTAAAGATGACGGGATCAATAATAGCACAAATAGAGGTGAGACTAGAAGGTAGTATGTAAAGTTGACTTATTTTCCATAAGAGACTGAACTATATTGTGAATTGATTCCTTGTAACAATTTCCAGAAACAATTATGAATAAAACTTAGTGCTACATGATGATAACATGGCTTAGATTCCTAAAGATGTACGAGATCAATATAGCACATATAGAGGTGAGGCCAGAAGGTAGTATGTAAATTTGCCTTATTTTCCATAAGAGGCTTAACTATACTGTGAATGGATTCCTTTCAACAATTTGTAAAACAATTATTATAAAAAAAAAAATCCATGCAATCGTAGTATGCTGAACGGGCCTATACTGGCCGGTTCAGCCCGTACCGGACCAGTCCCTGATCGGTTCGGTACAGCGGTGGAAAATGGTACCGGCCCATACCGGCCTATACCAGTCTGAACCAACCCCCACCAGCCAATACCGGCCAATACCGGCCAGATCAAATTTTGTTGGGCTTTTGGAGGCCGAACCAGTGGTACCGGTTTGATACCGGTTCGAACCGGTCCGAACCGGTACCGAACTGGTCCGGTGGCCGACTGGTATGTCTACCAGTACCGATTCAATGATTCTTGCATGCAACATAGATAACTATCCAGCCATCCATCTTGACATATAAATAATTCACATTGTAAAATATATTTTCTATCTATCTATCTATATTAATCCATCTATCCATCTCCATCCATCCATCCATCCGTCCATCCATTCATCACATCTATCTATTCATCCATCCATCCATCTTTTGCATATGAATAATTCACGTGTAAAATATATTATCCATCTATCTATCTATACTACTGTGATAGGCACTTAAATGCATCTACTGTAGTCTCATAGACAAGTGTATTCTGTAGCCATTTTCCACCTTTTAAGCCAGCTGCTTGGTTGGCAGTTTGCAAAAGTAAAATTTGTGTTTTATGTATGTATGTAATCTCCATGAAAACCAAAATGGCTTTATCAGTAACCAACAATGAAGCCATGAGCATCATGGAAGCTGTTAAGAATTAATAATTTTGCATACCTTCTAATAGAGACATTCTTGTTTGTCTTAATTCTATCTAAAACATGAAATAAAGAGAAATAGACGAGGAGATCGGTAGCATGCACATCATTTGGTAGAGTTAACATAAAGAAAACAATGAATAGTTATGGCTTATGCACAGCAGTCTCCTTTACCTATAGAGGAAAGAGAGTGCATTTAACTGCAAATGTATAAAACATGCTATGCATAAGACTGTTACTAGCTCACTACCTTATCAAAAATAGCATGAAAGCTTCTAGTTCCAATAACACAAGGTCAGCATGGGCTTCATCAAGTCACGTGCTTGGTGAATGACTCAAGCTGGACATGGACACTTTTACATCCTTTACTAACATGGTGCAAATTCTCTTGCCCTGACAGCTTTCCACTATCCCCACATCTGTAGTCACTCCCATGTTTAATAAATTCATCTCACTTATTTCAGTTTTTACTCCAAGGAAGAAAACATTAAAAAAAAGCCACTAAACCCGCTATCCTCTATCCGTGATGAATCCCTCCAACCATTACATAATTGTTTTCCACTTTTTAATGCATCAACTATGTTTTCCTCTTTTTAATACATTGAGTACATCCAAAAATTTGTATACACTTATCAAGTTACCCAATTAGCAGAAAAGTTTCAAACTAAATGGGGGAATAACAATCATCCATACTTTATCTCACACACAGAACATGTACCAAACACTAGTATAGCATAACCACAACCATAACTATCAAGCTTCATTCAAACTACTTCAGGTCAGCTTTAGTTAACACATTCACTAGTTTGAGAGTTAACTAATGGTAAATGTACCAAGTTATACAGTTATACGGCCATATGGTTTATGTAGTCACAAAATTCATGAAAGAGAATAACTATTTGTAAAGGTACAGCCAATAGTACAGATGCTTTCTCTAATCGAATTGTAAATATTTTCAGGAAGTTGAACTTTAACAGTAGTTAAATGGTACATGCTGTCTACAAGATTAAATGAACTCAGCATATTATACTATTTTCTTGCTTCCATTATGCCACCAATGAAAGGTTCTACACATGAATTATCATGTGTACCTTATCTATATATAATGTGGAAGGCTTTGCATGGCTAGTCATCTATATCATGCCTGATTAAAAAAATAAATTTCTAAATGATAATTGGAACCATGAAAGTATTTCCATTTTTAAGAAATATTGACAATGGAAGTAAATACAATGGAGCGCCTATCACACTATCAAATAGGGCACTTCATACCTCTAATCTCATTGTTCATTCACTAAATCAAAACATCAGATGAAATTGCATGTTTCCAGTGCTAGTTTCCTAACTATGATTACTAGTTTCTATACACAAAGTGACTAATATTGGACACATACTTCAGGGGAATACCTAAGGTTCACCACCTACAACCATTTGGGCAATTTGCCCACTTTACATATCAAAAATTCTTCAAAAGCATATTTGTCTCAGTAAAATTGACCAAAAAGAATATAATCATATTATATGCCTATAACTCCAATTTGTCTTAATGCACTCCATGTGGAACTAATCTCAAGCTATCGAGAAACATAAATCGGGCACTTTTCCTGTTCTTTGGTAAATTATAGTCACAAACAATCACTGTCAAATAAGAGCGACATAAAGCATAAATCATATATTTAGAGTTCAATTGAATTTTATTACTTCAATAATAATTCATCAAGCATAAGATAATTGCAAAAGTACCTGTAGGCAGCCATCTTCACAACCAACAGCCCAAAAATTGGCATTCCCAGCCAAGACAGTTACTTTTCCAGATATACGATCAGACCAAAGAGTCTGAGTTCCTTTCATGCACGTTATTTCAGTTTCCTTTGTAACAAAGGCATTTCCATCACCAATTATGTCATGCACAGACCTTTCTATAGGCTTAGCTTCCAAGCAAAGTAGTAAGCTGTCATCATTATCTTTCTTACTAAATACCCGAATAGAAAGAGCATTGCACGAAGCCAGAGTACCCGGCATGCATATTGACCCTGAATATTCTACATTGATCCTTCCATCATTTCTAGCTGAGGTTGGTGCCTTCTCAATAACAAGACTTTCATTAATGTTAGCCCTTGCAGTGACACCAGAACGCTCTTTTGGCCCACAACTGTTGCATTTTCCAGCATCAGAGCTTCCACTAAATGGTCTCTTAAGGGAAGCTTCCTTTATTCCACTATCAGCAGGAAGCACTCCATGATCATCCTTTTGTTGACCCAAGGCTAAGGAAGAAAAATCCACCTGCTGAGCTTGGGCCACACCAGAGATATTTTCCTGATGGGCGGGAACTCCAAGTGCTTCTGGAATTATTCGTTTTCGTCCATCAGGACGCCGGTATTCTCTTTGCTTTACAGGACTACTAATCCGGGCAGATGCAATTTTATTTAAACCATCACCACTGGCCATTCCATTTTTCTTTCCATCTTCCACTTGGTTTTCGGAAGCCTTTGGAATTGAGTGGCTGCCAATTTGGTTTGCAGTATCTGCAGAAGACTTTCCAGGAGTCTGATTTTCTAGAACATCGGATGCCCCTTTCTTGTTAGCTGATTGCTTTGCAGACACAGCCTCTAGCAATAACTGTGCCGGGCTTTCAACTAAGTTTGCTTGCCTTCCTCTGACATCACCATATCGACTTCTCTTCAACTCATCCAGCTCAGCATCAGTTAACCTATGCCCCAGCTCCTTCACTTCAAAATGGAAAGTAACCACTGTTCCATCCAAGGAGCAAGCAAAAAGTGCATACCCATCTGGACTCCTGTTTTAGAAAAGGTGAATCTTAGGTTTAAGGGAAAGAATCAGATACATAACAAGTCATAAATGGAGTATCATGATTGTGTCAACAAGATAGAGCCATTTACCATGACAAGTCAACAACACTCTGTGTAAAAAAATGTTTGGCAACAAATAGAGGACGGGCACTCGCTGTTGTCCATACAGTTATAGTGCGATCCTGACTTCCAATAGCAATGACATTATATGGTTGTAGCTCTTTTGCTGGAGTCTTAGAGGCTCCATTGGTCCATCCAGCAGGTGCAGCCTTTGCCTCCTGACCAATGGAGAAATGCTTCCGAAACACAGAATGGTTGAACTTTACAACAATAACAGGCGCATTGTGGCCTAGAAAGTCAAAAGTAGCAGACCATTCACCTCTTTCTAGCACAGGTGCGGAGTGTCTAGGTTTTTGAAAGCCATGGGTGGTAGTGATAAAATGGCCACAAGGTGACCACCCAAGCCGCCTGAAAAAAGTTGAACCAAGCTGAAAAGGGCCACTATTCTGTAAGCATGTGTTTATATCAAAAAAAATAAAATAAAATAAAAAAAGCTTATATGTCGCATACAGATTTTGCCCAGTGTCCTTCTGTCCTATGAGCAAGACTCCAGTCACTTGTGCGCCATATGATGACAGTCTTGTCATCTGATTGACTCGCTATAAATGAGCCAATAGGATCCCAAGCAACTCCTTTAACCAAGCTGGAGTGCCCTCTCAAGACAGCAGTGCATATGCCATTAGTCATGTTCCATATGTGAATGGTATTATCCAAACTGCCGCTAGCCAATGTTAAGTCATCTGGAGACCAATTAAGATCCACCTACTTCAGGCATTGAGAAAAGAAAAACTCCTCTGTTAGGCATACTTCAATCTAAGGTTTTGATTAAAAAAAGAATTTAAAAGTCAATAAGCTTCATCAGCTGAAGCAAAACAAAGCAGATATCAAAAGAAGTGGGAGCAGGTAATTACCACATCTGCAGTGTGACCCCTTAAAGTCATGATGACTTTCCAATTCTCTACATCTGGAGGCTCTCCACTACCGAAATCAGTCGTGCCTGATCCAGGTTTTCTCTCATGAATGAGAATTACCTGATCATCGGACCCAGAAGCAAGATAACGGCCATGCTTAGCCCACCTGACACAATTCACAGATCCAAAGTGATCACGGAGAGTTGCCAGTAAACTTTGGGTTGACTGGTCGCCGTCAGAGTCCATCCCCACTGACTTCATGTTCCATATTCGAACCTACATCAAGAAGTTGCCAACAGATGATCAAGATACACATGTGCTAATGCATCATGCAACCCAAGTGTGAAATGTAACATCAACGCAGCAGCTATTCAATCAACAGGTTAATCTGCAGTGCTCTTTAAGACAACCATAAACATCTACAAAGTTGTAGCACATTTACGAACAATATTCCAGAAGATAACTTATTTCAGGAAACGAACTAATGGACAGAAGTGGTATAATAACATGAAATGCATGTCCGGAAAATAGAAATAGGTTTAAGCTAAAAGAGCTAAAAGAAAGGTCAGTGGGGACTAATATTTAGACATTCATCACATCTTTCAGTCTGTCATCATCAAATTACATTTTGTTTATGCCTGTCATCAAGATGTTCAGAATTTAAATCTTGCATAAATAATTAACTACAAATTCACATGAACATACAAAAGTACAAGAGAGATTTTTTTTATTATAAAATTAATCAAAAAGGCATGTACGAAATGCACTTGACATATGCAAACATCCAGAAAACACATACCTACTAAGAATTTTATCGATACTGAAAATTATACACAATTCATTAAATTTCTTAGATAAATCATCATCTCCTCAATCTACCAAACTTAAATAAAGACAAAACAGAGAGTATTATTACTCTTAAAATAAGAATTCATTTAAATCAAGAAGCGGAATAGTACTCAAGTAGACTACTGCCAAATCGTTTAAGAAGGTACTACATGGGAGTGAAAGAACACCTGAAAAGACGACTATAATCCATGAGATCACTTCAAATCTGCGGACAACCAAAACGGATTTCGACACAAAAATCTCACCTTGTGATCTCCCCCACCGGTTGCGAACCTAAGACCGCCCGCTTGGATGTCAATGGAGAAGATCTGCATCCCCTCATGCCGAATCCAACCGGCCTTCTCCGTAATCATCTTCTCCTCCTCTCTCTTGCTCCCACCGCTTCAACTTGACTTCCAATACCTCTATCTACGCCCCCCACCTCAATTCAGAGATGAAATCCGCAAGCTCATGGCCGGAGACCCAAAACCCTAGGCGGATTCCAGAGCAAAACCCTAATAAGAGCTCAGAGGAGAGCTGAGACCGAGAAGGAAGTACAGGGGAAGGGTATAGAAAGAAAACCCTAGAAGGAAAGGGGAAGGATTTTGTGGGGAGATTGCAAGCGAAATTTTTCTCTCCGATTACGCAGCAAGGAAAGAAGGAATCCGGAGATGATGTTGGAGGCGATTAAATTAAAAAATTGGGGTAGAAAAAATTTTTAAGGCTAAACCGCAGGGCCACATGGTTTCATAAGCAGAATACCATACAAGGTCCAATCTGGTAGACGAGTCCAACATTGGCCATCCGATCATAATAGAATTTTTATTAAAAATAAAAGGGGTTCGTCAATGCATTTTCTTCCTTTGGCGATATATAATTTGTATTTGTATATCCCCTCCGTGTTCTAAAGTAATATCTTAGGAGAAGTACTATCTTTAAAACCCTAGAAAAAGTATAGCAGTTGTAAGAAATATCTATTGGTTGATATACTATAACTTAAATCTATACGAATCATATATCTATTTAGATATATATTGCTATTATTTTTATTCAAATTTAAATAGATTATTAAACATATATTATTTTTAAATTAAAATATATTAAATATAAATATATTATTTAAAAATGATTTAAGTGCTACATTTTTACTTTATTATTTTCTATATATAGTTCACTACAACAAATATATTAACAATATAAAAACAATACCTTATTTCATCTTGGTAACAAACTGGCCAATAAACTGGTGTATGTCATTTTTCTTACTCTCGCGTTGTTTTAAAATTGATTAACTATTTATTTTATTAATGAAAAAAAAATTGGACACCTCGAACTCAGACCAGATCAACCTCGACAACCTCGAAACAAACCAAGGTAGATGACTTCGACTCCAGCCGAGGAGCCAACCGACCGAGGTGAGCAACTTCGCCTTTGACCAAGGAGCCAATCAACACGTGCTAATAGAGACTAACAATCTTCGCAATTGGCCATTGTGACGATGACTAGCTATTTGCAACAGCTCTACATTCGACGCGGTGTCAATACCGTACGCCATCCATGCCGAGGCCATACTATTGCCTGCCATCTGACCACCGGTACACTTCGACCCAAGTAACGACAAAATCGACTCTCCTATATAAAGGGGCGATCCGGAGGACCTCAACTACGCACAAAAGAGTAACGCAAGAAACACATAACACAAATTCACTCTTAGAGAACACCACCTTGCTAAACATTCTCTCCTCTATACTTTTTCTCTCTATTCTAACTTAGGTATTGAAGAGTCTTCCACCGGAAACTCTCCAGCAAGCGGACCTTTCGTAGGCTAATCGGGGGCAGACCAACTCCATCACACCTCGGCACTTTGTCTAGCTCAATTCCAACCGACATCGAGGTCATTCTGAGCTGTATTCCAACCTCGGCACGGACTCTACGACAATAGATTGGTGCTAGAAGGAGGGCCCACCACCCCAGCTACATTGATATCGATCGAAGGGAGAAACCGCCAATATGAGGCATGAGGAGCCCGTGGTGCATCGCATTGTTGGGAACCCGCCCATGCCGCTGATATTTCAAAACAAAAATCAAATGGCAGCGGAATCGGCATGCACGGGTTCGACGTTCATCGCATGAACGTTGTTTCTAGACCTTTCGTAATTAGGTAAGAATTAAAACTTTTAAAACTATTAGGAAGATCAAATCTTCACCTTGCGCGGGTAGATGATCACCGCAAATCTGAATTCGTGGTTTTGGAAGAGGGTTCGCTTGAAGCCGTTCAAACGTCCGGCCTCTACGGGTATCCACACGAAGCAGGATCCGATCCAAGCTCTCTATCTCACCGGGGTGCTAGCTCCCTTGCAGAGATAGCTTTTGATGGCTGATCTCCTCTCTTTCAATCAACCCTTGATTGTGCTTGAGAGGAGGAAGAAGAAGGATGAAGATGGGAAGAAGATCAAAAGCCCCTGCAGCCTTCTTCTTTTTCCATGCGTTGGAGCCAAGGAAGAAGACCAAGAGGAGGGAGACGCCTCCTCTTCTTTTCCCTTTGCTGATGGCGGCTGAACCAAGGAGAGATGGAGAGGGGGTGGCCACGTGATGAAGAGGAGAAAGGTCCATCTAGGGCGCCGGCCCTAGTCCTCCTTTAATAAGGATGAAGGGCTCCTACAAGTTAGGAGCCCTTGACTACTTTCCAAGAGGGGGCGCCGGCCCCCCTTCTCTCTTCATGTCGCACCAACTAAGTGAAGAGGGGCTGATGCCCCTCTTACTTGGTTAACCCAATCCTCTTCCAAAAAGGATTAGGTGCCTCTCTCATGGTTTAATCCTAATATAATTAGGATTAGCCAAATTTGGGTTCAATCTACGCTAGTCCTAATCCAATTAGGACTTGAATGAATCATGACTTAATTGAACTCTTCAATCCTAATCCAATTAGGAGTCATGTTGATTCATTAGATTAATAATTAATTTAGACTTAAGGAATCCTAATCCAATTAGGATTTGTTTAATTTTAGTCCTAATCCAATTAGGACTTTATTTGAATTCGAAGTCCTAATCCAATTAGGATTTCTAGGAATCTACTCCAAGTAGGAATCCAATTTTAATTCAAAGTTCCTAATCTCATTAGGATTGTAGGAATCCTATTCCAAGTAGGAATCCCAGTCCTACTCCAACTAGGATTCCCAGTCCTAATCCAATTAGGACTCTAGGAATCCTACCCAAAGTAGGATTCTTGTTTCAAGTCCAATTAATTAATTCCCTTTCCTTCTTCAACTTCTTATCAATCAAATTGATTACTTGTGATTCCTAATCACGATTTCAACCATCGGATCGGTCAATACTTCTAGTGTGTGTGACCCCATAGGTTCTACTCTGACTGGTAGTGAGATATATTGTGATCTCTATCTCAATATCATTGAAAACTCCTTTCAATGGGTTGGAACGATTCCAACTCAACTCATTAGGGTTTATCGATCATCAAGATAATCCCTATGAGTCCCACCATCCACCAGTGACACCTAGCAGCATGTAGTGGCTACCCAGTAGAATAGAAAGATGAACCTCTAGGTGCAGTTAACATGTGATACAGTCCTACTATCGTGGATCCCTACAGGACGGAGGTCATGGACAACTCGTCAAACCCCATCGTCTGTCATATGTCAAGATTTGTTCGACTTGAGTTCGATAGTGGAAAACTCTTTTTCACTTTATATTACTGCCCTGGCCAAGGTCTTAGAACTCAGTCTAACAAATCACATAGGATCACTCCTTTTCTATCAAGGTCGATAGATTCCTTATAGGTGCATACCCTACTCCTACAGTGAACCTACTGCAGCCAATCTACACTGCATGGACCCATATGGCTAGAGACCATGTATGTGTGCAGTCAAACTACAATAACCTCACTGTGAGTAGCCGAAGCACCGCAGGTCAAAGGACCAGTCACACTACTGCAACATCAAGCAAGTCACTGACGAGTGGATAGACATCCAAGTGACTTCTTGTCTTGGTCACGCTCAGTACCCTTATTCTCTAACAAGCACCTGCACTATCACTTCAGTGTCCCTACACTGTGGACTCAAGTCTCGTCCATCCAGAAGGAAAGTGATCTGTGCACTGATCGGATTGATCACCGTCCTCGTGATGATCCATTGATCAGGAGCATTTAGAAATTAATCACCAATGATACATGGCTCAAATTCTCAACTCTTGAGAATATGTATCATCATCTTATTAATTTCTTGGACGATTCATAGACACATAAACAATATGAATGAAAAGATGCCTTTTATTTATTCAATAGTAAATAGTCAAGTACAAAATTATGTCCCTAGAATCAACAATGTGTCAGCCAAATTGGCTTCTAGGGCATACATCTAACAATCTCCCACTTGCACTAAAGCCAATTGGTCATATATCTTAGGCCCATCTTCTCAAGGTGGGCTTCAGTCTTTTGCTGACTCAGCTGCTTAGTGAACGGGTCTGCCACGTTATCCGCGGAGTCTACTCTCTGCATTTCTTCTCAACATAGTCGCGTATGAGATGGAAGCGCCGCTCTATGTGCTTGGACTTCTGATGAGACCATGGCTCCATAGCTAGTGCTATGGTGCCAATGTTATCGCAGTAAAGTGTTATGGCATCTAATGACATTACACCTAACTCTGCAATTAACTTTTAATCAGAAGGTTTCCACTGCACCCTTGGATACGGCTTAACATTCAGCTTCTAAGGTAGAATCTATAATGATCGGTTGTTTGGAACTCTTCCAATTTACTGAACCACAATTGCACATATTCTGATGTAGACTTTCTATCATCAATATGTGTGCATCCTTCTACCTTCAACTCTGATCTTCTCCCAAAGACCAAGAACATGTCCTTAGTTCTTCTCAAGTACTTAAGACTGTTCTTTCACAGCTATCCAGTGCTTCTTGCCTGGATCCGACTGATATCTGCTTGTGACACTCACAGCAAGAGCTATATCAGGTTATGTACACAGCATGGCATACATGAGGCTTCCCATTGCCGATGCATAGGGAATCTTGCTCATGTGTTGAATCTCTTCAGCACCTCCTCTATGTACATCTTCTGTGAAAGGCCAAGCATTCTTTTAGATCTATCTCTATAGACCTTTATTTCCAAAATATAGGATGCTTCCCCAAGGTCTTTCATGGAGAATTCTTTTGACAACCAGACCTTGACCGAGGTTAGCATGGGAATATCATTCCCAATCAGGAGAATGTCATCTACGTACAGTATGAGAAAAATGACAGCACTCCCACTAACCTTTTTGTAAATACACGGTTCCTCTTCGTTTTTGATGAAATCAAACGTTTTGATTGCGTCATCGAAACGAGTGTTCCAACTCCGAGATGCTTGCTTTAGTCCATAGATGGACCTTTGCAGCTTGCAGACCCTGTGATCTCCATCACTGGAAGTGAAACCCAAAGGCTGTTCCATATAGATATCTTCATCAAGATATCCATTCAGGAAAGCAGTTTTCACATCCATCTGCCAGATTTCATAATCATGAAATGCTGCAATGGCAAGCAATGTTCGGATGGATTTTAGCATGGCTACAGGTGAAAAGGTCTCCTGATAGTCAATGCCTTCGCGCTGACTATACCCTTTCGCCACAAGCCTTGCCTTATAGGTCTCTACCTCTCCATCCGAACCTATCTTCCTTTTGTAGATCCATTTGCATCCAATAGGTACAATACCTTCTGGTGGGTCTACTAAGGTCCAGACTTGGTTGGAATGCATGGAGTCTAATTCTGACTTCATAGCTTCCAGCCATTTCTTGGAATCGATATTAGATATCGCCTCGTTGTAGGTTTTGGGATCCTGTATGTGATCCCTATCTCCCACTAGGAACATTTCCTCGGTATCCTCTTCTAGTATACCTAAGTATCTATCGGGAGGATGGGAGACCCTACTAGATCTACGAGGTGGTCGAGGGACATCGTGTACTGGCTTTTTATGAATGGGTTCAATAGGATCCATGACTCGTTGCTTTTCAGAGACTTTCTCTTCAAGCTCAATTTTCCTCCCACTGCCTTTATCAAGGATAAACTGATTTTCCAAGAAGATGGCATGACGGCTCACAAACACATTGTGATCCTCTGAGACGTAAAAATTGTATCCTAATGACTCTTTAGGATATCCTATAAAACGAGCACTTATGGTCCTAGCCTCTAACTTGTCCGCCTGTAGTCTCTTGACGTGGGCCGGACATCCCCAAATCTTGAGATGACCCAGACTTGGTTTCTTACCATGCCATATCTCATACGGTGTGGTAGGAACGGATTTAGAGGGAACTCTATTCAATAAATAAATCGTTGTGAGTAAGGCATCTCCCCAAAGGAACATAGGTAGATCAGTGAAGCTCATCATGGACCTGACCATATCCAATAGGGTCCGATTCCTCCTCTCTGACACCCCGTTGAGTTGAGGTGTACCCGGAGGTGTCCATTGTAAGACTATGCCGTTTTCTTTGAGATAGTCCCGGAATTCCCCACTAAGGTATTCTCCTCCTCGATCTGATCGAAGAGCCTTAAGAGGTTTTCCAGTTTGTTTTTCTACTTCATTCTTGAACTCTTTGAACTTTTCAAAAGATTCAGACTTGTGTCTCATAAGATACACATACCCATACCGTGAATAATCATCGGTAAAGGTAATGAAGTAAGAATAACGTCCCCTGGCTAGCACATCGAATGGGCCACATACATCTGTATGTATTAGGGTAAGTATTTCAGTGGTCCTCTCCCCATGTCCTACAAAGGGCAGTCTAGCCATTTTTCCTTGAAGACAGGACTCGCAAACTGGATATGACTCGGAAGTCAATGAGCCGAGAAGCCCATCTTTATCCATTTTGTTCATCCTATCCTCTCCAATATGGCCAAGTCTGAGGTGCCACAAATATCTTTGGTTTATCTCATCTCTGGATCTTTTGGATCCTTTGGCACTCACATCTTGCTCGGTAACATTCACAGATACATCCATATGTAAATGATAGAGACTGTCAATCATGAAACCACGTGCGACTATTTTATTTCTCAAATAAATAGAACAGCAGTCTTTGTCAAATGTAAAAACATGACCTTCCTGTGCTAGACATGAAACAGAAATCAAATTTCTGCTAGCAACAGGTACATAATAGCAGTCTCTAAGTATTAAACTAAATCCAGACGGTAGTCGCAGATGGTAGGTGCCCACAGCCACAGCAGCAACTTTTGCCCCGTTGCCAACCCGAAGGGTTACCGCACCTTCCGCCAGCCTTCTACTTTCCTTTAGACCCTGCATGGTAGTGCACAGATGAGCACTAGAACCAGAATCTATAACCCAACTAGAAGTAGAAGAAACCGCTAGATTAGTTTCAATTATGAGCAAGTCTATACCTTCTGAAGGTGTGTCACCTTTCTTGTTCTTCAGGCTCTCGAGGTATGAAGGACAGTTCCTCTTCCAGTGGCCTTCGACATTGCAGTGGAAACATTTTCCTTTGTCGTTAGCCTTTTTCTTTTGAACTTCCTTCTTTGGCTTCTTGTCTTTCTTCTGCTTCTTTGCAGGCTTCTTTTTCTTCCAAGTAGACTTTCTCTTGGAACCAGAAGTCAACTCAGCAGCAAGGACATTGCCCCTTGAACCTTTCAAGGCTCCCTCAGCAGTTACCAACATGTTGATTAGTTCAGTCTTAGTGCATTCAATCTTATTCATGTGGTAGTTTACTATAAACTGACCAAATGAATCAGGAAGTGACTGTAGGATCAAATCCACTTGTAATTCCTTGTGCATGTCCATGCCGAGCTTCTCAAGCTCCTCTAGGTCCTTGATCATGGTCAGACCGTGATCATAGACAGACTGCCCCTCGCGCATCTTCGCTTTGAAGAGCCTCTTGGACACTTCAAAACGAGCTGTGCGACTCTGCTCACCATACAATTCTTGCAGGTGTGCCAGTATGTCCCTAGCAGTCTTTATATTTTCATGCTGGCATTGGAGTTCATTAGACATGGATGCCATCATATAGCATTTTACTCTAATGTCATCATCCAACCACTTTTTATGCATTTCACGCTGAACATCAGTAGGACGTGCTGGTAGTGTGGGGATATCTGAATCGAGTATGTAGCCTATCTTCTCACAGTCCAAAACTATTTTGAGATTGCTAAGCCAGTCTTTGTAATTGGTTCCGGTCAGTCGGTTGGTCTCAAGAATACGGGTCAAAGGGTTTGAAGCCGACATTGTATCTGCAGAGAGTAAAGATTCTAGTTAGACTTTTGTACTTGATCCTAATCTGTTCTAAGGTCTTTTAGAACAAATGTAACTCCCACTATTTTCTCGAATCCCTCACACTCCCCTGGTAGGGAAACGGAAATCCCACACGACTAGGGTTTCTAGTGGGTACTGCGGTCCCACCAATTTACATGCTACCTCACCTAACAGTTATTGGTGACACATAGATGGATGAGTGTACAACTCTTGTACAATGCTTCTCAAGCATGTTGCAGTGTAACTTGGTCTCTAAGCCATGAAGACCTCACCTAACAGTTATTGGTCCCATTTCTTAGTTAAGTCAGACCCACCGTATAACCGTAGGAATAAAGTCGTCATTGGGTCCTCACCTAACAGTTATTGGTGCCCAACCCCACCTTTACCCTACAACATCTCATGTCTATAGAGAGGTCCAGCCCCCCGATGCAACTTGACCACTGTGTCCAGCCGAGACAAATCAACATCAGAAAGGCCTTAGCAGCTCTACTACAGTGGAAGACCTATTGACTTAATATTGGTTAATCAGGTCTTAGTGTTTGCAACTTGAGCCCTTCATAAGAGGTAATCGAATAATTGGCCAGGTAAGCAGGTGGGAGGCTCCCCTTACTCAGAGAGTAAGGTCCTAATTAAGTAACCACCTTTCATGCTTTCCTAGACACCAATTAGATCAATTAATCTAATATGACTTGCTCATGTCGGTTCACTCTCGACTTGATTGAGGAGGTTTTGATTTAGGTCTCAATTGGGTTTGCTACATCATATGCAAACCTATCTACCCGACTCGCATTTACATCACATGCAAACGGCACATCACAGGCAGTTATAATCGCAGCATCAAATTAAAGCTAAACTTTAACTAGGTGATGATCATGAATTCTAATTAGGTCGTATTACAAGCACATGCACATCAATCGATCAAGTGGTCTTCAACTCTTGAATTGGTTCCAAGCCTCCTTGATTCGATCCTTGATCAACTCTTGATCCCATCGCCATCAACCGCTTAGATCACCTTTCATCTCATGCCTTTGCTTCAACTTGATCGTTGATGTACATCACATCACAGAAATACAACCAGATGTAAAATAAAAATAAAAATAATTTACATCTCCTTTTAGGAGGCACGCAGGCCTCTCAAAACATCAAACAAGATGCATGCAAGCATCTGAAAAATTACATGACATCGCAGATCACATCGCAGGTCATTACATTTGATACCAAAAGGGTTTGAATCCTATGATCATCACCGTATGCAACAATTATAATTTTCAGATCTGAAAACTAACTGATTGTATCATGACATAGGTCGCTGATCATGCTAATCATGATTCTAAACTTTGTAATCCCATTAACAATGCATTTAGAATCATCTTTTTATCACATAAAAATCAGCATGCAAAAATCAGCACCCCAGAAAAATCTGCATGCAGAATTTTTCAGCATGCATGATCATTCAATTTTCAGATCTAATATGCCTTTAGATATTTAATTCTTACCTTAATCTACGAAGCCTAGGCTCTGATACCACTGTTGGGAACCCGCCCATGCCGCTGATATTTCAAAACAAAAATCAGATGGCAGCGGAATCGGCATGCACGGGTTCGACGTTCATCGCATGAACGTTGTTTCTAGACCTTTCGTAATTAGGTAAGAATTAAAACTTTTAAAACTATTAGGAAGATCAAATCTTCACCTTGCGCGGGTAGATGATCACCGCAAATCTGAATTCGTGGTTTTGGAAGAGGGTTCGCTTGAAGCCGTTCAAACGTCCGGCCTCTACGGGTATCCACACGAAGCAGGATCCGATCCAAGCTCTCTATCTCACCGGGGTGCTAGCTCCCTTGCAGAGATAGCTTTTGATGGCTGATCTCCTCTCTTTCAATCAACCCTTGATTGTGCTTGAGAGGAGGAAGAAGAAGGATGAAGATGGGAAGAAGATCAAAAGCCCCTGCAGCCTTCTTCTTTTTCCATGCGTTGGAGCCAAGGAAGAAGACCAAGAGGAGGGAGACGCCTCCTCTTCTTTTCCCTTTGCTGATGGCGGCTGAACCAAGGAGAGATGGAGAGGGGGTGGCCACGTGATGAAGAGGAGAAAGGTCCATCTAGGGCGCCGGCCCTAGTCCTCCTTTAATAAGGATGAAGGGCTCCTACAAGTTAGGAGCCCTTGACTACTTTCCAATAGGGGGCGCCGGCCCCCCTTCTCTCTTCATGTCGCACCAACTAAGTGAAGAGGGGCTGATGCCCCTCTTACTTGGTTAACCCAATCCTCTTCCAAAAAGGATTAGGTGCCTCTCTCATGGTTTAATCCTAATATAATTAGGATTAGCCAAATTTGGGTTCAATCTACGCTAGTCCTAATCCAATTAGGACTTGAATGAATCATGACTTAATTGAACTCTTCAATCCTAATCCAATTAGGAGTCATGTTGATTCATTAGATTAATAATTAATTTAGACTTAAGGAATCCTAATCCAATTAGGATTTGTTTAATTTTAGTCCTAATCCAATTAGGACTTTATTTGAATTCGAAGTCCTAATCCAATTAGGATTTCTAGGAATCCTACTCCAAGTAGGAATCCAATTTTAATTCAAAGTTCCTAATCTCATTAGGATTGTAGGAATCCTATTCCAAGTAGGAATCCCAGTCCTACTCCAACTAGGATTCCCAGTCCTAATCCAATTAGGACTCTAGGAATCCTACCCAAAGTAGGATTCTTGTTTCAAGTCCAATTAATTAATTCCCTTTCCTTCTTCAACTTCTTATCAATCAAATTGATTACTTGTGATTCCTAATCACGATTTCAACCATCGGATCGGTCAATACTTCTAGTGTGTGTGACCCCATAGGTTCTACTCTGACTGGTAGTGAGATATATTGTGATCTCTATCTCAATATCATTGAAAACTCCTTTCAATGGGTTGGAACGATTCCAACTCAACTCATTAGGGTTTATCGATCATCAAGATAATCCCTATGAGTCCCACCATCCACCAGTGACACCTAGCAGCATGTAGTGGCTACCCAGTAGAATAGAAAGATGAACCTCTAGGTGCAGTTAACATGTGATACAGTTCTACTATCGTGGATCCCTACAGGACGGAGGTCATGGACAACTCGTCAAACCCCATCGTCTGTCATATGTCAAGATTTGTTCGACTTGAGTTCGATAGTGGAAAACTCTTTTTCACTTTATATTACTGCCCTGGCCAAGGTCTTAGAACTCAGTCTAACAAATCACATAGGATCACTCCTTTTCTATCAAGGTCGATAGATTCCTTATAGGTGCATACCCTACTCCTACAGTGAACCTACTGCAGCCAATCTACACTGCATGGACCCATATGGCTAGAGACCATGTATGTGTGCAGTCAAACTACAATAACCTCACTGTGAGTAGCCGAAGCACCGTAGGTCAAAGGACCAGTCACACTACTGCAACATCAAGCAAGTCACTGACGAGTGGATAGACATCCAAGTGACTTCTTGTCTTGGTCACACTCAGTACCCTTGTTCTCTAACAAGCACCTGCACTATCACTTCAGTGTCCCTACACTGTGGACTCAAGTCTCGTCCATCCAGAAGGAAAGTGATCTGTGCACTGATCGGATTGATCACCGTCCTCGTGATGATCCATTGTTCAGGAGCATTTAGAAATTAATCACCAATGATACATGGCTCAAATTCTCAACTCTTGAGAATATGTATCATCATCTTATTAATTTCTTGGACGATTCATAGACACATAAACAATATGAATGAAAAGATGCCTTTTATTTATTCAATAGTAAATAGTCAAGTACAAAATTATGTCCCTAGAATCAACAATGTGTCAGCCAAATTGGCTTCTAGGGCATACATCTAACACGCATGCCTCGTAGTGCCGCCCTCTGATCTGCCAAGGGTCGTTGCGGAGCTCAAAACCTGCTCCGCCAGAATATCTTGCCACCTCTGTGGCAATGAGTACTTCAACCTACTCATTTAATAGATGCAAACACTAGCCGCAGCGGTCCAGGGCTTGCAATTGGCAACGGCACAACCGAAACTAGTTCGGCCGAAATTCGGTCAGCCTAGCCACTATTCTTAGTCACCGGCACACCACATACACTTGATCAGCTACCACTATCGAGGCTGAGACTCAAATCAGTCTCACCAAAATCAACACACTCAGCATAGCAGTCTTGGTTAGGATGAAAAATGGTGCACTCGAAGTCTTCATTCTGGCAAGGACTCCACTCCAAGCCAATCGCCTCCTCGCCACGCGGAGCCCCGGCCCCAGCGGGATGCCAACCTCGATAAGAAAATCGAGGAGATGAGCCGATAAATTCAATCCCTTAGAGGACAGACTCCAAGGGCAAACAATGACCTCAACTTCTTCTCGGAGCCTCTTTCACCTAGCAAATTATGGAAGAATCAATCCTACCTCGGTTCAAGATGCCCTAGGTAGAACCATACGACGGCATATCAGATCCTCTAGATCGCCTAGAGAGCTTTAATGCTCTCATGACAAGTTCCAAGGGAAAACAATGACCATGAAAGAATCGATCCTACCTCAGTTCAAGATGCCCTTGGTAGAGTCGTACGACGGCACATCGTATCTCCTAGATCACCTAGAGAGCTTCAAGGCTCTCATGATGTTGCACGGAGCCACCGATGTCATGCTGTGCAAAGCCTTCCCCGCAACCCTTCTAAAGGTGGCTCGTTCATGTTCTCAAGGTTTCAGCCTAAATCTGTCCACTCTTTCAAGTAGCTCTCCTGCTTCTACACAACACACTTCATCTCCAGCCAGAGGTGGGGACGCAGTTTGGACGCGCTTCTCGACATCAAGTAGAAGGAGAAATAGTCCCTCATGGACTATGTCAGCCTCTTCAAGGCGGCGATTCTGGAGGTCTGTGACCTAGATCAGTCAGTTGCAATGTTGGCGATGACAAGTAGCTTACAATCGTTGCGCTTTCTCTTCTCTTTGCAGAAGCGCTTACCTACCGACTTCGCCAAAATGTTGGTATGAGCAAACAAGTATGCCAATGTGGAGAAAGCCATGGCTTCCATCACGGAGTCTACTGGCAGAAAACCTCCTCGAGGAGGCAAGAGGGGGCACGAGGAGTGAGGAGAGTAAAGGAGTATTTTACGTCGGCGCAAAAGGAGCTCACGACGACCCAAGAGCCTCCCTCAAAAGTTTGAAAGGTACATCCCTCTCACTGTCCTGAGGATCCAAATCCTCATGGAGATCAAGAGTCGACGCTACCTCCGTCCTCCTTAGCGGATGAAGGCCCTGACATTCAAGAGGGACCAAAAGAAGTATTACTGCTTCCATCAAGACCACGGCCACGACACTGAGGAGTATCTCCAGCTCAAAGACAAGATTGAGACACTCAATCGATGTGGACGGTTGGACCGATACGTCTATGCTTAGCGTACAGACTTCTTATGATGATGTTGTAATTATTTCTCTTACTATCGCAAAATATGATGTAAAGAGAATACTTGTTGATAATGGAAGCTCGATCGATGTATTGTTTTACTATACCGTCTAGAATGAGGCTGGCTGCTGAACAGTTCCGAAAGGTGAACACTCCTCTGTTCAGTTTCTCAGGAGACTTAGTTTCTGTAGAAGGAGTGGTCAATCTAGCGGTCACCACAAGACAAGAACCCCAAAGTAACACTTTGTTATAGACTTTTTTATGTTTTGTTATTACTTTCTTAACATGCAACAATGATAATTTTTTAAGGAAACAATAACATAAAAGAGAAACTTTGCAAAAGGAAAAAAAATTCTTCCAGATATGCTTCTTTGTGCATGGTTTTACTTAGATATTATCATTTGCAAGGTGAAAAATCTTAGTATGAAGTCAACATATAACCAAAAAGTGCATAGTCAGAACAAAAGTTTTAATTACTGTATATTTTTCACTTTAAATAAGTCAAATTGCAAATATATTTACTAGTAAGATACAAATATAAAAATATACTTATGCAGTTTAAAAAATATAATCCTAATTTGTTTAACTTTGAGATAAGCATGCTAAATCAATTTAAAATAGAAAGGAACATATAGAAAACAAATTTTAATAATAAATTACTTTTAGTATTAATAAATAGTTGTAGTTTCTAATCTTCATGGCTACCTTGAATTAGAGCTAATTTCACATTAGTATATCTTAACCATATGGATCGTAACAAATGCATCCAAAGTTGTTTCAATTGCTCTTTCTAAATAACCATAAATAAGCTCCATGGCAATAAACTTTATTAAAGAAGGGAAAACAAATATTTAAGCATGGAAGCAAATTCTTGATTTAAATTTGCAATACATAGAGTTTATTGGATATAAATAAAAGAAATACTAGCTTTCAAGGGCCTCTCATCAAGATCCTTATTTTTTGCTAAATTAAATTTTCATAGTTGTGGGGTATTAGCCTCCAGATCACTAGTATATAGGCCTACTTGGTCTAATTGGATTTTAGACATAATAAGCTTGGTTATATATGGGTTGAGTTGAGATTATGTTAAAGACGTTGACTTGATATAAAATCTAGCTAAGTTGAGGTAGTAATTTATAATCCAGTTATTTGGCTTTAGTTGGCTTGTACATGGGAAAATATGTTTATGCTTTCTATTTATATATAAGTTATAGGTTGTTATATAATCCTTAAGTCTAGATATAAGGGTACTCATGCAATAAGTTAGTTTTCTTTAAATAAATCAAGAAAAAATCACTTCAATAATCAAATGCCTTGCATTGTCTTAAATCATTTTTGTTCTGAAATTGGTCATAGCCCACCAAAATTACTAATTTGGTAAACTTGTATTCAACACATAATATTTTGAATTAGGCTTAGATTGGACATATTGGGTTAAGGGTGGTGTGCCTTTCCCTAGCAATAACTAAGGCCCTGTTTGGGGGAGCTGTTGGCAGTAGAGCTGTTAGAAGTAGAGCTGTTGGAAGTAGAGCTGTTATAAAAAGCTGTTTGCTGTTTGGTAACTACATTCGTAAAGTGCTGTGGTAGTTTGTTTTGTGTTTGGTAAACAAACTGAGAAAGTACTTTTGTATGATAAAATTACCATAAAGGACATTGCATAGTATTATACAACAAAACATAATAAAATATAACATAAATTAATACATAAATATACGATATAGTATAATATTATTGTAATATAAAATAATATTATGTTAATATAGCATAATAGTAATATAATTATTAGAGTAAATTAATATTTGGTAATATAACATAATATTAAATTATTTAACATAACATATTAATGTATTATGATATAATATAATATGATATTATATTTATAGTATAATACAAAAATAAAGGTATAAAATATTATAATTATTAGTATAAAATAATTTTCCATAATAATTTCCCATAATTTTTCATAAAATAATTTTCCGCGGTCCAGGGGCTCTTCTTCGTGGTCCACGCTCGAGGAGGACCTCAGCGTGGGCCGCGAGGTTGATGATAAAAAAAAAAACAATAGATTGATTTTGGAAGGTATGGAAAATGATTAAAATTTTTTTCTTCTAAAATGTGGTTCAAGAGATGCATACAAAAATTGAAAAGAAAAATACCTTTTCTTACGGAAGGGAGTCCGACGGCTAGGGTTCTTGGCTTCAGCAGATTTTTAGGTTTATAAAGGGTCAAACTATGTAATTATGTTATTTTAATATGGATATTTTTGTCAAAAATACAGCTTTCCGAAAAAGCTGAAACAGCTTCCTCCCAAAAGCTCCAAATTGGAGCTTCCTCTCAAAAGCTGTTTTCAGCTTCCCGCAAAAGCTGAAACAACTTTTTGAAAAATTTACCAAACACAGTTTTTCATCTAAAAGTACTTTTGGAGGCCAGTAAGTACTTTCTGGCCCTCCAAAAGCTCCCCCAAACAGGGCCTAAGTCTATGGCCCAACCAACCTATCTAATTGTGCATCAATTATAAGTGGTTGTTTCACATTAATGCAGCCATTGTTGCCCAGCTATGTAGCACAAGAGGGGGGGGGGGAGGGCGGTGACTTGGATTTTTCAAAAATTTTAAGTAAATGCAGCGGAATTAAGTGCTTAATAAAAGAATATAAACTTTAACCATAAACTGATAAGTAAATAAGCTGAAGATAAAAGCAAATAGATCAAGCAATGCGAACATACAAGATTTATAGTAGTTTAGTGCCAACCTTATACCTATGTCCACTCTTCAAGACTTTTTTCTTAAAAATTTTACTATTTTTTTTCGAATTACAGTCTGATTGTCTTACACGGGATCACAATCAACTTAGTTGATTTTTTCAGAAAATCAACCTAGTTAATTTTTTAGAATATCAATCAAAACCTACATTGATTATTTTACTCGAGCCCATAATAAATTCAGTCAATTTTTCATGACAATCGACTACAACCTAGCTGTTTCATGGGTACAACCAAACCTTATAAGCCAGCTAATTTTTATGGTGTCAGCCACACCAAAAATTCCACCCAAGATTTTCTAATATTGTGGATTAAACAAGAATAGAAAAGTACATACACAATAACCTCTATAAAGGTTGGATTGATGTCGTTGAAGCTCAAGTCTAATTGCTCTAAAAGTTGGAATATCGGTAGAGTTCAGCTCTTTTCCTTTTTCTTTCTTGCTTGCTCTTGTTCTTATGATGGAATTTATTTAGCAGTTGAAACTTTCTCTCTATGGATATTTGGAATCTCACTCTGAAGTGAGAGGAGGCTGTAAATAATTACTTTTTAGTTTCATCCTTAAGTTGAAGCTTAATAAGTAGTGTTCCCTTGTATTCCTTTTTTTTTTATCTCATCCACTCAATCACCTTAATTCCTCCACTTCTCCAATTCAATTTGGAAGCATTTATAGCTTGAAAAGTTATTGGAGATCTATTTCTAGCCATTGGAGATGTGAAACTAGCCGTTGAGGGTTAATATAGCTATTCTAGTTTCACAGAAAAACTAGTCGTTACTGTTGTCAGGCACAAATGGCTCGAGTCAAATTCTTCAGGGGTCGACTCATGATCTCGGGGGTCAACTCATGATCTTCAAGAGTCGTCTTGTAAAAGGGCTATTTTGATTGATTTCTATTTTCCACTTGTGTCTATTCAGGGGTTGACTTGTTTGTGCTGGGTTCGACTTATGATCTTCAGGAGTTGACTTAAGAAAGCTTGTGGTCGACTCGTACATTACAAAAACTCTCAAAACTCTTCAAAAAAAATTATAATGGTTCTCTAACCTTTCAATCTCATGGAGTTTCTTATAAAATAAATTTAACTTCTCCAAGAATACAAAATCATTAGTATTATACTCAAATATTTTGTACTCATCAAAATCAATTCATTGGGTCAACAATCTCTCCCATTTTGATAATGACAAAACTTTGAGTATATGCAAAATAAAGCATATTGTGTTTTCTTAGGATTTATGCACAATTAATTCATTATGTAAAATATGAAGTAAACAAATATATGTCTTAAGAACATATTTTATGAATTCTTCATATAATATTCAGATTAACACAAGCTAATATATATTCAATTAAGCATATATTGAACCTACTCTTTCTCCCTTTTTGACAGCATCAAAAAGTTATGTTCTAAAATTTTTCAAATATTAAGAGAATTATAGAAACTTCAAACTTGTTCTAAGGGGATTGAAGTGAAGGGAAAAAATCGGTTTTTGCATGCATGTAATTTTAAAAATTTTCAAAAAAATGCAGGGGAAAGATAAAATTAAACTCTTTAATTCTAAGCATGCAAGGGAGATCATATCTCAAAAATAAATTACAGGAACATTTAAACTATTTATGTAAAAATAACTATAAGCATGATTAATCATAGAATTAGAAAATCAGCAATCTTTGTTAAGTTCTAAACCTAACTAAGATAAAATAAATCTCATACCTTATGATGAAGAGGTTGGATTTGAAGATCTGAAAGTCGAGCCTCGTAGCCACACACGTGGCTGGCCTCTACGGATGATCCACGCAAAGCTCCGAGTTGATCTAATCCGGCGGAAGTGCTAGCTTGCACGGAACCCTGCTATGGCTGATTTTGTTCTTCCTAAAATCAATCAACCTTTGATTGATCTTATGAGATGAAGGAAGAAGATGAAGAAGGAGAAGAGGAGAAGTAATGAAGTGACCCTTTTTTGAATTTTTCAGAACTCTAAGTTCTTAAAAAAATCATAATCACTAAAACCTTAGCGTGGAGAGAAAGAGGAGAGAATTAATTCATAATGTCTCTCTTGTTACCCTTTTATAGATTGGGTTTAGGGCTTCTCCTAATCTTATTAGGAGTATGGGACTATAACCCACCCTTGGATTTGTTGGGGTATGTGGAGACCTTTGGTGATGAAGAGAATTGAAGGAAAATCAATTCTGCATAGTTTTCTGTCTGGCGGACTGTCGGAGTCGACTCGAGCTTCAGTCGAGTCGACTCGGGAACAGTCGAGTCGACTCGAGGTCCGTCGAGTCGACCCGGGAGAAGAAAGGCCGAAAAACCATGTTTCTGTCTAGACTGTCAGAGTCGACTCGAGCTACAGTCGAGTCGACTCGAAGCATCGTCGAGTCGACTCGAGCTACAGTCGAGTCGACTCTAGATCGTGCCAGTTTTGTCCAGACGTGCCAGAGTCGACTCGAACCACAGCCGAGTCGACTCGGGCTCGCGAAAAATCGTACGGACGATTTTCTTTTGGTGTTTTTGGTGGCGTTTCGACGGCTATGATCATCTGAAGGTCTTGAGACTATATATAGGACTCATGAGAGCCCTAGGGTAGGGTGATTGGCCGTATATTTGAGAGAGACTCTTGTTTGTGAGGCTAGGATTCTAGAGAAGAAGAGGATTGGGATCCTACTTCTTATGCAAAGGGAATTCTGTGTGAATCTCTTGTAGATCGATCGCTTGTGATCGTTCGGGTGTGTGCTATCTCTGTAATCAGTTCATCCTTATTGAGATTTGGAGCGGTGGAGGACGTAGGCTATTTGTAGCCGAACCTCGTTACATCTTTGTGTTTGCTTTGCTATTTTCTTCCTTCTTCTTCCTTTGATCTTTGATAATCCGTTGTGGTGCTCAAGTGTTTTACCCTACTGATACCACGGGGTAATCTTTTGCCCTTCGTAGGCGGAGCGAAGAGGTGATCCTTGAGTCCGGAGTCGAGGGAGCGAGAGAGTGCTTATCCGTTTGTATCTCTCTTGCTTGTCCGACGTCGGTGGCGGCGCTGGTGTGAGTGGGTTCCGGTGCGGGCGCCGACAACAATTGGTATCAGAGCTATTGGTTATTCTGCAATGGCGGATGAAGGGAAGTTGCGAATTGAGAAGTTCAATGGCACGAACTTCGGATTTTGGAAGATGCAAATAGAAGATTACCTTTACCAGAAGGATCTCTATTTACCTCTTGGAGGTAGAGCAAAGAAACCAGAGAAGATGTCCGATGAAGACTGGGAGGTCCTCGATCGGAAGACGCTCGGCACCATCAGATTGTCACTTGCATCCCAAGTGGCATTCAACATCAAAAACGAGAAGACGACGATGGAGTTGATGGCAACATTGTCGCGGATGTACGAGAAACCCTCAGCATCAAACAAGGTATTTCTCATGAAGAGGTTGTTTAATCTTCGTATGAAAAATGGCGGCAGCATAGCAGAATACCTCAACGAGTTCAATGGACTCACGGCCCAGTTGGAGTCAGTGGAGATTAGTTTTGACGATGAGATTCGGGCATTGCTAATCCTCTCCGGATTGCCTGATAGCTGGGAGGGCCTGGTGATGGCGGTGAGCAACTCTTCGGCAACGGGAAAGTTGATTTTTGATGACGTTGTGGGAGTGCTTCTGAGTGAAGAAGCAAGAAGGAAATCTTCTGGAGCTACGGAGTCGTCTGGAAGTGCACTAAACACCTCTGACCGGGGAAGACAAAAGAAGGACGGTCGATTTCGAAGCGACTCGAAGTCGAGATCCAGCAGGTCTCGAGCACCTCAGAACAAGGGAGCGAAGTGCTGGAACTGCGGGAAGACGGGGCACTTTAGGAGGGATTGCAAATCTCCTAAAGGGAAGCAAGGCGACCACACCGAAGGAGTCAGCAAGGATCTGGCAAATCTTGCTGAAGACGGTGATATGGATGCCCTCGTTCTATCTTTGTCTACCTGTGACGAGTCTTGGGTGATAGACTCGGGCGCGTCTTTCCATGCTACATCCCAACGGAAGCTTCTTGAAGGATATGAGAAGGGAGACTTTGGCAAAGTCTACCTAGGGGATGGAGAGCCTTGCACCATACAAGGAAGGGGAAGCGCGGAAGTGAAGTTGGTTTCTGGATCTTCACTTGAGCTTGAGGACGTACGACACGTACCTCAACTGCAGAGGAATCTGATTTCTGTTGGACAGTTGGCGAGCCAGGGGTACAAGGCTACTTTCACAGCTGATCAGTGGAAGATATCCAGAGGTTCGTTGACGGTGGCTAGTGGCAAGAAGGTTGGGACACTTTATGTCACCAACGGCACGGAGAACTCTATTGGAGTTGTTGCAGCAGATGTGGACACCAAGTTATGGCATTGTAGACTTGGGCACATGAGTTATCAGGGACTGGAGGTGATGCACCAGTTGGGAAAGCTGCAGGGTCTCAGGAGTGTTGAGATGGACTTCTGTGAGGATTGTGTTCTCGGAAAGCAGAAGCGTGTTTCATTCAACAAAGAAGGTAAACCTCGGAAGCAAGAAAAGCTAGATCTCGTGCACACGGACGTGTGGGGGCCTGCACCAGTTTCTTCCATTGGTGGATCTCAGTACTATGTTACTTTTATTGATGATGCTACCAGGAAGCTTTGGGTGTTCTTCTTGAAGCACAAGTCAGAGGTATTTGGGGTCTTCAGGAGATGGCAGGCGATGGTAGAACTCGAGACAGGAAAGAGGTTGAAATGCCTGAGATCGGACAACGGTGGTGAGTATTGTAGCAGGGAGTTTGAGGACTACTGTGCAGATGCTGGGATCGTCAGGCAAAGGACAGTTCCAGGAACACCACAACAAAATGGAGTTGCTGAAAGGATGAACAGAACAATTAATGAGCGTGCCAGGAGTATGAGGATACATGCTGGATTGCCACAGCAGTTTTGGGCGGAAGCAGTTAACACTGCTGCCTACTTGATCAACAGAGGGCCATCAAAGAAACTTGAATTTGGGATTCCTGAGGAAGCATGGACAGCGAAGAAGATTGATTTGGCGCACTTACGAGTACTCGGTTGTACCAGTTATGTCCATGTTGATTCCAGTCAAAGAAGCAAACTAGACGCCAAATCAAAGAAGTGTATTTTCGTTGGATACGGAGGTCAACAGTTTGGGTACCGGCTTTGGGATCCCGAACACAAGAAGATCATTCGTAGTAATGATGTGGTATTCAATGAGAAAATGCAGCAGAGCACTGAATCAGAAACAAAACCTGTTGAGCCGTGTTTTGTGGATCCTGAAGAGGAGTCTACAAATTCTGGTCAGAAGACTCAGTCAGAGCAAGAACCTGAAGCATTGGCACCCCCTCCACAACTAAGAAGGTCCACTCGTAGTACTCATGGGAAGCCTCCTCAAAGGTATGATGGGACTCTTAGTTATTTGCTGCTCACAGATAATGGCGAACCTGAATGCTTCACGGAGGCATTGGAGGTTGATACCAGGAAGGAGTGGGAGTTGGCCATGGATGATGAGATGAAGTCATTGGAGCAGAATCAAACGTGGGATTTGGTGGATCTGCCCAAGGGGAAGAAAGCACTGTCAAACAAATGGGTTTACAGGCTGAAGGAAGAGCAAGGCGGGAAGAAGCGATACAAGGCCAGGCTGGTTGTAAAAGGATTTCAGCAGAGAGCAGGTATCGACTTCACAGAAATCTTTTCTCCTGTAGTCAAGATGAGTACTATTCGAGCGGTGCTGAGCATGGTGGCAGTAGAGGATCTTCACTTAGAGCAGCTTGATGTGAAGACGGCCTTTCTCCACGGAGATCTCGATGAGGAGATATATATGCAGCAGCCGGAGGGATACATTGCAGCTGGCACGGGTGACTTAGTCTGCAAACTAAAGAAAAGCCTTTATGGTTTGAAACAGGCACCCAGACAATGGTATCTCAAGTTCGATAGTTACATGCTTGAGATAGGATACAGGAGATGTCAGGAGGATCACTGTTGCTACTTCCGGGACTTCGGTACATCTTACATTATCTTGCTATTGTATGTTGATGACATGTTAGTTGCAGGAGCTAGCATGCATGAGATTGCAAAATTGAAGCTGAAGCTGTCAAAAAAATTTGCAATGAAGGATCTAGGAGCAGCAAAACAGATCCTTGGGATGCGGATTAGTAGAGATAGGTCTAAACATATCCTCAGACTATCTCAGGCGGAGTACATCAGCCGAGTACTCAGGAGATTCTGCATGGAGGGTGCCAAACCTGTTGGCACACCGCTGGGTGCCCATTTTAAGCTCTCAAAAGGGCAAAGTCCGAAGACGCGGGTGGAGGAGCTCAATATGTCAAAAATCCCGTATGCATCGGCAGTGGGGAGCTTGATGTACGCTATGGTGTGTACGAGACCAGACATTGCTCAAGCAGTGGGAGTTGTGAGTCGCTTCATGAGCTGCCCAGGCTTGGAGCATTGGCGCGCGGTCAAATGGATACTGAGGTATCTGAAAGGCACTGAGCACATGTCATTGTGCTATGGAGGTTCTGAGATCCGGTTACAGGGCTATGTGGACTCAGACATGGCAGGGGACTTGGATGGCAGGAGAAGCACGACAGGGTACTTGTTCACCTTGGGCAGTGGAGCCGTCAGTTGGATTTCCAGGTTGCAACCAGTTGTTGCATTGTCGACTACGGAGGCGGAGTATGTGGCAGCCACAGAGGCGTGCAAGGAACTAATATGGCTTCAGGGCTTGATGAAGGAGCTTGGGAAGGAGCAGAAGGATTGCATGTTATATTCAGATAGTCAAAGTGCAATTCATCTGGCAAAGAATTCAGCTTTCCATTCAAGGACGAAGCATATTGACATACGGTACCACTTCGTGAGGTCATTGCTCGAGCAGGGACTCGTCAAGTTGGAGAAGATTCATACAAGTCAGAATCCTGCAGATATGTTGACGAAGGTCGTCACGGTGGAGAAGCTGAGGAGTTGTTCAGCTTCTGCTGGTCTTCATGCTTGAAGACGTTGAGGAGGCATCGTACCTATTTCACTAGGATGATTTAGTTTCAGTGGGAGCACAGAGGAGAGCCAAGTAACAAGAGGATATACCCAAGGTCTCCAAGTGGGAGATTGTTGGGGTATGTGGAGACCTTTGGTGATGAAGAGAATTGAAGGAAAATCAATTCTGCATAGTTTTCTGTCTGGCGGACTGTCGGAGTCGACTCGAGCTTCAGTCGAGTCGACTCGGGAACAGTCGAGTCGACTCGAGGTCCGTCGAGTCGACCCGGGAGAAGAAAGGCCGAAAAACCATGTTTCTGTCTAGACTGTCAGAGTCGACTCGAGCTACAGTCGAGTCGACTCGAAGCATCGTCGAGTCGACTCGAGCTACAGTCGAGTCGACTCTAGATCGTGCCAGTTTTGTCCAGACGTGCCAGAGTCGACTCGAACCACAGCCGAGTCGACTCGGGCTCGCGAAAAATCGTACGGACGATTTTCTTTTGGTGTTTTTGGTGGCGTTTCGACGGCTATGATCATCTGAAGGTCTTGAGACTATATATAGGACTCATGAGAGCCCTAGGGTAGGGTGATTGGCCGTATATTTGAGAGAGACTCTTGTTTGTGAGGCTAGGGTTCTAGAGAAGAAGAGGATTGGGATCCTACTTCTTATGCAAAGGGAATTCTGTGTGAATCTCTTGTAGATCGATCGCTTGTGATCGTTCGGGTGTGTGCTATCTCTGTAATCAGTTCATCCTTATTGAGATTTGGAGCGGTGGAGGACGTAGGCTATTTGTAGCCGAACCTCGTTACATCTTTGTGTTTGCTTTGCTATTTTCTTCCTTCTTCTTCCTTTGATCTTTGATAATCCGTTGCGGTGCTCAAGTGTTTTACCCTACTGATACCACGGGGTAATCTTTTGCCCTTCGTAGGCGGAGCGAAGAGGTGATCCTTGAGTCCGGAGTCGAGGGAGCGAGAGAGTGCTTATCCGTTTGTATCTCTCTTGCTTGTCCGACGTCGGTGGCGGCGCTGGTGTGAGTGGGTTCCGGTGCGGGCGCCGACAACAGAATTAATGCCAAGTGTCGAATCCTTGTGCTCATAGATGCATGACATGTGTCCACTTAATCAATTAATTAATTTTCTAATCATATTAGGATTCCTAATCTCATTAGGAGAATTAATTGATTTGGGAGCATGCATCCTACGACGCCATGTGGACTTTAAAGTCTGCATAGTGTGAACACGACTTATGTCATATTTATCCTACGATGACATGTGGTTTTTAAAATCCGCACAAATCTTGGTTTAATCAAATTGATCCAATCATGAACCTAAATTAATTTGGGTCGAACCCAATTTGATTTGGCTCATTAAATCAGCCCAATTGCAATCCAATTGCAATTAATTCCACTTAATTCTTCATAATAATGACTTTTAATTGACTAGAGTCAATCCCAATCCAATTGGGTCAAGTCCGATCAATTAGGTTATGCCCAATCGCTTGGGTCGAACCCGATTGAATTAAGTCAAACCCTAATTTAGCCCAAATTGAATCTAATTCAATTTGGCTTAATTAAAGTCCAATAATTCAATCAAATTGAATTTATTAGTAATCCAATTACTAATTAACCCTCCAATAATTCAATAATTATTTTAATGCAACTTTTGCTTAGGATAATTTGTCAATCGAATTGACCAAATTACCCCTGAATGATTCTTAATCATTAATCAGCCATTTGATCAACCTAGAAACTTCTATGCGTGTGACCCCATAGGTTCGAACCTAAGCCGGTAGCACAAGAACAATTTCTTGTACTAATCGAAATGACCATCTAGCAATGGTACCCGACAACCGGATAGGCCGAATGATCGCAAAGCAACATTCAAGAATCCTTTTCTATGGTTACCGTATAATTTATCTCTATGACTCCTAAATGCCAGGATGACTTCAGAGTTCTGTCAACTTTGTAATAAGTGCATCCATGATGTGATTCAACTTTAGAAATTCTATGACTTCTCACAAGGATTACCCTAACCAAGGTTTTGCTAAATTGAACACAAAGCATTATCTCCTGTTTCCAAGAGGGTCAATACCATCTTGACTCACAACTGACTATGCAAGTACTTGACTATACCCAATGATTTTTCGTCACTGAATTAGAAATTCAGGTAGTCCGGTATCAAAGTACAGTGAGTTGCTTACTAGTCACAGATTGCAGTCTCAGGTCCGAGGGCCAAACTTATACCTGTTGCTGGTGGTCCAAACCGAGAACGATTGGCACAGCGGTGTGAACGGGGTTCCGTTTGAGTTGCCTTGGTTGGTGTTGATTGCGCTCCACCTTCCACCGGAAAACTTGCAAGCAAGCCTCGCACCACCACTGGGGTAGTGGGGGCCCTCCGACGATCAAGTCAGAGGAGATTGGAGGAGAAGGAGAGATAATAGTAGCAAGTAAGAGAATGCACTGGAAGTTCTTGCTTACCCCCCCTCCTCCCCCAGCCGCATATATACCAGGCTGGGGGGTCTTTCAGGGGGGTTCGTCATCGTGGGGCACGATGGAGCTGCCACTGACACGGCCGTTACAGGGCGTCGTGGGGCAGCGCTGGGTACGGCCATGACAGGGCGTAGTGGAGCTCCGCCTTGTACGGCCGTTACAGGGGATCGTGGAGCAGCGCCAGATACAACCGTTGCAGGGAGTAGTGGAGCAGGAGGCTGCGGCGTGCCTCTGGAGAATAGCCTGTCGTTATTGAGAGATGTCCGACTCGGGGTCGGGCTGCGGAGACGAAGATGTCCGACTCGGGGTCGGATTGCTGGATCAAGGGGCAGCCGACTCGGGGTCGGGCTGCGGAGACGAAGATGTCCGACTCGGGGTCGGATGGCTGGATCAAGGGGCAGCCGACTCGGGGTCGGGCTGCGGAGACGAAGATGTCCGACTCGGGGTCGGATTGCTGGATCAAGGGGCAGCCGACTCGGGGTCGGGTTGCGGAGACGAAGATGTCCGACTCGGGGTCGGATTGCTGGATCAAGGGGCTGCCGTAGTCTTCCTGGGCGCGCGTGCCGGTCACGTGGGGCATGGTGGCTAAGTTCCCCCGTAACAGTAGCCCCCCACTTCCGAGCCCGGAACCAGAAGGGGAACGGGTGAAGGGAGTGATGCTTCGAGATTGCCGCCATCCCTCGAAGAGGCGCGCGCGCTTCGAGCTCCCCGCCTTCTTTATAGCGTATGGCGGTTGTTGCTGACCTGGCAGTCTGAGGATTTCGGCGGACATCCTTCCTTAATGGCGTCGATTTGCCTTTGGGGCGCGAGCGACCCTTCGGCAGCCAGGCGTCCTCTGGCGTCACCGAGGCGTCGCCCACCTTTCCGCCTATTTAACCGGGGGCCCTCCTCCGTCCGCCTTTCTCTTTACAGACATCTTCGAGTTTCTCCTTTGCACTGCCGTCATCGCCGTCGGACTGTTCGCTTGCTCCTCCTTTGACGCTCTCGGAGCCGTTCTTCCTCCTTTTCCGGTGAGTTGCCCCATTCTTCAATTTAAGGCTCTCCATACTTTCTCCTTCTGTATTAGTGTACTCCAGTCGTTCCGGTCCTTTTCCCTTTCTTGACCCCGTCCTGACCGTAGATTCACTGGCCATTAGGGATGGGCGAAGTGAGAGCAGACCGCATTAAGTCGGAGCTGGTCGCCGAAGACCTAGATAGGTTCGTGGCTCGATATCACCTTCCCGAGGCCTGCAATGTTACGCTCCCGGGGCCTGAGGAGAGGATGTCCCATCCTCCTCCAGGGAAGGTTGCCATCAACGAGGGCATTCTTCAGGCCGGGTTCCGCTTTCCCCCCTCGGACTTAGTTGTGCAGGTGCTTCGGGGTTTAAGAGTGGCGCCGACGCAACTGGTGCCGAACTCATGGCGCGCCCTAACGGCCTTCCAGGTTCTCTGCCGCATGCACGAGATTCCCGCCACCCTGAATGTCTTTTGGGAATGCTACGGCCTGAACGGCCACCCCCAGGACAGAGGGTGGTGGTGCTTTGCGGCGCGGCGAGGGTGTGGCCTTGTCAAGGAGGCTCCTTCCTCCATTCACGGCTGGAAGGAGCGTTTCTTTTTCATTGACGTAGATCCCTCTTGGGGAATCAGGGCAACCTGGGAGACGCCGATGAAGTCCCCGATTGGCCTATCGAGGTTGTCGAGGGAGGAATCCGATGGCGTCGCCGTCTTGAAGGGGTTGGTTGCCGAGGGCCGGCTCCCCCCGGTGGCTTGCCTTATTTCCGAGGATACCTTGGTGAACGTCGGTCTGAGCTTGGTCCCCGCTGACCGTGAGCCCGCCACCATTTCTTTTTTAGCTCTTTTCTCCTCTTTCGTCTCGTTCTTTCCTTCAGTTTCTCAACCTCCGACCACCTCGTCCTTTTTGCAGAGATCGACGACGTCATGCGGTCGAACAAGGCAACGGCTGTTGGTAGGACGTCCCTACTGGAAGCAGTCCGGAGGAGGAAACGAGCTCCTCCGAGCGGGGCCCCACCGGCGAAGAAGTCCCGCCAGCAGGTGACTCCGACGCCGACAGATGGGTCCGGACCCACCGATCAGGGGGACGCCGCGGGTGCGGACCGGCAGTTGACGCTGTATCAGCCCTCCGATGCCGAGACTACCGTTTCTCCGGAGGCATCACCCGGGCGCGCCCGAGATGGACGGGTCGGACGTGATCGATCACCAGCCCAGCCTTCGACTCGGTCGGCTCCGGATGATACGAGGAGGGACGCGCCGAGGCCCCGGCCGAGCGGGACCCTGTCAATTTCAGGGGTGGTCCCCGCCCCGAGCATGGTCAGCATGACTCTTCCCCAAGCGATGGGTAAGGGTAAGGCTGCAGAACCACCGTCCGACTCCGGGGAGAAGTCGGGGTCGGCCTTCACTTTCGCCGGCGCCCGAAACCTCATCGAGACGGTGCTGCTGGAGAAGGACCGCAGGCGGGTCCGGGAGATGAGGGTCCCTGACATTGGGGCCGCCAGCTGCGTCTGTCTCATGTCGGTGAGTGTTCTTTTGGTCGCTTTTATCATTTATAGGCTCTGTTGATCCCCGCCTGACGCCCTCGTTTTTCTTATCTCTTAGCTCGCCCAGTACATGATCCGCCTGGAGGAGTGCTACGAGGAACAAGCGAGGCTTCTGGCGAGGGCCGAGAGCCAACTGAAGGCAGTAGAGGAGGGAGGTCAGGCTGCGGCGGGGAGGACGACCAGGGACCTCGAGACGAGGCTCCAGGTGGCCGAAGAGTGGGCACTCGGCTTCGTCACCCTCGAGAAGCAACTGTTGGAGGCTCAGGAGCAACTCAAGGTTGCCTCGGGTCTCGAGGGCGAGATCAAGAAGGCGGAGGAGCGGGCCGAGAAGCAGTCCCGGAAGGCTGCCGACTACCGGGAGAGGTGGGAGAAGGCCCAGCGGTCAGCCGACAACGCCCGCAACCGAACCCGGTCTCTTGAAATCAAGCTGGGCGAATTGGAGTCGGCCTTGGAGAAGTTCCGCGCGAGCGACCAGGAGCTTCATTCGCGCCTGGAGGAGGCTGAGGCTGCTCGCATTGCTGCCGAGGCGAAGCACAAGGAGGCTCAGGCTGATCTGCTGAGGGTCTCCTCCGAGGCGGATGACCGGATTGTGGCGAAGGTCTTGGAGGCGAAGGCTCAGATTATGGAGCGGGCAGAGGCGGCGCTGGCCGAGAAGAGTGCGGAGATCGGGCGTCAGGCGGTACAGGCTTATCGTCAGTCCGCCGAGTTCACCCGTGATATGTCGGAGGCGGTACAGGCCTATCGTCAGTCTGACGAGTTCGTCCGTGACATGTCGGACGCGGGGTCCG
Source organism: Phoenix dactylifera (assembly GCF_051530095.1). Classification (NCBI taxonomy): domain Eukaryota; kingdom Viridiplantae; phylum Streptophyta; class Magnoliopsida; order Arecales; family Arecaceae; genus Phoenix; species Phoenix dactylifera. Next base: position 10,774,421 of record NC_143200.1, read on the forward strand.
ACTCCTTTGTCTTAGGCTTCGAGGAAGGCCTGGCAAGGGTGTCGGCTAAGTACCCCGAAATTGACCTGAGTGGGATCTCCCTTCTCGACTCCCCTCCGGCGCCATTGCCTGCTGATTCTCCAACCGTCTCCCTACCCCCTGCGGACGTACCCGGCGTTCCCGACCCGGGGGTTCCTCCAAGCTGACCTTCTGTATTTTTGTTCTTTTCTTTGTGTGTTGGCGTTTTGCCAAGTTGTATGGGTCTCGGCCCTGAAACAATGAAAGTTAATGCAAATAGAGTTTCTTCATTTCACTTTCGTCCTTCTTCTTTTTAACTCTTGGTAGCGTCTCGCTGACTCCCGACTCTTGAAATTCTTCGGGCGCTAGGCCAGGTATCTGAGGGTTAGGCCTCAGGGAATTCTTCCGGCGCTAAGCCAGGCATCCGAGGGTTAGGCCTCAGGAACTTCTTCCGGCGCTAAGCCGGGCATCCGAGGGTTAGGCCTCAGGAAATTCTTCCGGCACTAGGCCAGGCATCCGAGGGTTAGGCCTCAGGAAATTCTTCCGGCGCTAAGCCGGGCATCCGAGGGTTAGACCTCAGGAAATTCTTCCGGCACTAGGCCAGGCATCCGAGGGTTAGGCCTCAGGAAATTCTTCCGGCACTAGGCCAGGCATCCGAGGGTTAGGCCTCAGGAAATTCTTCCGACACTAGGCCAGGCATCCGAGGGTTAGGCCTCAGGAACTTCTTCCGGCGCTAAACCGGGCATCCGAGGGTTAGACCTCAGGAAATTCTTCCGGCACTAGGCCAGGCATCCGAGGGTTAGGCCTCAGGAAATTCTTCCGGCACTAGGCCAGGCATCCGAGGGTTAGGCCTCAGGAACTTCTTCCGGCGCTAAGCCAGGCATCCGAGGGTTAGGCCTCAGGAAATTCCGCTCATTGGTCGGCCAAGGCTGGCGCAAGCCGAGGCGACCGGTCAGGGCTTCAGGCTAGTCTGCTCCCGGGATGATCATCGGGTTAGCCTGGCATCCGAGGGCCGAGCCTCGGGAAATTCCGCTCATTGGTCGGCCAAGGCTGGCGCAAGCCGAGGCGACCGGTCGGGGCTTCAGGCTAGTCTGCTCCCGGGATGATCATCGGGTTAGCCTGGCATCCGAAGGCCGAGCCTCGGGAAATTCCGCTCGTTGGTCGGCCAAGGCTGGCGCAAGCCGAGGCGACCGGTCGGGGCTTCAGGCTAGTCTGCTCCCGGGATGATCATCGGGTTAGCCTGGCATCCGAGGGCCGAGCCTCGGGAAATTCCGCTCGTTGGTCGGCCAAGGCTGGCGCAAGCCGAGGCGACCGGTCGGGGCTTCAGGCTAGTCTGCTCCCGGGATGATCATCGGGTTAGCCTGGCATCCGAAGGCCGAGCCTCGGGAAATTCCGCTCGTTGGTCGGCCAAGGCTGGCGCAAGCCGAGGCGACCGGTCGGGGCTTCAGGCTAGTCTGCTCCCGGGATGATCATCGGGTTAGCCTGGCATCCGAGGGCCGAGCCTCGGGAAATTCCGCTCGTTGGTCGGCCAAGGCTGGCGCAAGCCGAGGCGACCGGTCGGGGCTTCAGGCTAGTCTGCTCCCGGGATGATCATCGGGTTAGCCTGGCATCCGAGGGCCGAGCCTCGGGAAATTCCGCTCGTTGGTCGGCCAAGGCTGGCGCAAGCCGAGGCGACCGGTCGGGGCTTCAGGCTAGTCTGCTCCCGGGATGATCATCGGGTTAGCCTGGCATCCGAGGGCCGAGCCTCGGGAAATTCCGCTCGTTGGTCGGCCAAGGCTGGCGCAAGCCGAGGCGACCGGTCGGGGCTTCAGGCTAGTCTGCTCCCGGGATGATCATCGGGTTAGCCTGGCATCCGAGGGCCGAGCCTCGGAAAATTCCGCTCGTTGGTCGGCCAAGGCTGGCGCAAGCCGAGGCGACCGGTCGGGGCTTCAGGCTAGTCGGCTCCCGGGATGATCATCGGGTTAGCCTGGCATCCGAGGGCCGAGCCTCGGGAAATTCCGCTCGCTGGTCGTGCGCCTGTCGCTTGCCGCCCGACGGGATTTCTCCGCGGCCAGCTGCGATCGTGTTTCTCCTCCTCTCCAAGCGTCGCCTGGGGAACACCAGATGGGCATTAAATGCTAATTGAGGGGTTACCTGGGAAATCGGATCGCCAGTTGCTGCTTGCGAGGAGTGTCAGTTAAGCGGCCGCGATACGCGCGTTCTTCGAGGCGGATGCGGCCTGGGCGCGAGCGGAGATATGTGGACCTAGGGGTACAGGCCACCCGGAGTGTCCTGCACAAAGAATGCGATTAAGGAGAATAACGCTTAGAAAATCGCGGGAAGATACGCCTCGAGAGCCGGATCGGCTCCGGATTCAATGCGCCCGCATTTATTGGAGCCACCCGCATCGGAACGACCGGGGGGCCGCAGTTTGGCTATAAATATAGGTGCAGGTGCGATGGAGCCTGCCAAGCCGGAGCTGTTCAGGTTGCCATGGATCGTGGGCCTCCTCTCCGGCGCATGGTTGAAAGACCCCTACCGAAGGAACGGGAGGCGCGCCCTTCGCGACTTCCGCCAACTAGCCGTTTCATCTGGGATCAACAAGGAGGTTCTCCCCGGCGGAACTCCGCTCTAGGCGTTTCATCCGGGATCACGTCTCCCCTCCTTGAAGTTCGGCCTCCCGATTGAGCTCCGCACCAGGCGCTTGATCCGGGACCGCGCCTCCATATGCTCTTCTCCCTTGTATTCCTTCTCTCCCCTAACACTGGGGAGGACCGGAATATCCCTTGGAGGTGGCGTTCCCCTGGAGGCAGCGGGAGCTTCGTCTGCGGCGGCTCCTCGTCTTTTTCGTGAGGCGTGGATGGCGCCTCTGGGTAGGAGCAGTGTGGACTTCTCCTTCGTCCACTTCTTCTTCATCCGCGCTGGCTCTTCGTCTTTTTCGTGAGATGTCGATGGCGCCTCCGGTTGGAAGCACCCACTTCCGGTGGGATTGCAGCCGCTTCGGATGGAGGTTTCAGGATCCCAGATCTCCAGCTCCTCGGAGTCTCCACCTCTTCTTTACTTTCTTTACACCCTAATTCCCCTCTGGGAATTCCTTGTAATCACACGAGCACGCCGTTGTAACCAGAAATTATTGAAATGACAAGTGTTATACATTTTTGAACTGTCTTTCTGGCATTGTCGTTCTACTGGTAATACATCCGCAGGTTAGCGGAATTCCAGCTCCTTGGAATTTCTCGATCATCTAGGGCCTCCAACTGGTAGGAGCCAGGTCGGTTTACCCAGCGAACCCTATACGGGCCTTCCCAATTTGGCGCTAGCTTCCCACCTTCCGCAGGTTGAGATGCTTTAGCTCGCCTTAGCACCAGATCTCCGATTCTGAAAAGCTTCGGTCGGACCTTGGAGTTGTAATATCGGGCCACCCTCCGCTGATACATCGCCATCCGAACCTGCGCCATTTCCCTCGCTTCTTCCAAGAGATCCAGGTTCCCTCGGAGTTGCTCCGAATTGGCCTCGGGTCGGTGCGCGGCCACCCGAGGTGAGGGGAGTCCGAGCTCCACGGGGACAACGGCTTCCGTGCCATAGGTTAGGCTGAAAGGCGTCTCCCCGGTAGGGGTCCGATGCGTGGTCCGATACGCCCAAAGGACATTCTCGAGTTCTTCGACCCAAGCTTGCCCCGTCCGACCGATTCGTGCTTTGATTCCTTGGAGGATTGTCCGATTTGTGACCTCGGCCTCGCCGTTGGTTTGGGGATGCGACACAGATGTGAACCGATGCTCGATCCCGAACTCCTCGCAGAAGTCACGGAAATGCTTGTTGTCGAACTGTCGGCCATTATCCGAGATGAGGACCCGAGGTACCCCAAATCGGACAATGATGTTCTTCTTCACGAACTTCCGGACTTGCGCCTCCGTGATAGTGGCCAGCGGCTCTGCCTCCACCCACTTGGTGAAGTAGTCGATTGCAACAATCAAAAATTTCCGCTGAGCTGAAGCGACGGGGAATGGTCCGAGGATATTCATTCTCCACTGGGCGAAGGACCAGGGTGCAGTGATTGGTGCCAAGGGGACAGAAGGGACTCTCTGGACGTTGGCGTGGCGCTGGCAGGCGTCGCATTTCCGTACATGATCCTTTGAGTCCTCCAACAAGGTAGGCCAATAATAGCCTTGCCTCATGATCTTGTGCGCCAAGGACCTAGCCCCCAGGTGTGATCCGCAAACGCCTTCGTGGACTTCGCCGAGGACGTAGGCCGCTTCCGAGGGGCGGAGGCACTTTAAGAGGGGGGCGGTGAACGAGGTCCGATACAGCCTCCCTTCATAGAGTACGTAGTGGGCGGACTTCATAACAAGTCGCCGAGCTTGATCTTCGTCTTCAGGGAGGATCCCTTCGGCGAGGTAGGCGACAAGCGGGTCCATCCAAGACGGCTCCGGGTCAATCGCCATCACCGCTCCAGCCTTGCCGATGCTCGGGGCATCCAGGGTCTCCAAGTAGATCGCCCTCGACAAGTTGTGCGCGTCTGCGCCCACTAAGCGGGACAACCTGTCGGCCCTGGCATTTTCACTTCTTGGGACCTGCTGGATGTCGACACTGCCGAGGTCGGGAATGAGTGCTTGCACCTTCCGGACGTAATTCTGCATGGTCGGGTTCCGGGCTTCGAACTCCCCACGGACCTGCCCGACCACCAGCTGGGAGTCGGTGAAGACCTTCAGGCGCCGGATGCCGAGCTCCTTGGTGAGTTTGAGTCCCGTGACTAGGGCCTCGTACTTCGCCTCGTTGTTGGTCACTGGAAATCCGAACCTCAAGGCATACTCGGCTATCACTCCATCAGGACTGGTAAGGACCAGCCCGGCCCCTCCACCTTCGGGATTCGACGACCCATCGATGTGAAGCGTCCAAATCGGGAGGTCGAGGCTGGGTGTTTCCGGCGACCTAGGTTCCGCCTCCTGCACCGTGCACTCAGCGAGGAAATCCGCGAGCGCCTGGGCCTTGATGGCGGGTCGGGGCTGGTAGCGGATGTCGAACTCACCAAGTTCTACTGCCCACTTCACCAGCCGTCCCGCATTCTCAGGATTGCTGAGGATCTGGCGCAGCGGTTGATCGGTCAAGAGGGTGACAGAATGGGCCTGGAAATAGGGGCGAAGCCTCCTGGTCGCGGTCAGCAGCGCGAAGGCGATCTTTTCAGCCTTCGTATACCGCGTCTCGGCATCCCGTAGGACCCGGCTGATGTAGTACACAGGCTTCTGGAGCTTTGCCTCTTCCCGAACCAGTACCGCACTGACTGCGGTTGGGGAGACCGCCAGATAGAGGTAGAGCATCTCCCCTTCTTGCGGCTTGGACAGCAGGGGAGGAGACGCCAAGTATTCCTTGAGCTGGTCGAATGCTGCTTGACATTCGGCCGTCCAGAGGAAGTCTTTCGGGCGTTTCAACACCTTGAAGAAAGATTGGCAGCGTTCGGCCGATTTTGCCACAAATCGTCCGAGCGCGGCGACCCTCCCAGCGAGCTCCTGAACCTCCTTCACTTTGGTCGGAGGGGACATATCTTGGATGGCCTTGATTTTGTTCGGATTGGCTTCGATCCCCCGCTGGTTGACAATGAAACCGAGGAACCTCCCGGCCGAAGCGCCAAAGGCGCACTTCGCTGGATTCAGCTTCATGTGAAACTTCCGCAAGGTGGCGAAAGTCTCCTCCAGATCCGCGATGTGCTGGTCTGCATGGCGGCTCTTCACCAGCATATCGTCCACGTACACCTCCATGTTCCGGCCGATTTGTTCTTTGAAGATTTTGTTGACGAGGCGCTGGTAAGTGGCGCCAGCATTCTTCAGACCGAAGGGCATTACCTTGTAACAGTACAGCCCCCGGTCTGTTATAAAGGCAGTTTTCTCCTCGTCCTGTGGAGCCATCATTATCTGGTTGTAGCCGGAGAAGGCGTCCATGAAAGACAGCAGCTGATATCCGGAAGTCGCGTCGACCAGTTGGTCTATCCGCGGAAGCGGAAAGCTATCCTTGGGGCATGCCTTGTTCAGGTCGGTGTAGTCGACGCACATCCTCCACTTTCCGCTCGCCTTCCGGACAAGTACGACATTTGCCAGCCATTCGGGGTAGCTGACCTCCCTTATGAATCCTGCCTCCAAGAGCTTGTCTACCTCCTGGTCGACCACTCGGATCCGATCCGGGGCACAGTGTCTCTTCTTCTGTTTTACCGGTCGGTGGGTCGGGTCGACGTTGAGGGCGTGAGAAATGACCTCCGGGTCGATCCCAGGTACATCGGCCGCCGACCAGGCAAACACATCGACATTGGCTCGGAGGAATTCCACCAACCGGGCCCGAGCTCCCAGGTCGAGATTGGCGCCGACCCGGATTGTCCTGTCCGGGCGACCTTCCTCGAGGGGAACTTCGATCACACCCTCGGCCGGCTCCCCGTGCCGCAAGGCCACCTCGTCTCTGGCGTCGAGGGACTCGACGCTTAAGGCTTCTACGGGCTTCTTCCCTTTGAGAGTTGCTAGGAAACATTGCCTTGCGGTCGGTTGGTCACCTCGGACCTCTCCAATCCCGGCCGCCGTGGGGAACCGCATGAGCAAGTGGTACGTAGAGACCACCGCTCGAAGGGCGTTCAGTCCGGGTCGTCCGAGGATAGCGTTGTAGGCCGAGGGAACACGGACGACCAAGAACCCGAGCCGCACCGTGGCTTCTGTGGGTGCAACGCCCGCAGTCACAGGCAGCTCAACGACACCTTCGGCCGAGATAGCGTCACCAGTGAATCCTATGAGGGGGGTGGATGTTTTGTGCAACAATTGTCTGGACAAGCTCATCTTTTGGAAGGCCTCGTAAAACAAAATATCAGCTGAGCTTCCACTATCCACAAGAACACGCCTTACATCATAGTTCGCCATAGTGAGAGAGATCACCATGGCGTCATCGTGGGGGGTCTGAACCCCCTTTACATCTTCATCACAAAAAGTGATTACATTACCGACCCTCTGCCTCTTTGCGACGGCTGCCCCTGACGCTTCAGTCGAGCCCCCTGCGTTCCTCTCGGGCCGGGGGCAGCCCCCAGTGATAGTGTGGATCACGCCCGCGACGGGTCGATTCTGCTCCCGAGGCTCCTGAGGGGCCGGGTCGGCCGGACGCGGGTCTGCGGGGGGACGTCGGTCGTTCACATATCGACCGAGACGCCCTCGGCGGATGAGAGCCTCGATCTCGTCCCGAAGCTGGAAGCAGTCTTCGGTGTCGTGGCCGTGGTCCCGGTGGTACTCACAGTACGCCCGAGAGGGCCTCCTCCCAGGAATCTTCTTCATCTGTCTCGGGACCGGGAGGTCCTCCCGCCCCTTGATTTCCATGAGGATCTGGGCCCGGGGAGTCAGGAGAGGAGTGTACCGGTTGAAGCGTCGGGGCGGAGAACGAGGGCGTAGGGCGCCGTGGTTCCTCGCCGGCGACAGGCTTCTGCGCCGATGTTGAGGCGTCGGGCTCCTCCTCTGGCGTGCCTCTTTTCGCCTTTTCTTCCCGAGCTTTGGAGGGATCTCGGCGGCCTCCTTGCTCCGGTGGGCAGCCGCCTCCTCGGCGTCCGCATACTGGTTCGCCCGGGACAACAGCTCCGGGAAGCTCCGCGGCAGGCGTTTGTCCAGGGAGAAGGTGAGTCTGCCCTTTCGGAAGCCACGCTTCAGGGCTGAAAGAGCCACCTCCTGGCTCAGGTTCCGGACTTCCAGCGTAGCCTTGTTGAAGCGGGTAAGATAATCCCGCAAGCTTTCTCCCTCGTTTTGCCGGACATCAAAGAGGGAGTCGGAGACCAGTCGCCGCCGGCTACTGACGGCAAAATGGGTGATGAAGAGGCGAGTAAACTGGTCGAAGGACTGGATTGAGTTAGCCTCCAAGCCGGCGAACCATGCCCTTGCCGGGCCACGGAGGGTCGCCGGGAAGGCCTTGCAGAGGAGAGGATCTGATGCTCCGTGGAGGAGCATAAGGGTCCTGAAACTCTCGACGTGATCCCGCGGGTCCGCCGCCCCGTCATAGGGCTCGATCGCCGGCATTTTAAACCCCGGCGGATTCGGGGTCCGCAGGATCCTCGAGGCAAGCGCCGGCTGGGAGGAGATCTCCAAGTCGGCGAAGGGATCTTTGGAGTGGCCCTTCAGGACCTGAAGTTGTCGGTGGAGATCATCCACCCGCCGGTCCAGGGAGCGCGACCGATGGGTGGGAGACAAGGAGCACCGAGAGGGGGACCGACTGGAGCGCGGGTTCCTTGAGGACTGAGGGGTCTGGGAACGCGCCCGGGCCCGCCTCTCGTACCCCGCGCAGCTCCGATGGGAAGGTCCCGGCAGAATGGACCGTGCTCGAGAATCTTCCTCGCGCCGGCGCTCCTCCCCATGGGAGAGGAAGGAGCGCGGGTTGAGGAGGACAGGTGAGCGCTCAGGGAGCAGCGGCTCCTGGGCCCGCTGCAGCGCCCGAGACATCACACCCTGCAGGTTCTGCACTGCCTCCGCGAGGGTGCGAACCTGCTGGGCTAACTGGTCGAACTGAGCGGCCTCGACCATCTGAATGGGGGGTGGAACGGTGGAGTGTTGCTGAGAATGTGTTGGAGATGCAGCGGCCTCCCGGCCGGAGGCGCGAGAGGCCCCGCGACCGGAGGCATTGGAAGCTCCACGACCACCTCGCCGTGCCATTACGATCGTTCTGAGATTCGGAGCCCTTCCTCTAGCGCCAACTGTTGCTGGTGGTCCAAACCGAGAACGATTGGCACATCGGTGTGAACGGAGTTCCGTTTGAGTTGCCTTGGTTGGTGTTGATTGCGCTCCACCTTCCACCGGGAAACCTGCAAGCAAGCCTCGCACCACCACTGGGGTAGTGGGGGCCCTCCGACGATCAAGTCAGAGGAGATTGGAGGAGAAGGAGAGATAATAGTAGCAAGTAAGAGAATGCACTGGAAGTTCTTGCTTACCCCCCCTCCTCCCCCAGCCGCATATATACCAGGCTGGGGGGTCTTTCAGGGGGGTTCGTCATCGTGGGGCACGATGGAGCTGCCACTGACACGGCCGTTACAGGGCGTCGTGGGGCAGCGCTGGGTACGGCCATGACAGGGCGTAGTGGAGCTCCGCCTTGTACGGCCGTTACAGGGGATCGTGGAGCAGCGCCAGATACAACCGTTGCAGGGAGTAGTGGAGCAGGAGGCTGCGGCGTGCCTCTGAGGAATAGCCTGTCGTTATTGAGAGATGTCCGACTCGGGGTCGGGCTGCGGAGACGAAGATGTCCGACTCGGGGTCGGATTGCTGGATCAAGGGGCAGCCGACTCGGGGTCGGGCTGCGGAGACGAAGATGTCCGACTCGGGGTCGGATGGCTGGATCAAGGGGCAGCCGACTCGGGGTCGGGCTGCGGAGACGAAGATGTCCGACTCGGGGTCGGATTGCTGGATCAAGGGGCAGCCGACTCGGGGTCGGGTTGCGGAGACGAAGATGTCCGACTCGGGGTCGGATTGCTGGATCAAGGGGCTGCCGTAGTCTTCCTGGGCGCGCGTGCCGGTCACGTGGGGCATGGTGGCTAAGTTCCCCCGTAACAATACCCATATCCACTCGGAATATTTCTTGACAGTAGAGCGTTCCAGAATTGGTCACGTTCAGTGAAATGTACTCCTACACTTCACCTGCGTGACATATCAGTGTCTCCACACTTCTTGGTTAAGAGGACAACCAACGTATATGTCACACAACGACCTAATCTCGATAATGCTGTCGTCCTAGTAACAGCATATCATTTGATCGCGAACAGTTTTAAGAACTTGAAGATAAATCCTTCTTTATCATAAAACAAGTCATATGGACTTCATCATATAAGAGTTCATTTGAAGATGTACAATGAAATGATGAACAATACCAAATAACATTTTATTAATTTGTCAATTCATTTACAAAATTTAATCATCAGCGAACTGACGATTGACTTTTAGGATACAATTCCTAACATGAAGAGCTTAAAGATGAAAAATCAGATTCATAGCTTTTGATCATTCAACTTTGATGTATCAGACTGCTTGGGGTTCAAGAGTTTCAAAGCAAAATTCAGACTTAGCAATAGTTAATTTTCTCTCTCTCCCCTTTTATTAGATTAGAGCTATTTAAGATCAATTTTAGTGGTGCTAAAAATATCAAATATTAGAATTACAATTTGACTCATAATTGAAGCACATGATGTATCAACCAAATAGTAAGCTTCAAGGAGTATCAAAACAAATCTTAGATTTAAATTTTAGATGAGGCTTATTGGAGAGAATTAGAATTACTTTTTATTTTTTTAATATATTTAGCATTCTTTCTCCCTATTTTTGTAGAAGTCTTTTATTTGTGCTATTAAGCTCCATATGATCTCTCCCCCTTAAGTTTTCATTCTCTCCCTTAATTAATCATTCCATTTAAAGTTTCAGAATTTGGCAAAGGTTACTAATGAAACTTTTATATTAATAATTCGAGATGTGTGTTTTCTATACATTGCTGCTCATCTTAAGTCATTAAAATTTTGAGTACCAAAATATAAAAAATACATATTTCAAAGTATCAGAGCATAATTATAAATATCTGAAACTTTATAAAAATAGAATTGAAACCAAATATAGGGCTAATATTAATGAGTTTCGGCAAGTGTCAAAGCATTACTATATGTATCAGGACACTAAGCATAAGTATTAAAGCATGTAAGGCATGACAAAGAGATACATTAAAATCAATCCATGCTACCTAATTCACAAATTCAGAATCATTCCTTTATTTTTTTTAGGAATTCATTTTCTTCCATCTTAGGGCCTTTTTTTCTTCAGATATATATGATTTCGTTTTTAGGTTTTACAATAATTTCATGCTCAAATCAGAATACCCTAATATTAATTTATGCTTGATCAAGTTTTAGATTTGGATATTCAAATTTTCTTAGATCCTTGTTGACTAGTAATTATTGATCTCTTTAGGACCCAGATTGTCTTATTTCCATTAGCAGTATTATTTTTGAGTAAATATGAATGTGCAATGATGAGAGCACAAAAGTGCGACCTACATGTTACTAAAATTAGTGTTATTGTTAACCGATAATGATAAATTCACTGGATTAATATTATATTTGGGTTTAACATAGATTAGTATAAATTAGAGATAAAATGCACATTGAGTACAAATTTGACTTCAAATCGGGTCCGAGTCGGGTTCGGATCCGAGTCGAGTTTGGGTCCGAATCGGGTCCATTTCTTTTGTGCTTTTGGAAAATAATTTTGGGCAAATCTAAATTGGCTATATCATAACTATAAGGTGCTGGGTGACCCATGACTTGAAAGAATTGCACTTGACCTCCAGCCAGAATAGATGACCCGTCTACAAGCCAAATTTCATATCACACTATTTTTTTTCTATATGATTAATTGGATGGAACTTGGTGTCTCCCAGCTCCTTCCAACGCAGCTATCCTCCTTCCCTATTCAAGCCGTGATCCAAGCTCCCAGCGATCGCGTCCGACTCCTCACACCAGCCCGCCTCTCAACCAAGGTCCAAAGAAGGAATCCCGAGCCGGAATCCCAGCCTCCGACGCCGCATCCGAGCTCCAACAATCATCGACGCCTTCCTTCCGTGATCCCGAAATCGCAGCACCATTTTCGCTCCTGCCGTCCGCGTTTCTCCCACCGCGTGCCAGCAGCCCACCTTCCGCTTCAGCTCCCAGCAGCACCCGAAGAAGGAAGCCCCAGCGTCCACGGCGTCCTCCCATCGATCTCGGATCGCCTTCCATTCCATGTGCGATCTCGGATGATCGCTTCTTCCATTTCAGCGCGTCCCCAGCCGTGATCCACTCCTCCGCATTCTTCTCCCAGCAGCCGTCCACGAAGCTTCTGCTCGTGATCAGCGATCCAGCCTGCTCCCAGCGCCCGGATCTCGTCCGTGATCGACTCCTCCCCGCGTTCTCACCGCGTCTGCCATCTCCCTTCCGCATCAGGCGTCCGTCCGCGGCTATAAGAGGAGAAGGAAGAAGAGGAAGGGGGGTGTGCTCGGTTTTGGGGTTGAGGCCAAGAACCAGGGAAGGAGGGAAGAGCTCGGCTGGTTTTTGTCCAAGGAGAGGGGAACGTTCTGTTTGTGAGAGAAGAAAGAGGGGAAGAGTAATGCTCTGTTTTCAGATTTGAAAACAGAGCATCACGCTTCCTTAGTTTTTTTTATTGTTTTTGTTGTTTATTTTTTTTTAGAAGTTATGTTTTTAATTTGTGTATTAGTGATTTTGGGCATTATGTTGTTCCTATTTCTTTAGTTTAATTGAGAGCAATGTTTTAATTTTTTAGTAAGAGTTTTATTTTGAAACATGTTATTTTGGGTTTTTTAGATTTAGTTTAAATAAGAGTTTTATTTATGCTAAAGTTTTTAATTTATGTTGTTTTTAATTTCTGTTCCTCAGATTCTGTAATCTTTCTTTAATACATTAAATTTTTTTTCATGAAATCGATGTTCTAGTCTTCAATATTCCTAGCACTGTTTTCATCCATTTTAGTTCAGAGCTTTTTTTTTATTAAATATATAAATGCTTTTTAAATCTAAGTATATGTCCTCTAGTTGATTTCAATAAAAAATAATTCTCTGGTAGACCAGGAAATTAGTCAATATCCCCGACATAATGTTTTTTCTTCCATCATTCAAAAGTCGATTTTGAATCCGAGTGAATGTTCTAATTTTTATGCAACTCCAATCGCCTCCCTGTGGATCGACCTCTTACAACCGCTATTCTTCGAGTAGAACAGGTAAGAGTAAAAATTTAAATTTAACTTTTGTTCGTCGGTTCTAACAACGATCTGTTTAGCATATTTTTAGTTAGACAGGAATCGGACGAACAAAACCTTGGCGCCGTTGCCGGAGAGGCAAATCGAGAAGCAAGAACGATCACGAAGATCAAATCAAATTTTGGATGCCCGGAGTGAACGTACTCCGGTAGTAAGTTTTTATTTTTAATTTTATTAATTTTTCTTATTTTGATAATTTCTAGTTAATAATTTCATAGTTATTAAATTCTGAAATTTGAAATTCGAAATTTAAAATTCAAAAAAAAAATTAAATTTAAAAAAAAATTCAAAAATTCAAAATTTTTTTTAATTCAAAATTTGAATTCTGAGATTCAAAATTTGAAGTTTAAAAAGAAAAAAAATTTAATTAAATCAAAAAAATATTAAAAAAATTATTATTTTTGCTAGTAATTGATAGGGTGCAATCCCCCGAAGTTATCATACCTCTATTGGGACTCCTCACGGAGTAATCTCCAGAGCTTATTCAACGGGCATTCGGAGATTGACTGACGCATAAGAATTGTGTTTAGTTTACATTCAAGTTATTGCTATAAAAAAATAAATAAAAATAAAAATAAAAAATTATAAAAAAAATAAAAATAAAAATAAAAAAAATTTTTGCTTGCTCATTTAATCAATACAACCTAATGACATTGCATAAACTTTTAAAAAAAAAATACTGATTATTTGCTGCATTTAGTATTAAGCATTTGCATAAAGTAATTAAGGGCAAAACCCATTAAAAAGATAAGGTCGGGAAGTCATTACCTGTCCTTAGCCCAAAAATCACCACCTTGCATACTTACCCTAAGCCAAATTAAATTAAAATCAAATTAGACGTTGGCCTTAGGGTTTTCGAGCTCAATTAGGCTCTTGGAAAGAAGCGGCTGAAAGCCACTCCAGTGAGAATTTAGTAATTGGTGATGTCTAGGAAAGTTTTACAGCAGTGAGAACTGTTACGGGTATTGTGGTATCGGTGTATCCCTTCTGGTACCACCACACACCCCGGGACTTTCCTGGTCACTGATTACTGGATTGCTTAACTGGTAAGCTCAAGCTTAATCTGAAAGGGAGATTAGGAGCTGTCTAATCTAGGAGAGAATTTCAGAAACTTTTTAACCTGATACATCTCTGTGCAACTAGATTTAAGAAGCTACTAAACCTCACTTAGTTCTAAGACTAATAGGGTCAAATTGTTGTATGGTGTTGGTTGTAGTCATCTGTGTCTAGCCCTTCTCTTCTTTTAGGATTTCGTTCATTGTAGGAGTCAAATCTAATGAAGTGTTGATAATGTATGCATGGTAGAAGGTCATTAAGGGATAAGTTAACCCCATTTGATCCTGAGATTGACAGAACTTTTCATCACAACCTGCGAACTGTAAACCAACCGTCGATCTCTACAATGGGTGAACATATTAGAACCCTAAATGAATTGTTTGCACCCGCATCCGCTAGTCCCCCTACTTGCATAGTATTACCAATTAATAATGCAGTCCAATTCGAGATTCGGGCTGCAACAATAAACATGTTACCCAAGTTTCATGGGTTCGAGAGTGAACAACCCTACATTCATCTAAATAAATTTTTGACAATTTGTCAAACGTTTAGAAATCAAAATTTAGATGAAGAGGATATTAAATTAAGGTTATTTCCCATGACTTTAGAGGATCGTGCTGCTGCATGGCTGTATTCCCTAGCTTCAAATTCCATCACATCATGGGAACAACTATCTAGGAAGTTCATGGCTAAGTTCTATCCCATGGTAAAAACTGAAAAAATTAAGGATGCAATCAGAACTTTTAGAGAAAAATCTGAGGAGGAATTTTTCCAACTATGGGAAAGATTCCATGATCTTTTGGTCAAGTGCCCCCACCATGGGCTTGACAAGGCTGATCTAGTACATTTCTTTTACAAAGGACTACCTCCGGCACATAGAAACATGATCGAGTCCATGCACAAAGGTAGGTTCATGGACCAAACCCCGGATCAAGCCTATGAATTTCTTGTTGACTTAGCCGAGAACGCCCAAAATTGGAGTAGCTATGGTGAGGAAGTAAATAGAGATGAGTTCGGGTCTAGAAAATCAGGTAATTATGAAATGAAAGCAGACCCAGAACTCAAAATGTCATGTCCAATCTGGTGACTGGAATGAACAACTTAAGCAAAAAGTTTGATGCTTTCACTGTTTCCACTAGTCCGAGTTCATATAAAGAGTTAAATCCCATCATGAAAGTGGATCACGAGTCACATAGTTTATGTATCTTGTGTAATAGTTCTGAGCATCTAGTGGAGTGTTGTCCTAGTTTATCCAACATTAAGGCTGAGCAGGCAAATGCTCTTAACTCATATAGTGCCTTCAAGAAGCCCACTTCCAATTCATTCAGCCCAGTCTACCACCCTGATAATAGGTTCCATCCAAATTTCTCATACAAGCAAAATGAACCTATTCAACATCAAGGTGGTCCACCAAGTTTTTAGAAGAATTTTTCCAGGATAGGTCCATCACAAATAAACCAATCATTGGCTCCACCTATTCCTACTTATAGTGCCCCTATCCCTCAGCAAACTACATCATTAGAAGCCATGATGGCTAACATGATGAAGCAGCAACAAGACTTCATCCAACAGCAACAACAGACCAACATAGCTCAAACCCAGACTAATCAATTCCAGGCGCAAGCGATTGCAAAACTTGAGGTTAGTCTGAGCCAAATAGCTAACTCTCTAGGGGATAGGAAGAGAGGTGAATTGCCAAGTCAGCCAATACCTAACCCTAGTAGGCAACAGAATCAAGGACCGAGAGGCCAGTTTCAGATTAATTCTAATGGAAACCCTAACCATGAAGTCCAGGCAATTACCACTTTACGGTCTGGCAAGCAAGTGGACAACAAAGTCCAACTTCTTGTGCAAGAAAAAGAAGAAAAGCATGAGCCAAACCCCACCCAGAAAAAGACACAAGAACAGGGAACACAAGGAATAGAGGAGAAACCAATAGAAACTTACACACCTAAGGCTCCCTTTCCTAGTAGACTACAAGACTCAAAGAAAAAATCTCAGTACGATGAAATCATGGAAGTCTTTAAAAATGTCCAAATAAATTTATCCTTCCTAGATGCCATCAGACAGATCCCCTCCTATACAAAATTCTTAAAAGACTTAACCACGGTGAAAAGAAAAACCAGTATTCCTAGGCAAGCTGTGATGGCTGCACAAGCCTCATCTCTTATTCAACAGCAGATTGCCCCAAAATACAAGGACCCTGGTTGCCCCACTGTTGAAATTAAAATAGGAGAAACCATCATTCGGAGAGCCCTATTAGACTTAGGAGCAAGTGTAAACCTATTACCCTATTCTGTCTACACCAAACTAGGTTTGGGGGAATTAAAGCCCACAAACATTACTTTGTCATTAGCAGATAGGACTGTGAACCTAAGGGAATTGTAGAGGATGTAATTGTAAAGGTAAATGAGTTTTACTACCCTGTGGATTTTGTAGTCCTCGAAACTGAACCAGTGAAAAACTTAGGAAGTCACATCCCGGTAATCCTTGGTAGACCATTTTTGGCCACTTCAAATGCTGTGATCAGTTGCCGAAATGAGATAATGGCCTTAGCATTTGGAAACTTGACCGTCCAACTCAATGTCTTTCACAGTAGTAATCAACCATCTGAGATGGACGATTTAGAAGAAATTCACATGATTGAAAACATAATCAGCAAGTCCTTCGAGGAGTCAAGTTATTCTGATCCACTAGAAAGATGTTTGGCCCAATTCAATCAAGATTGTGAGGAAGGAGAGTCGAATCAGGAGGTTAATCCATTACTAGATTCCATTTCTGTAATGGATACTAGCAGATGGGCTACTAAATTTAAATCATTACCTATACCTGAATCCCAGCTAGTACCTTCAAGTGTCAAACCTCCCCAGCTTGAACTTAAAGATCTGCCTGAAAACCTAAAATATGCATTTCTAGGGGACAACAATACCTAACCTGTTATTATTGCATCAAATTTAACTGAAGAACAGGAAGAGAAGTTGTTAAATATCCTTTAGAAAAATCAAGAAGCGATCGGCTGGTCTATAGCTGATATTAAGGGGATTAGCCCTTCTGTGGTCCAACATAAAATTCATCTAGAAGAGGATGCAAAAACCTCTAGAGAACCACAAAGGCGACTTAACCCAGTCATGAAGGATGTAGTTCTAGCTGAAATCATTAAACTCTTAGATGCAGGGATTATATACCCTATTTCTGATAGCCAGTGGGTGAGCCCAGTTCAAGTTGTACCCAAGAAATCTAGAATTACTGTGATCAAGAATGACCAAAATGAGTTAGTCCCAACTCGAATCCAAACTGGATGGCGAGTGTGCATCGACTACAGAAAGTTGAACGCCATGACTAGGAAAGACCACTTCCCACTACCCTTCATTGACCAAATGTTAGAACGTCTAGCTGGCCACTCTCATTACTGTTTTCTTGATGGTTATTCTGGATATAACCAAGTTCCAATTGCACGTGAGGATCAAGAGAAAACCACATTCACCTGTCCTTATGGCACTTTTGCCTATCGTCGCATGTCTTTTGGGTTATGCAATGCACCGGCTACATTCCAGCGGTGTATGATGAGTATTTTCTCCGACATGGTGGAGAAATTTTTAGAAGTTTTTATGGATGATTTTTCTATATTTGGATCCAATTTTGAGAAATGTCTACACCACTTGACACTTGTTGTAGAACGCTGTAAACAGAAAAACTTAGTTCTTAACTGGGAGAAGTGTCACTTCATAGTAGAATCAGGTATTGTTTTAGGACACATTGTGTCACAAAAGGGAATTGAAGTGGATAAGGCCAAAGTAGAATTAATTGCCAAGTTACCACCTCCCAAAACTGTTAGGAAAGTCAGATCCTTTTTAGGGCATGCGGGTTTTTACCGCCGCTTTATCAAGGATTTCAGTAAATTGTCGAAACCCTTATGCGATTTGTTGGCGAAAGATGCTACTTTTAATTTTTCGCCAATTTGTATAACTGCTTTCGAAAGACTAAAGTTTGAACTAACCTCAGCACCCATCATAAGGTCCCCTGATTGGAATCTGCCATTTGAAATCATGTGTGATGCATCTGATTATGCAATAGGTGCCGTCCTAGGTCAGCGAGTGGGAAAGCTTCCCTACGTGATTCATTATGCGAGCAAAACTCTGAATGACGCCCAACTTAACTATTCTACAACTGAAAAAGAGTTGTTGGCTGTTGTCTTTGCTCTTGACAAATTTTGTCCCTATCTGATAGGATCCAAGGTCCTTATTTATTCTGATCATGCCGCCCTTAAGTACCTTCTCACAAAAAAGGATGCCAAAGCAAGACTCATTCGTTGGATCCTATTGCTTCAAGAATTTGATCTTGAAATACGAGATAAAAAGGGATCTGAAAATGTTGTAGCTGACCACTTATCCAGATTAATTGTCGAATCATCCAGAGAATCCATGCCTGTGTCCGAGACCTTTCCTGATGAACAATTAATGATGATTTCCCATACCAATGTTCCATGGTATGCTGATGTAGTCAACTATCTAGTTACTGAACGAATGCCCCGTTCATGGACCAAACAAGAGAAATTCCGCTTCCTAGCTCGTGTAAAATGGTATTTTTGGGATGAACCATACTTGTTCAAATACTGTCCTGATCAAATCATCAAACGATGCATCCCTGAACACGATCAAAGGAATGTCCTTTTCTTTTGTCATGACCATGCTTGTGGTGGTCATTTTAGTGGGAAGAAAACTGCTGCAAAAGTTTTGCAGTGCGGATTTTATTGGCCCACACTTTTTCGAGATGCGCATGACTATTGTAAATCTTGCGATCGATGTCAACGATTAGGAAAACTTTCGAGAAAGAATGAGATGCCCCTGAACCCTATCTTAATTATAGAAATTTTCGATGTTTGGGGTATTGATTTTATGGGTCCTTTTCCTATGTCGTTTGGGCATCAGTACATTCTTGTGGCAGTTGACTATGTATCAAAATGGATTGAGGCTATCGCGTGTAAGACCAATGATCACAAAGTGGTGATCAAGTTCCTTAAAGAATCTATCTTTGCTCGTTTTGGCACCCCTCGTGCTATCATTAGTGATGGGGAGAAACATTTTTGTAATAAAATCTTTAAAGCCCTTATGAGAAAGTACAACATTAATCACAAGGTCAGTACACCATATCATCCACAAACAAGTGGACAAGTCAAAATTTCCAATCGAGAGATCAAGACCATCCTTGAAAAAACTGTTTATACATCTCGGAAGGATTGGTCTCTTAGGCTAACAGATGCACTGTGGGTATATCGGACGGCTTACAAAACACCAATTGGAATGTCTCCATATAAAACTGTCTATGGCAAGGCCTGCCATTTACCTGTTGAGTTAGAGCACAAGGCCTATTGGGCTATTAAACATTTAAATTTCGATCTTGACAAAGCAGGAGAACATAGGAAGCTTCAACTCGATGAGCTTGAAGAAATTAGAAACGATGCTTACGAGTGTGCCAAAAAGTACAAAGATCGCATGAAGATCATGCATGATAAAATGATCATTCGTAAGGAATTTCACCAAGGACAAAAAGTTCTTCTATATGATTCTCGATTACATCTATTTCCTGGAAAACTTAAATCTCGCTGGACTGGCCCATACACAGTAGAGAAAATGCACCCGCATGGTGCAGTAGTAATATGCAATACCAAGGATGGTAGGTCCTTTCAAGTCAATGGACATCGTTTAAAACCATACCTTGAGTATCTGAGTCCAGAAGTTGAGGAGACACTTCTGATCGACCCTGTTTATCATGAATGAATTAGAATTGTCTGGCTGAAGACATAAAACTTAGCGCTCTTGGGAGGCAACCTAACATATAAATATCATCTATAAAAAAAAAATTACTAACATGCAGGTTTGGAGGATTTTGCCCCAATTTTCAATTTACCCACCCATATCAGGTAACCTCTCCTCTGTCCTCTTACTGCTTTAAATTTTTTTTAACATTGAGGATAATGTTAGATTTAGGTTTGGGGGTATTTTTACGCATTTGAAATTTTATAAAAAAAAATAAAAAAAAAGTTTTTAGTTAAAATTTTTGAAAAAAAAAGTAGGTATATATATATATATATATATATATATATATATATATATATATATATACAACACACAAGGTATATAAAATCTAAGAGCCCAATGACTAGTTGGAAGTAGTGCAAAGTGAGTTCTTTTTATTAAGTTCCTTTTAGTGAGTTGTAAGCTAATTAGTGCTTTGAATTTTACAACACATCTGGCCTGCATTTTCTAAGGTATAGGTTCGACATTGTGTTGAGAATATGGTAGCAACCTCGAATCCTGATGAACCATCTTTTTTTGATCCAAAAAAAAAATGGTGGATTTAGTCAGGTACATCGAAAAGGGCTACCTATTGTCAAAGGTCAGCGGGCTTGTGATGAGGAACCCGAGCATAGGTCCGTAGGAGAGTCTTGATGCCCGACACCTCATGCCAACTGGTGTGAGAATTGTCGACTAATTGCTCGCTACATAGAGGAATCATCACATGAGTAAAAGTGCACAATATATACATTATCATTTCTCTTTAATGCAAAAAAAAATGAAAAAAAAATGTATATTGACCTTAAGAAAGACAATAGTGTGAAAGCCGTCGTTGTAAAAATTCGAGTAAACTGGAATATTACAGATAAAGCCCATGAGGTATTAAAATAAACATCCACAGCTCTCGAAATTCTGCAGAAAAGATGATTTTGAATCAGCAAATAGGTCTTGTCCGACCAATTCTTGGAAACTACTAATATTAGCGATATTTTGGAGATCCAAAACCTTAGCTTGTGCATGGTCCAAACTTCACTGAGCACTCAAGTATAAATAAGTCTTACAACTTCCTAACGGAAAACTTAATAACTTCAACTTAAAGTGCATACTAACCTAGAAATTGGGCTACTTAGTAATTAAAACCTTGTGTGCTTTTGAAATTCTTATCAGTTATGTACTTGAAATAAGACTTTCATTTCACAAACCAAATTTTATTTTGGGATTGAAGTTTGTGGGTAACTTCACTGCAAACCCTCACGAGACAACACTCGTCCACTAGGGTAACCTAGGGGTTTAACGGCTTGTTGCACATGCTAAGTGCAATCGTAATGCTCTACGAAAGTGAGTATTTATCTTAGGATATTTATATAATAAATAACACTTTTGCTCTCTCATTTTATCATTTTCGCACTGAATTGCTAGAGACTAGCAATAAGCTAGTTGGGGGTTGTGATGAGAGCACAAAAGTGCGACCTACATGTTACTAAAATTAGTGTTATTGTTAACCGATAATGATAAATTCACTGGATTAATATTATATTTGGGTTTAACATAGATTAGTATAAATTAGAGATAAAATGCACATTGAGTACAAATTTGACTTCAAATCGGGTCCGAGTCGGGTTTGGATCCGAGTCGGGTTTGGGTCCGAATCGGGTCCATTTCTTTTGTGCTTTTGGAAAATAATTTTGGGCAAATCTAAATTGGCTATACCATAACTATAAGGTGCTGGGTGACCCATGACTTGAAAGAATTGCACTTGACCTCCAGCCAGAATAGATGACCCGTCTACAAGCCAAATTTCATATCACACTATTTTTTTTCTATATGACTAATTGGATGGAACTTGGTGTCTCCCAGCTCCTTCCAACGCAGCTATCCTCCTTCCCCATTCAAGCCGTGATCCAGCTCCCAGCGATCGCGTCCGGCTCCTCGCACCAGCCCGCCTCTCAACCAAGGTCCAAAGAAGGAATCCCGAGCCGGAATCCCAGCCTCCGACGCCGCATCCGAGCTCCAACAATCATCGACGCCTTCCTTCCGTGATCCCGAAATCGCAGCACCATTTTCGCTCCTGCCGTCCGCGTTTCTCCCACCGCGTGCCAGCAGCCCACCTTCCGCTTCAGCTCCCAGCAGCACCCGAAGAAGGAAGCCCCAGCGTCCACGGCGTCCTCCCATCGATCTCGGATCGCCTTCCATTCCATGTGCGATCTCGGATGATCGCTTCTTCCATTTCAGCGCGTCCCCAGCCGTGATCCACTCCTCCGCATTCTTCTCCCAGCAGCCGTCCACGAAGCTTCCGCCCGTGATCAGTGATCCAGCCTGCTCCCAGCGCCCGGATCTCGTCCGTGATCGACTCCTCCCCGCGTCCTCACCGCGTCTGCCATCTCCCTTCCGCATCAGGCGTCTATCAGCGGCTATAAGAGGAGAAGGAAGAAGAGGAAGGGGGGTGTGCTCGGTTTTGGGGTTGAGGCCAAGAACCAGGGAAGGAGGGAAGAGCTCGGCTGGTTTTTGTCCAAGGAGAGGGGAACGTTCTGTTTGTGAGAGAAAAAAGAGGGGAAGAGTAATGCTCTGTTTTCAGATTTGAAAACAGAGCATCACGCTTCCTTAGTTTTTTTTTATTGTTTTTGTTGTTTATTTTTTTTAGAAGTTATGTTTTTAATTTGTGTATTAGTGATTTTGGGCATTATGTTGTTCCTATTTCTTTAGTTTAATTGAGAGCAATGTTTTAATTTTTTAGTAAGAGTTTTATTTTGAAACATGTTATTTTGGGTTTTTAAGATTTAGTTTAAATAAGAGTTTTATTTATGCTAAAGTTTAATTTATGTTGTTTTTAATTTCTGTTCCTCAAATTCTGTAATCTTTCTTTAATACATTAAAATTTCTTTCATGAAATCGATGTTCTAGTCTTCAATATTCCTAGCACTGTTTTCATCCATTTTAGTTCAGAGCTTTTTTTTTTATTAAATATATAAATGCTTTTTAAATCTAAGTATATGTCCTCTAGTTGATTTCAATAAAAAATAATTCTCTGGTAGACCAGGAAATCAGTCAATATCCCCGACATAATGTTTTTTCTTCCATCATTCAAAAGTCGATTTTGAATCCGAGTGAATGTTCTAATTTTTATGCAACTCCAATCGCCTCCCTGTGGATCGACCTCTTACAACTGCTATTCTTCGAGTAGAACAGGTAAGAGTAAAAATTTAAATTTAACTTTTGTTCGTCGATTCTAACAACGATCTGTTTAGCATATTTTTAGTTAGACAGGAATCGGACGAACATGCAATGTGTCCCTTTCTTCTATAGGAATTATATTTATAAATGAGTGATTACTGTTAGTTACTTTGATATCTAATTTCTTCCCTCTATTTATATGAATTTTGAAAGCTCAATATTTAAGTCTTCTATTTTTTATTTCAGATTATTTTCTCCATTGTTAATTGATCTTTTTTTTTAAAATTTGTTCTTTTTCTTCAGATAGTTTGAAGTTTGTTTTTCTAACTTCTCTATTTTTTTTTCTAATTTTTTTAACTCAAAAAGGAGATCTTTAAAAGTATTTTTCAATTCATCTAATGTAAAATCAGAATGGGGTTCAAGTTTTACCTCATTCTTGTGTCGTAATGCATAAGTTGTTTATCTTAGTTTCTTCTTCTTAGAGCTGAATTCTTCGTTGTTGCTCTGAGTTTTCTTTTGGATTTTTTGCATGAATATCCTTCTAAAAATTTAAATTTGTGTGAATATCTTCTTCAAATTTATCTTTATTTTTGTACCCTTAAAAAATACTATTTTTGCACAAATGCCCTAATATAACGATTCTTCTAACACCATTAATAAGAATCATATTTATTTTAATTCATAATGAATTAAAAATTAGAAATTACTTTTTTGTCTTCCCTCGTGATCGCCTTATAAATGCTTCTTTTTGTACATCCATCCATTAAGGATATTTTAGTCATTTTAATTTAAAACTGTTAAATTTTTAATGTCATTAGATGGCATGGGTACATATGCAAAAACAAGGATAAAAAAGGGTAGAATAGCAAAACAAATATGTTACGAGGGTATACATGCAAATATTAATTTTGGGAGCATATTCATGCAAAATTCAATATTTAGGAGGGTATTCATGCAAAAAATCTTTTTTTTTCTTTTTCTTGCTTGGCTCCCCCTTTGCCAAAGTTTCTTTCCTTTTATCTCTTTCTTCCTTTCTTCACCAAATTTCTAAATTTCTGGGCCAACTTTCTGATTTGAGAATCGAAATGCTAAAATTCACTTTTCTTCATTGTTGTCCTCTTCTTGGTTCATCATGGCCAGCTCATGGGTCATGAAGGAATACAAGAGCTTCTCCAAGTGTAGCTGGTTTACATTCTTTGCCTCTTGAATAGCTATCACCTTTGTTTCCCAAGACCTAGGCAAAGAGATAATATAAACCATTTTAAAGGGAGGATATGTAAGACCTTGGCTCACTTTTTTTTATTAGCATTGGTATATGATTTTCTTAATGTTTTTAAATCATTAAGAATATTTAAAAATCTTAAAAATATTTAAGAAATAGACTCATATGATTCCATTTTAAATATTTCATAATTTGCACTTTTCTATTAACTTTTGATTCTTTCACTTTACTAGTGCCTTCATAAATTATTTCTAATTTATTTCAAATTTTCTTAGCAGAAGAACGTGTGCAAAATTTATTAAATTTATTTTCATTTAGAGCACAATAAAGTATATTCATTGCTTTGGCATTTAGTCGAGCTAATTTCTTTTCATTATTATCTCATTCACTTTCGTGTTTGGAAATATGAATTCCATTTATGATTTTAGTGGGTGTGTGGAGGTTATATACTATGATATTTCATAAATCATAGTTTTGTGCTTGAATAAAAATTTTTATTTTAGCCTTCTAATAAGTATAATTAAATCTGCTAAAAAGAGAAGGCCTAACAAAATAGTGTCCTTCAACAAAGACATTCCAAGGGTTGCCATATGAATCTTTGACTCATTGACAGTTAGGTTAATGAGAGGCTCGATTATCGGACTTTGATATCACTTGTTGCCCAGCTATGCTGGCCAAGAGGAGGGTGAATTGGATTTTTTGAAAACTTTAAGTAAATATAATGAAATTAAGTGCTTGATAGAAGATTTATAGTAGTTCGGTACCAATCCTGGACCTACATCCACTCTCCAAGATTTTCTTCTTGAAAATTTTATTATAACTTTTTTCGAATTACAGTCCGATTGTTTTATAGTAGTTAAATTTTCCAAAAATTCAATCAAACCTACACTGATTGTATTACTCAGGCTCACAATCAACCTAGTCAATTTTTTCACGGCAATCAACCCCAACCTAGCTATTTTACGAGTACAACAAAATCTTACAAGCTAGTTAATTTTTACGGTGTTAGCCACACCAAAAATTTCACATGGAATTTTCTAATCTCGTATGCTAAACATGGATAGAAAAATACATACACAATAACCTCTACAAAGGTTGGATTGGTGCGGTTGAAGCTCAAGTCTGATTGCTCTAAAAGTTGGGATCTCGGTAAGTAAAGTTCAGCTCTTTTTCTTCTTTTCTTTTTTTTTTGCTTACTCTTGATCTTGTGATGGAATTCAATTATTGGCACTTGAAGCTCTCTCTATGGATGTTTGGAAGCTCACTTTGAAGTAGGAGGAGGCTTTAAATAATCACTTCTCATATTGATCCTCAAATTGAAGCTCAAAAAGTAGTGTTCACTTGTATTCCTTTTTCTTTACCTCATCTACTCAATCTTCTTAATCCCTCCACTTCTCCAATTCAATTTGGAAGCATGTATAATTTGAAAAGTTATTGAAGAGTCATTTCTAGCGGTTGGAGAAGAGAAACTAGCTGTTGGGAGTGAATATGGCCATTCTAGTTTTATAGAAAAACTAGTCGTTATTATTTTCAGGCACAAACAGGCCGACTCGAATTCTTCAGGTGTCGACTTGTTATCTCAAAGGTTGACTTATGATCTTCAAGAGTCGACTCGTAAAAGAGCTATTTTTGACTGCTTTTTATTTTCTGCTTGTGGCCATTTAGGGGTCGACTCGTGATCTTTAGGAGTTGACTCGAGAAAGCATGGGGTCGACTCGTCCATTACAAAACCTTCCAAAACTCTTCAAAAAACTTCTCTATGGTTCTCTAACCTTTCAACCTCATTAAGCTCCCTATAAAATAAATTTAACTTCTCCAAGAGCACAAAATTATCAGTATTATACTTATCAAAATCAATCTATTGGATCAACAACTATCATGAGCTTGGGTCAGCCCATCACCCCTAAAATCTAAAGCAACACTTTTTATTACATTTTTTCCCTGCCAATGCAAAAGTAGGCTATTAAGTTTGGAAATTTGGCAAGTTAGATGCAGATTAACAAAAATTCATCTCAAGCTTTATTATATATTGTTATAATACAAGACCATTTATTTTTCATAATTATCTTCTAAGACTCTAATGCTAACACATGGTTTGTCTACTCTATAAACTCTCTCTAAATTAGCTATTAGATTATCACATGAGCTTGTAGTTTGACCACAAGCCTTACCTTAATTAGTTTTGTCTTGCATACTTCTTGTAATAGAATATATTTCCAAATATGTGAACCTAGTAGTAGAAATTAATAAAAAGATTATAACTAGAAAATATTAAATAAAAATTCAAATATATATATATATATATTTTTTGCATATACACCCCAGCAATGTATTTAATTTTGTAGTTTATCCTTTAAAATCACTATTTGTATTTGTTTCCCTCAATTTTCTCTTTTTACCATTGTTCTTCTGGTTAACAGTTGATATTTAAAATGTCTATGTTAAAATATAAATGATTTTATAAACCTTTTTGCGTCAATAAACCAAAAAACTTATGAAAAAGGAACATAAAAAATACACTTTCTAAAAATACAAACTAAAAGTTGATTTTTTTAGGAGAATAAATGAAAATGAGTAATAGAGTCATTTTGTACTTTAACTGGCTCCAAGTCAAAAATTTAATGAGTAGGGTACATATGCAAAAACATTATAAAATGAGGGGTATATGTGCAAATACCAAAAGGATAAATATATGTAATGAGCATATTTGCAGGATATACCTTTTTTAATTTTTAAATATCATATTTTTTGCAAAATATTTTAATATATCCATTTTTTTATGATCACCAAACTATGATACAGATGGATATATCTCTTTATATGTCACTTTTTTGCCAGTACCATGAAGTCTTAAAAGTTTTGATATTATATTTTCAATTCAGAAATTGTTGTTATTTTATATAGGGCATGCGATCGACTAACCATCCATGCTCGTCCATTTTTCTTTGTGCAAATTTCTCGCATCATCTAGTCTACATCAACAATATTCAACATGCTCAAAACAACTTGGACTTGAGACATGAGCAACGTAAGCACCCCAAATATCACTAACTTAAAAACGATATTATAAATATATAAAATTATATGAAGCTCGTGATTTTAAAATAAAGGGGAGTTGACAGTTTCGATAAGAATGGCCACTGCACTGTCTCAAGTGAAGGTAATTAGATATAGGCTATGTTATATATTTAAACTAAACATAGTCTTTGGATGTCCTAATTCAGTTTTTGTATTCATATACCAATATTTGCAAATTTTAAGTTCAACAAAGTTTTAATTACCTAGGGCCTCAAATGCAAGCTTGTGGTAGCAGTAGGTAGATCCCTTTACAATGCAGTGTACTACTGCCTTTACAGCAAATAGGATTCAGTTCATGAATAGCTCTTGCAATTGAAATATTATTTCTCCATTTGTTTATTTATTGAGCACTATAGAAATCCAATATATGACATTCGTGACAAACTTTAGAATCTTGGGCTAGCTATACATTAGGAATTTTAAGAAGAAATTTTGGTACGTAGAACGCACTTTACTTTTTTTGCATTTGAAAAACAAAAATCTCTTCTGTTAAACCCAAGTCCGCATCTCATTCCACAAATCTCTGACCTAAAGAACATTTCCCATTGCCACTTAACTATTTTTGACCAATAATTGAAGTGCTAGTTGTCTTATGTTCCTATATCGAGAGACTTCTTATGCATAGCAAGTTCTCTGCTTTCTCTGTAGGCCTGTTAACGAGCCGAGCCGAGCCCGAGCGTGGGAAGGCTCAGACTCGGCTCGTTTCACAGAACTCGGGCTCGGTACCGAGCTCTGTATTGAGCTCGAGCTCGGGCTTGTTTGGTAAAAGAAAAGCTCGGGCTTGGGCTCGTAAAGCTCGTTTCGAGCTTGGGCCCGAGCCCCATAACAAAAATCCATATTAAATACCACAATAGTGAGACCTTTTACGAAACGTTACATTCTGTAGATGGTGATGATTACAGTCAGATCTGGAAACAGGGTGGTTCATTCAAACTAAAAGAATATATATTAGGATTTTTATAGTATTATTGGCCATGTGTCGCGACCCAATAGGAGGAGCCTAATACTGACCGAGGGATAATTACTGTTAGCCCTTGTCCTTTGCAGAAAAAAGGGCACGAGTTACGGGGTTAGGTTGGCTTGCTGGGGGTGCGGGAGATGGGATGGTGCAGTGCTACAGCTGTGACGCTGTTAAGGGGGCGGTGACGTCTTTTCAAGGGGGTTTAATTGCTGCGGCTGAGTAACAGTGGCTGATTTTTTGCTTGAGGGAGGAGGAAAACTGGTCCTGTACGATATTCTGTATGGCAATGGGGTGTGGGCTTTTAAAAGCTGGCAAGTGCGGGTGAGGGGAGGGAAGAGGGAATAAAAAAAAAATAATAAGATTGAAGCAAATCCAAAGCACGGAGCCCGGCGTGCTCCGTGCTTGATAGCAGACAGCATTAAATCGCGAGCCTGTTTGGGCTCGTGAGCTGCTCGGGCTCGTGCTCGGGCTCGAGCTCAAATTTAAACGAGCCTCATTTTAGGCTCGGGCTCGGGCTCGTTTGACTAACGAGCCGAGCTCGAGCCGGGCTTTTAACGGGCCGAGCCCGAGCCGAGCCCGAGTAGCTCGGCTCCGGCCTATTTCTCTGTAATGCAAGCAAAAATATTGCCTGAAAATGGATTACACATCCTTCTTTTCCAAACATTTTATGCGCTGGTGTGCACTGATTCATCCTGCATGTGCATACTTTGTATGAGAGGTTGATTTGCTGTAATATGAGTGTTGATTAGTAATTATTCGTGCTGATGTGATGTGTTGATGCACATGATCCAGCGTGAATCAATATGGACTTGAAAATACTCTTGTTTTCTTGACTAACAGGACATGATGGTACTACACCCTATGATGCTAGTCTGTGACTATCTTGGTTTTGGCACTAGATACTTTATGTCCATGCTTGTTTTCCTGTAATGGAAACCATAATTTTAATACTCGGGTCATTCAATGCGAGCGCGGGCTGGAAGTTATTGAACGCATGATCAATTTCAGTTGGGTTTCTATAGATATAATTCTAATGCTTATTATTTTTAATATTTTTCTGGTTTTCTAAGAAAAAATATGTTGTTGTTAGCTGTAGCTAATGCCGACCCTATGCCTAGATGAAAAGTGGATGGTTGTATTAAGCCTGATATACGTGTTGACATACATCCTATTTGTTTAGGCTTCATGGTCTCATGATTGGATACATGGTATCAGAGATTAGGAGTATTGGAGGTCATGACTTATCTGTTATCCTAATATTTGTCTGTCTTTGATTTAGTTATCCTTCCAAGTGCATGGTTTGGGCCATACATAGTACAGGTATCAAGCCTGATATAATTATCATTCCCTATCACCTGAAGCTTTTGCGTCTAATTGTTAGTTAAAAGTGTGAACTATTTGTAAACAAAAGAGGTTTCGAGCCAAAAACCATGAATTACTTTCATGCCAATCATTGAGCTTTAGACTTTACATGTAGTTTTTTGAAGCAATGTCCGATAAACTACATTTATCAGGTTGGTTATTGCTATTTTGTTTCTGTTAAAATAGAAGAAATTTTATTTTTCCTCTGCAACTTTTTAATTTTTTTGATTGTATATGAAAAGGTTTTGCTGCTCAGTTATTATTATATCGTGTTGAATATTATTGATGGAAAGGTTTTGATGCATAGCTCAAACGCTCGTAACAGAGGAATTTGTTAGGACTAAAATAAGCGTTCGAAGTCATAATTTTGCATAATATGCATATCTGCATGCCTCTTTCCGCAGCTCTCTATTGACACTGATCACGTAGTATGCTATAAAACCCAGTAAGTATTGTTTCTAAAATATTATGTAACCCTAAGCTTTTCCAAATCCCTTCATTGAAGTTGTAGTACATCATGATATTTGTCACGCCCCAAATCCGGATCATGACACAGCCGTGATATTGCAATCTTATGCACACAATAACACGAAGCCACTTAAAATTTCATAATAAAAATAAATAGTTTCATTTACTAATGTCATAACATTATTCATGAAGTTGGAACAGTACAGAGCTTCTAAAATTTGATTATTACATATCATTTTCAGTTACCCAACCCTGAATAACACCAAGCTCCCTGCTCCTAGTAGTCTTATTCCTCTGTAGAAAAAGTAGATAAAAAGATATGAGCTACACAGCTCAGTAAATAACCAAGTACTATCTTATTAGATCAAGCATAATTATGCCAATGCAGTGTTTAAGAAGCTAACAGTTATGGCAAAATAAAGCATTTTATAGATGATATACACAAATCAGATCATAAAGCAATGCATGTTCTATCAATGAAATTAAGTTCATAAATATGAATATGCATCATATAAAATTTTTGTCATTATCCCATGCTTTGAAATCCGTACTTGTCATAATTCATGCTTTGAAATCCGTACTTATCATAATTCATGCTTTGAAATCCGTACTTATCATAATTCATGCTTTGAAATCGGTACTTGTCATAATTCATGCTTTGAAATTCGTGCTCTCAGATAATAGTGCAGCTATGGTCACTATTATTACCCGTGACAGGGCCATAATCTTTACCAACTATTATTCCCCGTTGGCAGGGTCTAAGCCAAGCAATTATAACCCGCTGGCGGGGGCCGTATGCCGAGCTACTATAACCCGCTGGCGAGGGCCATAATCTTTACCAACAATTATTTTCCGTTGGCAGGGTCTACACCAAGCTACTATAACCCGCTGGCGAGGGCCGTATGCGGAGCTATTATAACCCGCTAACGAGGGCCGTCTGCCGAGCTATTATAACCCGCTGGCGAGGGCCGTACATAGCAATCTGAGAGTTCATAAATCATTATTCTTTTTCTTTCATAAATCATAATTATCATAAATAGGTTGGAAAATGATAAATGGCATCATATAATTTAAAATGCATAAACATGCCTCAAATATCATTTTTTATGCAGTCTAACATAATCATAATTTCATAACTCATACAATATTAAATATTCATGAAGGATGCTCTTTAATCAAATTCATGAATCATATGCAATCATATACTTGATCCTAATTTTGAGAAAACATAGCATATCAAATACAATTTCATAATTTCGTACTTACAATTAAACAGTAAATTGGAAATCAATAAGATGGTACCAGGGTTACTTACCGCAATTTGCTTTCCAATTTCTTACGTCTGGGTGACAAATCCTTGATCACCTAAATTAATCACATAAGGGTCATATTAATCCCTATTTATTTCATAATTTTCTAATTTATCATAACATGAATTTACTTGCTTGGATCTCAAGTCCAATTTACCTAATTTAAAGCCCTTGGGCTCGATTTAGAACCAAATTGGATTCACGTATGTCAATTGGGCTTTTAATTATAGGATTAGGCTTGAGTCAGGATCAGCCTGAGGCCAATTTGGTCTCAAATTAGTTGAATTGGACTTGAATTGGGCCTGATTCATATTCAATTGGGTCTGTTGGAACTAACCCAGCTTAATTGGGTTCGGACTCAAATCAATTTCGGCTTAAATTTGGTTCGGATTTGACCCAATTTACAGTTTGAGCTCGCCCAGACTTAGCCTAGTTTAATTGGGTTCGGGTTTAGTCAAATTTGGCTTAAACCCACTTCATTTTATTGGGCTTAACTGGTTTCGGATCCGAACCCAGATCCGACTCGTTAGGCCAGATCTATTAGGATCTTTTCTTTTTCTTTTTCTTTTTCTTTTTTTTTCTTTTTTTTTTCTTTTCTTTTTCTTTTCTCCCATGTTTCTTTTCCTTCTCTTCTTCTTCTTTTTTTTTTTTTTGCCTTCCCGAAACTTCGTCTCCTTCTCTGTTCTTTCTTTTTCTTCTCCTCCTCTTCTCTTCTCCCTTATTCTTCTTCTCTTCTTTTCATCTCCTTCCCGAAGCTTTCCCTTCCCCATCTTCTCCCGCAATCAAGGGAGGGCGATGGAGTTCTCGGGAGGGGCCGACCTCAAGGCCGGCGGCACTGCAGTCAAAGATCCACCGCTAAGTGGCTTTTCCCTCCTCCTCCTTCTTCTTCCCTTCTTTTCTTCCTTTTGTTCTTCTCTTCTCCTTTTCCCTCTCTTTTCCCTTCCCTTCTTCTCCCATGATTAGAGCAAGGGACAACCCCTTATCGGGGCTCGGGAGAGGGCTGACCTGAGGCCGGGGCGCTGGCTGCGCCTACGGCGGCCGCGGGCCGACCTCCCCCTCTTCATCTCTCTTTCTTTATTTTTATTATTTATTTATTATTATTATTATTTTCTCATAGCTTGACTAGATCTAAGCTTAACAGGGCGTAATTTATGAAGGGAGAGAGAGGTTAAGGGTCTACCTAGCTCCGAGGAGGAGCCGAGAAGCCTCTTCTGGTAGTTCGGTCGCTCCTCCGGCTGCTCGAGACCTCCTACTCCAATGGCGTCGCTCCCGGTCCAGTTCCTTTGCACCGAAGGAGGAGAGAGCGATGGAGTCCCTATGTAAGTGATTTGTGGGCTTTTTATAGCCCTCTTCGAGAAGAAGGGAGAAATGGAAACGTGGTGGTGATCGTGGCTCGCTCACCGCCGCAATGCTGGTGGCGGTTGTGCGAGATCCGCGGCGTCTCCACTCTCATAACGCCTCCGTTACCCCGAGGAAGAATACTAGTGTATCGTGATCGAGATCCCCTGTCTCGGTCTCATTTCGACCATGGGCTAAAGCCGGTGGGGCTTGCCGGCTTCGGCCCAATCTACCCAAAATCCAATCAGTCCATTTTGGGCGGGATATTATATTCTCCCCTTCTTAAAAAAAAAATTTCGTCCTCGAAATTTGACGTTTCTTAATTCTTAAACAAATGAAGATACTTAGTCTTTTATTTAACATTCTACCATATTTTCGCTGCGCACTCTGATCTAGTCAACTCTTTGGAGGCTCAAACCTTAATATCAATTATTAGTCCTAGTTTCGTAGCATCAATAAGATCAACTTTTTAAGATAGATGTTTACATTTAAAGACTGATTTGATTCTTCGTATATGCATTCTAAAGAGGTAGAAACTTAATGGTTACATAGGAGTAGAGGAATCAATTAAGCATAATCATGTATAGAGTTGTTTTAGAATGATTACCTGTCACTACTTGGGCACTTGCACTAGCATTCTGCTGAATCAATGCAAAAGCCGAGCACCAGATTCAACAGGTTCCGAGTCCTTCTTCTTTTTATTTGGGCAGTCCCGTGCCAAATGTCCATGCTGACCACAAGTGAAACAAACTCCCATCTTCTTAAGACAAGGCCCCCCATGAGGCTTGCTGCAGTAGGTACAGGCCTCAAATCTCTTCTTCTTATTTGCATTACCCTCAGTGTCCCCTGGCCTGACATTATGATTTTCAATCATTCTGGATCTCTTTGGATCATCTCTTTCCTTCTCTGACCTCTTTAGATCCGCTTCTACCTTCAGTGCTCTCTCCAGGGCCTCTCCGTAGCTGGTAAAAATCAGAACTGACAACCGGGATCGAATTTTGTCCCTCAAGCCCTGCTCAAATCTGTTAGCCTTGCTTCTCTCAACCTCTATCATCTGAGGACAGAATCGACCCAGCTCAGTAAATTTGTTAGCACATTCTAGCACAGTCATATCATTTGTTTGCCTCAGAGATAAAAATTCATTTTCTTTAGATATTCTGATTGACTCAGGAAAATACTGGTCATAAAATATCTTCTTGAATTCCTCCCATGTCGGTAGCTCATCCTCACCCTCGAGTGCAGCTTCGATGGCTGTCCACCAGAACTCTGCATTCCCCTTCAGCATAGGGATAGCCAATCTGACCTTCACTTCTTCGGGATATTGCAAGGCTTTGAACATCTTCTCTACCTCCCGAATCCAGGTCTCAGCAACCAGAGGGTCAGCTCCACCATCAAACATAGGCGGGTTGAGCCTACGGAATCGCTCATAGTAGGACTCAATGGACAGTGCAGGTCGGACAGTGGCCTGCACCTGCTGCTGCACCTGCTACTGCATCTGCTGCTGCATCTGTTGCTGCATTTGTTGCTGCATCTGAAGGAGCTGAGTCATCACCTGACTTGCTCCGGCAAAATCGACCTGGGTGGCAGCTGGGTTAGGAGTTTGCTCGGCTGGCTGCCTGGCAACTCCTCTCCCTCTTGCTCCTCTTCTTCGAGCTGCAATATTTGCCAAGACTTCATTCTCTCTGTTCCTCATTTTCACCTATCAAAATATTAGCATAATTCAATTAAATAATTTTCTTTAATTTGAATATGCCGAATTTAATTGAACGAGACTTAACTACCCATTTTCCTTACTAAATTTTTTTTTCTTTTTTTTTTACTCTTTATTAAACCTATTGCTCTGATACCACTAAATGTCACGCCCCAAATCCGGATCATGACACGGCCGTGATATTGCAATCTTATGCACACAATAACACGAAGCCACTTAAAATTTCATAATAAAAATAAATAGTTTCATTTACTAATGTCATAACATTATTCATGAAGTTGGAACAGTACAGAGCTTCTAAAATTTGATTATTACATATCATTTTCAGTTACCCCAACCCTGAATAACACCAAGCTCCCTGCTCCTAGTAGTCTTATTCCTCTGTAGAAAAAGTAGATAAAAAGATATGAGCTACACAGCTCAGTAAATAACCAAGTACTATCTTATTAGATCGAGCATAATTATGCCAATGCAGTGTTTAAGAAGCTAACAGTTATGGCAAAATAAAGCATTTTATAGATGATATACACAAATCAGATCATAAAGCAATGCATGTTCTATCAATCACTACAAAAGAAGGAATAACTCCCGGCGCTTTTTTTTGTCTCTACCGACGCTTATAAGCGTCGGCGAATTCCCAGCCCACGCTTCGCAAAGCGTGGCTCAGACGTCGGGCAGGTGGGCGTGGGTCGGATTTAACCCGACGCGTTTAAAAAGCGTCGTTGGTCTATGCCGACGCTTTTAAGCGTCGTTCCGTTTATCATACTCCGACGCTTAAAAGCGTCGTGAAATGCTTGCTTTTCCCGACGCTTTTAAGCGTCGTTTCTTCTATCAGACTCCGGGGAGAAGGGTTGGTTACTACGGGTTTAGGCCGACGCTTAAAAGCGTCGTTAAAGGCTTGCATTTCCTGACGCTTTTAAGCGTCGTTTCTTCAATCATACTCCGACGCTTATAAGCGTCGGGGAGAAGGGTTGGTTACAACGGGTTTAGGCCGACGCTTAAAAGCGTCGTTAAAGGCGTGCCATTAGCTTTTCCTGTTGCATTTCCCGACGCTTATAAGCGTCGGCATTAAATTTTTTTTTTAAAAAAAATTTTGTAACAGTAATTTTTAAATACTCTGTGTACATTAAATTCTTACAAAACAATAGAAACAAATACACTGAATCACATATATAACAAAATATAAGTCACAAACAAGAACTTTGATTACATTCATATTATCATATTTAATTACATTGTGCTTCAAAAACATTCTAAAAACATACAAGGCAAATTCCTAAGTACACAATCTACAATATGTATCAAGTTTCCTAAATGAGAAGCCAACTCTCGAGTTTGTTTAGCGAACTTCGCATCTTGGACTACTGGGTTGTTAGTGCGCGCAGGCGGCGAGCCACAGAAGAAGCCTGCTTGGTTGTTCATGTCTGAATCACCATCAGGATCATCCTGAGAAGGACCAAACTTTAAAAAAGTTGGATACGAAAACTAATAAATTAAGACTAAAATATCTGTTACATGATTTTGAAGTAGACGGGTACCTTGTTCAAGATAATATCAAGAATCTCCGGACCACAATCCCCTCTATGGACAGGCAAAATGCTGGAAAAAAAATAAAACAGAATCAGGGAGATGCAACCTTGGCGCCGGCATTGTAAGAATATAACGTTGAAAAGATGAGGGCATTGCGTCATGCATGCTTTACGGGCTTTATCTCTTGCTGGTTAGTTCAAAGTCATTAACTAATATATGTTCACTGGATGCTGACTCATCTCATTGACTGAGTCTAAAATTAATACATGAGCACAATAAATACCTAACTTGCACTGTACCACCCTGTTTGACCAACAATAAAGAATTAATACAACAATTAACTACAACCAAAGCACAAGGTACCTGTCTAGCAGTAAATAAAGTTCTGGGCTGCTTTTTTTTTTTTTTTTTTTTGGGTACAACAGCTGCAATAAGAAACAATAAGAAAGACATTTTTATTTCCCAACAGCAGCTTAGAGAAACAATTATACATGGCTCACATAGAGTCAATAAGAAAGACAAAAGTTATAAATATAATCTGCAAACCAAGAACAATGAAAGTGGTTGTTGCTGTAGTAATCTGCAAATCAAGAGTCAAAGCAAACGTATTAATAACGCAAGATACACTATAGATGGAAGTCAAATGCAACAAGACTTTGCTATAATAGAGTCAAATTTAATCGCTCAGGAAGTTGAAAGTGTTATAAATATATGCAAAAGCTCGATAAGTTGATACGAT
Organism: Phoenix dactylifera; assembly: GCF_051530095.1. Lineage (NCBI taxonomy): Eukaryota > Viridiplantae > Streptophyta > Magnoliopsida > Arecales > Arecaceae > Phoenix > Phoenix dactylifera. The sequence goes on from NC_143200.1 coordinate 10,810,920, forward strand.
GAGCAGTCCATGATTCTGAGAGTTTAAAAGTAGCCTAATATTCTAAATTCATAGCAACTCTGGCCTGCTGTTGAGGCTAAATGTTTTGTTCTTTTAAACATAATTTATGCTAAAGCTCCATGGTATTTGTAGCTGATTATGAATCAAGCGATGAAAGAAGAAAAATATCATTAAAGTTGTAGCTGACTGTTTTTGCTTGTAGAGATCACAAAAGGATTATTGGACTTGAAATATGTTCGATAGCGAGTATAAGAGCAAACCAAGCTTGGGATTGGATAATTATATATCCTCTGGCCAATTATTAGGTTAAATCGTGACTAGGAGAAGAATAGATTTACAAGCACAGGTAATGAATTTGAGTAACATAAGGGAAAAGAGAATTACCTGTGGAGGTATCCCGATCTGAAGAAGCACAGGGTTTATGAGCAATCCTTCCGGCCGAGCAAACAGTAGGATTACCCAATACAAATTGTTCCCATTATCTAAAGTTTCAGAGAATGAAATCAAAGTTTACCCAGCAAATATTTGCATGTTGCCAGTGAATCATGCACAAGAAAGGATGACCATCTTACTGTTCAATTATGAAGCCTGTGAAGAGTCATCCCATTGGTTGGCAGCAGTATACATATTCAAGAGTAGAACAAATACTGAAGAGTCAAGTGGCTCCATATCCAGAAGCCTAGTTGCCATATGTTGTCCAATTTTTATGTTTCCCTGAATTCTACATGCACCAAGCAATACCCGACAAATGGATGCTGAAGGATTAAAAGTGATCGTGCCAATACTTTTTCTTCCTCAGGAAGAAGCCCTGCACCCGCCAAGAATGTAAGCAGGCAATAATGGTGCTCTATATCAAGCTCAATGTCATAATCTGTACGCATAGAGTCAAAATAGCCATAAGTTTCAGAAATTAACCCTGAATGGCTAAAGGCCGAAAGATCACCAATAAAGGTGATCTTAACAGGTTGTATGCCCTCCAACATCATCTTTTTGAAAAGGTCCAGACTCTAGAGCTTTTGTTTGTTTTCTGTGCTGGGCATTCCAAGAGGCCATATACTTTACATCCGTCCTCTTGAATAGATTGTATGAATCCTCTAAATTTCTGCATCTTGCATACAAATCCATAACTGAAATCCCCACAAAAGCATTTGACACACATTCCAACTTTATGGAATTGCATGGATTTGCCTTCCTTGCTCCAATGCAGCCAGACAAGAACAAGCTTTAACAAGGAAGCTAAAGATAATGGCAGTCTAATAAGAACAAGTGCCCAAGAAGAATACATGAAGACAGTCCTGAAATAAAATGTTAATCACTCGATTGCAGTCATGTGAGAATTACCAAACAGCAAAATCTTCCCAGCATTAGCCTTGCATCCAGAAAATACATCATAACAATTATAAAAATGAGAATGATGCCATAAATCTGAACACATTAGATATGAAAGGCGTGACCTCAATTGATGGAAACCTGGTCAAACTGCATGCCTTTGTGAACATAGTTTCCATCTTTCTGAGACCATTCAACCTATCAAATTATCCAGAAAAATTCTGCTGAATGAAACTAGCGAGCATTATATTGAATCTTGGAGAATTTATAGCAAGGAGTTATACCTTTAATGATGGATCAACCTCATTAAAAATCATCTCTGCAAAAGAAATTCCAGCAATGACCCCATCCTCCTTTGCAATGAAGTGGGCTTCTGCTTTCATGTCCACCGGAACAGTGGCTAAACAAGTTACATCCCCTGTCTCAATACAAAGAAAACAATAAGCTAGATAATCGTCATACAAGTTCTGCAGGACTTCCACTGCAAAATATTGTGTAAATATTTCTGGTTTCTGGAGCATCAAAACATTTGAGAAAAAACAACTGAAGTCTCCCTCGGGGCATATTGTTACCTGGTATGCACAAAAAAGAATCAATATTTGTTTAAATGATAAATTTATACTAAATAAAGGACTAATAAAAAAGAATATAATAACTCATTCAACGTATGCTTCATAAATTGTACTCACCATTATGAAACTACATTCTCATTCAACATCCATCCTGATCAAACTCATTGGCGCATTTACTTCATCAGTTGGCACAACATTATAAGGCATACACTGAGTATAAGTATCATCGTCCTCCTCTTCCAACCTTTTTCCCATATCATACAAGTCCCTAGGTTTCGTCTTAATAACGAAAGACCAATTTTTATCTTTTGAGTCTTGCACAAAAAATACTTGTCGAGCTTGAGATGAAAAAACAAATGGATCATCTTTCAATAACACACCAGTATGTATCAACCTTGAAAAATTTACAAGTGTGAATCCATTTATGTCTTGCCTCAAACCTCTAGGTGAGTTTATATCCACCCAATCACATCGAAATAATACTACCTTAAAATTTCCATAATAATCCAGCTCATAAATATCTGTTAGAGCACCATAATAATTTTTTCCATCCGCCTCAACCATAACCCCACTATTTTGGGTTTTTCTAAATTTCTCACGCTCTTTAGGATGAAATTTAAAACCATTTTTAATGAACCCACCATATCTGTTGACAATATTATTCGGACCTCGAGCAATGACTATTAACTCCTCGGAACAATTCCTCTCCATCATCATTGGCACCTAAAAAGAATTATAGAAGTAATGATTAATTTCTCTCTATAAAATTAAAAAAAAAGCTTAATATATTAGACATCTAACCTGTTTGAAAAGCCATTCTGGAAATAACTCAACCAACCATCGTTGCTCAATCCTTGGTGTAGGACGAATGTTATGGTTGAGACTTCGCTGAGCTATTAAAAATTCTCTGCACGATCAAGGTTATCTTTAATTAAATACCAATATTACATTCTCCTGACATGACAGTAAATTTAGATTTCAATTAACCGTACTAACCTGCGAGACTCGGATATTATATCACTATGAAGTAAGACATAGCGATGTGCCTGTGCCAACGATTTCTGGTCAAGAACAACACTTTCAACTTTTCCCAAAACTCTTCCGCCAGATGAGAACTTGTAAACATCTGCATTCTCTATGATATCACAATTCCTTTGAGGTCGATTGAAAACCGTTTCAACACCTTCAAGATATCTCGAACAAAATGTCAAACACTCCTCAGCAATATATCCTTCAGCAATCGAGCCCTCGGGATAGGCTCGATTGCGTACATAATCTTTTAAGCGCATAAGAAACCTTCAACAATAAATTTTTAAAATAAATATCAAAATCAAACTGATTATTAAATAATTATATTCGAGTTTAGAAAAATCACCTCTCAATAGGATACATCCATCGGTAGTAAACCGGGCCACCAAGTTTAGCTTCCGCCGCTAAGTGAATGAGTAGATGAACCATAATAGTAAAAAATCCAGGAGGAAAGATCTTTTCCATATTGCATAGTGTAAGTGCAATATTAGACTCCAATTGATCAAGCTCCTTAGGATCAAGAACTTTGGAACATAATGCCTTAAAGAATGATGATAATTGAGAAACAATTGCAAAAACTTGTTTCGGTGTTGACGATCTTAAAGCCAATGGAAAGATATCTTGCATCAAAATGTGACAATCGTGACTTTTAAGATTTGAAAATTTTCGCTCTTTGAGATTTACGCATCGTGAAATATTCGATGAGTACCCATCAGGAACCTTCAAATTTTTCAGAACTGTTAGAAAAAGATCTTTCTCTTGAGTAGACATTGTATAACATGCAGGAGGTATATAAAATTTATCATTGGCAAGCTCTGTCGGATGAAGCTCTTGTCGTATGCCCATATCTTTCAAATCAAGACGCGCTTTCAAGTTGTCTTTAGTCTTTCCATCAAGATTTAACAATGTTCCAATCAAGTTATCACAAACATTCTTTTCTATGTGCATGACATCAAGATTATGTCGAAGAAGATTATACTCCCAATAAGGTAAATCAAAAAAAATACTCCTTTTTTTCCATAACTGTTTATGTGTAGAAGCAACCAATGTGTCATCATCATTTTCCTGTCCATATGCATTGTCATCATTCTCAAAAAAGTTAGCATCCTCTAAAATCTCTGATATTAACCCTTCATTTAATGAGCTACCAACATCCTCCCTTCCCCTCTTCTTTAAACATTTGGAGACCTTACCAGGTATGTAATTTGTGCCATGCATTTGTCTAAGAACTTCGGTACCAGTTGGTGGAATAGGGGCAGAACGCAACTCTGTGGTACTATCAAACAGATCATTCTGAAATCGAAATGGATGGTTTGGTTCTAACCATCGACGATGGCCCATATAATAAATGCAGAAGAAAAGAAATCTTCGTAAAATTCTTACAACCCGGATACAGTTCTTGATCACAATCTTTCACCAAGTTATCATAATGAGCTGTGTCATCAGCACGTATAGATTCCTCAACATGCATGGACTGATCAATAACTGCACGCTCATCTTCTCCTACAATTCTGATATTATGTCCAAGAGCATCTCTAAGTAGGCCCCTTATATCATCTTCTTCTACAGAATTTTGTTCCGTGTCACTACATCCCAAATTGAAGGTGTCTTCTAGATCGGAGGGTTGGTTACATGAAGGTATGAACTCTCCATGGAGTACCCATTCAGTATAACCCTTTAGAAAACCATTCCATACCAAATGTTCTTCAACAATTTTTGGATCAAGAGCAGAACCGTTTACACATTTTTGACATGGACATAAAATTTTTCCGTTCATATTAGATTTCTCAAAAGCAAACTTAATGAAATTCTGAACTCCATCCAAATATTCAGCACTAGATCTTAACTTATTTATCCAACTTTTGTCCATTCTATTAGAATACCGATTGAACTGCAGTTTTTAAAAAAAAGATAAACAAAATTAAGTAAAATGCAAAGTAATTAATGTAATTAATGTTCATGTGCTGCACCCTACCCATCGTGCGGATTTATTTCCCACAATGGGGTCCACTTGTAATTAAAGGTCCACATGTAATTAAGGCACGAAACCAAATGCAACAGAAGAAGTATATTATGCAGCTGAATGGAATGAGAATGAGAAAGAGAAAGGTTACCACTCAGCAAGCTTAAAGTTTGCAGATAACAGTGTCGGTGAAAGGGGTGAAAGAGAGGGCTCTTCACCTACAATCCCTGTGGATGTACCAACACAAGCATGAACACATGAAATTTATTTAAGAATGTCAACAACAACCAGTTCGAGAAACATCAACTCACCTACTGTTTGATTTCTTATCCTTGCAAGTTGTTGATATGTTTAAATGTCCGAATATGTTGTCTGGAATGAAGATAATGCTTCTCAGAAGAGCATGTATTTTCGTATTTCATGATGCTCTATTTGAGATGCCAATGTCGTAGCTCTTAAAAAAAACTCATAGCTAGGAAAAACTCGTAGCTCTATTTGTCATAGCTCTATTATCTTCAACCACACGACTGTCGATTAGAATAACAATGACCATGCAGAGAGATACAAAAAGGCAAGCAGGTTAATTGAAGCAGAAACGGCCTTTCCTTGAGATTCGTGAAAGCCTATGTTGCCGATCTAGTAGACATCACATGACGCATTCTTCCAGTAAAATTAAACAAAGCCGAAGATTCCTTTGAAAGCTGCAAAATTTTATAGAAAAGGATCCAAGTTCATGGACAATTCAACGACACGAGGGGATTGTTTTTCCCAAAGTGCAGGGCTAAATGATGCTCGTAGGTAGAAACTTCGGTCACATAAAACAAATAACAATGCCGACAGTATATGATATTTTGGATCTGTCGATGTGGTTGTGGTGGTTTCGCCTCTGCAACCTAGATTATTAAAACACATTGCTTCCCATCCGAAAAGCATAGATGAGAGAGCTTGTTCTCTCATGTCTCCCGATCTCTTTTCATATAGAAAAGAAGCATTAGCACATACAGTTTATTAGCTCTTCCCTTCAGGCTTCAGCAGAAGCTATGCCAGAATTTAAAGAATTATGCATCTCTTTGACCGTAATTACCTAGCATAAAACACAAGGCAGTACTAGAAATTTAGGATATTTTTTAATAGCTGAAGGGGCGCATCAGTTTGGAATCTTGGCATGGTTGCTAGGAAATTTCCAGAGGAACCTGCAACATAGAAGGGTCGCTTGTATTTTGCTCAAGCCAAAAAAAAAGGGGTCAGTTGTTCAAATGAGAGGAACAGTATCAATGGCTTCCGATATCTACCTGAGGACGTGGACTGGTTACAGGATTCAAGTGTCATCAGAAACTCAGTAATTGATGGTTTTACCCACAATTATAGAAAACTACAGACGGTAAATCTTAGTAATCCAACAGCAGCATTCTCCATTGAACATCAATTTCCTCGCTGCTAAGTCATTGATACTGCAGGCAGGACTACAGGCAATTGTCCACCATATATCGAAGTATGTTAAAATCTCAAGGCCAAATCAGTCATCTTGTGTTAAATCTTCGCCTTCCAAGAAAGTCCTTACCTAATATCCTTCTGTCATTTCAGTGGACCGCAGGATTTCTCTACTCTTCTCGAGAAAGTCTAGAGAGCTTATCAAAACCCGGGCCGGCTCGGGCCAGACTCTACAGTAGAAAAATTTATCCTTTTCAATCTTATATGAGTCCATTACTGGAAGCCATTTTGAGCAAAGGTATCCACAAAGTAATAAACCTCAGGATGAACATCAATGTCTCTTTTTTTCCAAGCACATGTTGAATCAACATAAAGGCCATCATTATCACTTACAACAAATTCCTTGTATAAAAAACTATCTCCAATTATCTCATATAGGCAACAAGTCTTCACCTAAACCTTCTATTGTTCGTAACAAAAAGAATTTCGTTAGTTGTCATATGAACAATTAAATCAACATTCTAATAAAGATTGAACAAGAAATTCTTTTACTATTCTTACTTTTCCCATTGCTTGATGGGTGACCAAACTAGACAAAACAGGAACACATAAAGTCATGCAATAGTCTGTACATTGCATCAAATTGGAAATGCACATATTTCAGAATTTAACTAGTTTCCCTTTTGTATATTGCTTGAGTTAACGATAGAACTGTTCTGTTGTCATATTCTGGTGATCAAAGTGATAAACCACACATAAACCTATAACATTATACGGACATATTACATGCATTTATAAATATTAAATCATCTTAATTATTATGATTATCTTATAGGTGTATACCCTTCAGTGCAATCTAGATTGGCAGGGTCTGCCAAACATATCCATGTAACAATAAGATATTACTGTCTAAATTGACTATATCATAGACTAAGAAGGTTCTTGGAGCCAGCAACAGTAGAAGAAAAAGCATTATACAGGAGTGACGCCAAACAAATTTTAAGGTACATAGAGTGTGGAGTGATTGATTAAAACCCCATTTGATTTTGATGAGCTCAAAGCATTTGAGTATATCTTTTAATTACTAATGAATTCAATTGAGTGTTTCAGTGAAAATCCTGTCTAAGTGTCCCAAGACTTGGTTCATAATTGTTGGATAAGTTAAGGAGTCTGTTTGAACCAATGTCTGAGACTCGAGTCGACTCCCGAGTATCACGAGTCGACTCCAAGCGTATCAAGTTCACTGGCACGAGCTCGAGTCGACTCCAGATGAGTACGAGTCGACTCCGACTGAGAACAGACAGAAGAACAGAAAGGATCAACTCAGAACCTGTCAACGAGTCGACTCCTGAAGTGAGCGAGTCGACTCCAATGTTCACCAAGTCGACTCCAGGGAAGTAAGAGTCGACTCCAAGCAGTCACAGGCAGAAAAGTCAGAGAGCAGTTTTCGGGTCTGAGATTCGAGTCGACTCCAGTGAAACGCGAGTCGACTCCGATGGTTGACAGGTCGACTCCAAAGAAAGCAAGAGTCGACTCTCAGCGGTACACAAAGAAAGTCAGAGACCATTTTATGGACTCTGAGATTCGAGTCGACTCCCGCAATACGCGAGTCGACTCCAAGACACCGCGACCCCAAGACAGACAGAAAACCAAGTTACTGCCTCTGAGATTCGAGTCGACTCCCAGACAGCTCGAGTCGACTCCAAGACAGCTTCACGTCAAAAGGCAGAAGACCATCTTTCGGAAACTGAGAGCCGAGTCGACTCCAAGGAAGTTCGAGTCGACTCCAAGACTGGACGAGCCAAAAGACAGAGGATCGGGAGTTCGGGCTCTGAGATTCGAGTCGACTCCCAGGACAGTCGAGTCGACTCGAGTGGACAAAATTCAAAATTGGATCCACGGACTTCAGTGGATGAGCCGACTCCAAAATTGCCAAGTCAGCTCCAGAAGTTGACGAGTCGACTCCAGGTCAAGACGAGTCGACTCCCAGTCGTGAAGGCAACTTTAATTCAAATTTGGAACAGTTGCCGAGTCGACTCCGGAAAAGCTTGAGTCGACTCCCGCTACAGCCGAGTCGACTCCTGATCGCGCGAGTCGACTCCAACCCACCAACGGTCATATTGTCAGGCTGCGCAGAGTGTTCAGAACGGGCAGAAAAAGCACTCTAACGGCTAGTTTCCGTGGGGGTTGGCTTAAATAGCCACAGAGGACTGTAGCAAGGGAGAGAACAACTATTTCACTCCAACTAATCAAGCATTCAAGCTCCGCAACGTGCTCTTCAACGAAAAAGAGGAAGATCTGCATTTACTGCTTCCAACTACATCTTCCCAGCAATTAAAGCCTCCTTCTCCTGCATTCAAGTCGACTACTCTTTCAAGAGGAGACCAGAAGTTTAAGAAGCCATTCCTCATCTCCAATCTAAAAGCGTTTGAGGCTTCTTAACTTCATTTATTGTTCATATTGTTTTCATCTGCTTTTTGAGAAGCTCATTTTCTGTTTTCTTTTTACAACTTGTATTTACTTGGTTCAATCGGGGATTGAATCAAGGGGATTGAGGTTGGTTGGTGAGCCGAGTTAAAACCAACGTGCGTAAGGGTTCGATTGTGATCCCGGGAAAACAATCGGGGGTGGTTCTAGTCGGTGAGCCTGGGAAAACCGACCGAGTTCGTTGTGAGCTCGTAAAACAACAAGTTTGGTTGTGAGCTTGGAAAACAACCGGCTGTAATCCAAGGGGATTATAGTGAATTCCCAAGTGAGACTTGGGGAGTGGACGTAGGAGCAAGGGTTAGCTCCGAACCACTATAAAACTTGTGTTTGTGATTGATTGTCTCTCCTTCTTCTCATTTCATATTACTCACAGCACATAGTAATTAATTAAATAACTTGCAATAGTTTTTAATTAATCATCCATAACGTTTTAAATTATCTAAATTATTTTAAAACCCAATTCACCCCCCCTCTTGGGGTGTCTATCTGGGCAACAAGTGGTATCAGAGCCTAAACTCTTCCACCCAAGAGTAAAAAATCGAAATGACAATCCCATTTGGATCTTCCCACATTGAGGGTCAGTCCACCCAAAGACCCCCATTCTTTAATGGGTCTGACTACTCATATTGGAAGGCTAGGATGAGAATATTCATCCAAGCCCAAGACTATGAGATGTGGACTATTGTAGTAAATGGGCCATACATCCCATCCATATATGTAGATGGTGTCAAGGTACCCAAACTAGAAACGGATTGGGATGAACATGACATGAGGAAGGCACAACTAAACTCTAAAGCTATGAATATGTTTTATTGTGCCTTAGATAGAAATGAATTCAATAGGGTCTCTACTTGCAACTCTGCAAAAGAGATTTGGGATAGACTTGAAGTGACCCATGAGGGCACAAATCAAGTTAAAGAATCCAAAATAAATATACTGGTTCATAAGTATGAACTATTTAGAATGGATTCTAATGAGACAATCACTAGCATGTTCACTAGGTTTACAGACATTGTCAATGGCCTAAAAGCCTTGGCAAGAGCTATACTAACAGTGATCTTGTCAGGAAAATCCTTCGGTGTCTACCTAGGTCGTGGGAAGCTAAAGTGACGGCAATCCAAGAAGCCAAGGACTTGAACAAGTTACCACTAGAGGAGCTTCTTGGATCCCTAATGACGCACGAGCTAACCATGAAGCAACACAACGAGGAAGAGTCCTCCCATAAGAAAAAGGTAATAGCTCTAAAATCTACTTCATCTAACAAGGACTTATCTTGCAGTAGCAGCAGTGACGAAGAAGAGGATGAGGAAGATGATTGTGAGGCTCTTCTTGTGCGCAAGTTCAAGAGATTCATCAACCACAAGAAGTCCTATCATCAAAGGAGAGGCCCCTCAAATTTCTACCGCAAGGACAAAGGTAAGAAAAGGGAAAACGAGGGGATTGGGTGTTACGAGTGCAAGAAGCCGGGTCACATAAGAGCTGAATGCCCTTTACTGAAAAAGGGGAGCAAGTACAAAAAGAAGGCTCTTGTCACGACTCTATCCGACTCCGACTCATCATCCTCTTCATCGGATGAGGAACAAGAGGAAAAGGCCAATCTCTGCTTCATGGCCAATGAAAGTGAGGTAACATCCGAATCACCTTTAGATTTTACTTTTGATGAGCTTTATGATGCTTTTAATGAATTAATGATAGAATATAAGGCAATAAATCTGAAGAATAAAGAACTAAAAATAGCTAATCAATCATACATACTTAAGTACGATAAATTAGTTAAGGATAAGGACTTAATCACCAAAGAAAATATGGAACTTAAGACAAGCAATAAACTTTTAACTCAAAAGACTAATACCTTAACTAAAGGAAAATGAAAGGCTAAATAAAGAAATATTAGAACCCAAAAATCATAAACAAATCCTAAACAAGGATCTCACAAAAGAACTTAATGATCTAAAAGCAGAAAATTAAACACTAACTAAAGAACTTAACAAATACAAACCCTTAGTTGAAAAATTTACCTATAGTTCTGAAAAGTTAAACATGATACTTAATAGTCAACGAGGCGTATTTAATAAAGCGGGGTTAGGATATAAACCAAGAAATAAACAAAAACTTCTTAGTAACTTCTTTGTTAAAGCTGGGGAAACTAAAACTAAGAAAATAACCTGCTTTTGTTGTGGAACTATCGGACATAAGGTAAATGTATGTGACTATAGGAAAAGTAAAACAAAAAGGAAAATAAAAAGGGTATGGGTTCCAAAAGGAACCAACTTGACTAACCATGAAGGACCCAAGAAAACTTGGGTACCTAAGATGACATGATTTGCTTGTGTAGGAGTGTCTTGCAGCCAAGGTCAACAAAAACTGCTGGTATTTGGATAGTGGCTGCTCAAGGCACATGACGGGTGATAAAGATCAATTCTTCACCCTCGAAGCTAAGAAGGGAGGTGCTGTGACTTTTGGAGACAACAACCAAGGTCACATCATTGGTATTGGTAAAGTTCAAATCACCCCTTCTACTTTTATAGATAATGTTAGATATGTTGATGGTCTTAAGCATAACTTGTTAAGCATTAGTCAATTATGTGATAAAGGATATGATGTTATGTTTAAACCATCACTATGCATTATAACAAATCCTAATGATAATAGTTTAGTTTTTAAAGGGATTAGGCGTGGAAATGTATATGTTGTAGACCTAGAAGATCTTGCAAAACATAACCAATGTTTAGTTGTTAATGAAACTAAAGAAAATGATGCTAGTTGGTTATGGCACCGTAAGTTAGGTCATGCAAGCATGGACACAATAACTAAACTAGTTAAAAGAGACTCCGTGATAGGTTTGCCAAAATTAAAATTTGAAAAGAACAAAATATGTGAAGCATGTCAATTTGGCAAATAATCTAGGAACTCATTTAAATCCATAAAATGTGTCTCTACTTCTAGACCTCTAGAATTATTACACATGGATCTATTCGGTCCAACTAGAACAACAAGTCTAGGTGGAAATAAATATGGTCTAGTCATTGTAGATGATTATTCTAGGTACACATGGGTCATGTTCCTAGCACATAAGGATCAAGCATTTTCTGTCTTTAAGAAATTCCATAAAGAAGTAACCAATGCTAGAGATAACTCAGTAATAGCTATTAGAAGTGACCATGGTACCGAATTCAAAAATCAGTCATTTGAGGAGTTTTGTAGTAAAAAGGGGATAACCCATAATTTTTCAGCACCTAGGACACCACAACAAAATGGAGTTGTGGAAAGGAAAAATAGAACACTAGAAGAAATGGCTAGAACTATGTTATGTGAAAGTAACCTCCCTAAGTACTTTTGGGGAGAAGCCATTAATACTTCTTGCCATATATTAAATAGAGTTTTGTTAAGACCCATTATAAAGAAAACACCTTATGAACTTTGGAAAAACAGAAAACCAAAAGTTAATTACTTTCATGTTTTTGGATGTAGGTGTTTTGTTCATAATAATGGGAAAGATAATCTAGGTAAATTTGACTCTAAATCGGATGAAGGAATATTCTTAGGTTATTCTACAACTAGTAAAGCCTATAGAGTCTTTAATAAAAGAACCTTAGTTATAGAAGAATCTATACATGTTGTTTTTGATGACTCTAGTGACATCTCGTCTAGTAAGAAGATTAATTTTGATGATGATGTTGAAATACTTGAAGAAAAGATAGATGAGATGGGATTTCAAGATAATAATCAAAAGTTGATTGAAGGAGAATCATCAAGCCAAGAGGGTATTGTGGATCATGGGCTAACTAAAGCTTGGAGGTATGCTCATGGGCATCCTAAGGAACTAATTCTAGATGATCCATCTCAACCCGTTAGGACTAGAGCATCCCTTAGGAATTTGAATAACCATCTAGCTTTTGTTTCACACTTTGAGCCCAAACATATAGAAGAAGCCGAAAATGATGTAAATTGGATAAATGCAATGCAAGAAGAACTAAACCAATTTACTAGAAACAAAGTATGGAATCTAGTAGAGAGACCTTCTGAATATCCAATTATAGGTACTAAATGGATATATAAAAATAAGCTAGATGAAAATGGAATTGTTATAAGGAATAAGGCTAGACTAGTAGCAAAGGGTTATAATCAAGAAGAAGGCATAGATTTTGATGAAACCTTTGCTCCCGTAGCTAGACTTGAGGCTATTAGATTATTATTAGCATATGCATGCTCTAAAGACTTCAAACTATATCAAATGGATGTAAAAAGTGCTTTTTTAAATGGGTATATTAATGAGGAGGTATATGTAGAACAACCTCCTGGTTTTGAAAATCATCAATATCCCAATCATGCATATAAACTAAACAAAGCACTTTATGGTTTAAAACAAGCACCTAGAGCATGGTATGAGAGGCTTAGCAAATTCCTATTAGAACATGAATTCTCTAGGGGAAATGTAGATACAACATTATTTCTGAAAAAGCAAAATAAGGATATGTTATTAGTACAGATTTATGTTGATGATATCATTTTCGGTGCTACTAACAATCGCCTCTGCGAAGAGTTTGCTGATTTGATGCAGAGTGAGTTTGAGATGAGCATGATGGGAGAGCTGAACTACTTCCTCGGGCTTCAAATCAAACAGTCTGAAGGAGGCACCTTCAACAATCAAGCTAAATATATCAAGGAGATGCTCAAGAAGTTTGATATGGAGGGAAACAAATCAATCAGCACCCCCATGAGCTCATCATGCAAATTAGACCAAGATGAATCAGGTAAATCTGTAGATCAAAAACTTTATAGAGGTATGATAGGATCTTTACTGTATCTTACTGCAAGTAGACCTGATATTATGTTTAGTGTGTGCATGTGTGCTAGATATCAGGCTAATCCTAAAGAAACACACCTAGCTGCAGTTAAGAGAATTTTTAAATACTTAATAGGAACTAAGAACATAGGGCTATGGTACTCTAAAGAATCTAGCCTAAACTTAATAGGATACACAGATTCAGACTTCGCTGGATGTAAGCTTGATAGAAAAAGTACCAGCGGGTCGTGTCAATTTCTAGGAGAAAACCTTATCTCATGGTTTAGCAAGAAACAAAACTCGGTTGCATTATCCACTGCAGAAGCTGAATATGTTGCAGCCGGGAGTTGTTGTGCTCAAATCTTATGGATTAAACAACAGTTAGAAGATTATGGCATTAAACAAGATAAAATTCCCATTAATTGTGATAATACAAGTGCCATAAATCTAACTAAAAATCCAATTCAACATTCAAGAACTAAACACATTGAGATAAGACATCACTTCATAAGAGATCATGTATTGAATGGTGATGTGACACTCCAATTTGTTTGTACTGATAATCAATTAGCAGATATTTTTACAAAACTCCTAAGTGAAGAGAGGTTTAGTGTGCTTAGGAGGGGATTAGGAGTGATTGATCCATCCTAGTGGTAGTTTCCACTAGATTCATTGATTTTGATGATTACAATATGGTTAAAATAGAGTTCCTTTTCAATGATCATCAAATCAGATCTTAATTAGGTGATTTTCCCTCATTTGGCACGATTATAGCATGATTTTTAGGTGCGTGCCAAGGTTAGAGACGACTCGAGTAAGTTACAGAGCCGGCTCCTAAGGGGGAGTCGACTCGCGCATTGGCGGGAGTCGACTCGCAAAGATGGCAGCAGAGGGGGAGTCGACTCGCATTTTGTCGGGAGTCGACTCGAGGCCTACAGGCGCATAAGGAGAGTCGACTCGCGCATATTCTGGAGTCGACTCGAGGTCGAGTCGACTCGCGACTCAGTGGAGTCGACTCGCAGTCGGGATCCGACTTTTTAACCCTAGATTTGTCGTTTCGAAAACACTTTTCTCTCAAGCCGCCACTGTTCAAAAAGCCCTAGAGCCGACTCCTAGGTCGTCCCCGATCGTCTCCAACCCTTTTTCCGTCGATTTTTCACCGGTTCTTAGGGTTTTCGTCCGTTCCTAGGTCGTCTCCGGTCCGTCCCAAGCTTCCTCCGTCGACCCTTCTCCGTCCTTTAGGTTCTTCATTCCATTTTAGGTCAAAATGCCACGTAAGACCGTGGTTAGGAAGAGGTCCCGTCCCGAGGCCGGTCCCGAGCGGCGCTCCAAGGCGCGGCACGATCCCGCGAGGCAACCACCTCCGGCTCGTTCCCCGCCTAGGGCGGTTCCCGCGAGGCCATTGGCCGGGAAGGTCGTCTCCACCGGGAGGTATGTCGATTTCGACTTCCTCTCCCGGGAAGGTTTCACCATAAGTGAAAGACTTAGGGTCCAGGGCTTAGAGTTCTTCCTTACATTGGACCTCCCCACATATCCAGGGCTCGTTAGAGAGTTTTACGGTACCGTCCATCGGGGAGATGGGGGTATCGAGGGCACAGTAGCCGGTGTCCCTGTGTTTGTCACGGAGGATCTTATTGGCCACATCCTCCACCTTCCACTAGTAGGGGTGGCTCCCACACATCCCGAGGACAGAGTTGAGGCCCTTACGGCCGTTCTCGGGCATCCACCCCAGTCACCCGTAGACGAGGTATCCGCCAGCTCACTACCGATTGAGATGCGGATCCTCTTGAGTATACTGTCTAGGTCCATCTTCCCTAAGACAGGGAGATTTGATTTTGTAAATGAGAGGGACCTAGCTCTTATGTTCTATATGCTTCACGACACCCCAATCAACTTCCCTAAACTCATATATCGATACATGTGTGAGCCCCTAGATAGACCTAGGCTCACCCTCCCATATGGCATGATATTCACCCTTCTGTTTAGGGAGTACGAGGTTCTCATTCCTGAGGGGGAGCCCTTTCGCGCTTTGCGATGGACTGATCGCACGCGTGCGGGGACCCTACACAGGATGGGGTTTCGGAAGAGAGAGGGGGTATGGGTTAGGAAGTCTACCCTCACCGCTCAGACCACCAGACCTTCACCCAGTCCTGAGCCCGATTCAGACTACCCAGACCTTCCAGACCATCCAGACCTTCCATCCACTCCTCCTGCTCCTACCACCTCCGCCGGACCTTCCTCCTCGGCACCACCCTCTATGGCGGTCCGGATTGATCCTGAGCAGCTCCGGGAGCTGCGACAGGAGATAGTCAGAGAGGTGAGGGATGAGCTGCTTCGGGAGCTCCGAGGTGCGGTGCCTGCTCCCACTCCTGCACCCGTATCTTCTCAGTTGGTCCCTTCCTTGACAGCCGTGACTGACATGACGGCTCATGTACGGGAAGAGATCTACAATGTCCGGAGTTTGGTCCAGGCCCAGTTCCAGAGCATGAGTGAGGTCACGAGCACCACTCGACAGATGCGAGAGGACATAGGTCGTGACATGCACACCACCACCGAGGGGGCCGAGCGCTTGTCGAATGTACTCATCGACAAGCTGGACGCACTTCAGACGTCAGTGACTGGGCTTCAGACGTCGGTGACTGAGCTCTCCACTACACATAGCAGAGCCACTACGTCTATTATCACGCAGCTCGGACATGTTACAGATGCAGTCACCCTCCTCATGGAGCAGAGCCGATTGAGAGGAGGAGCACCATCCTCGAGAGGAGGAGCCACATCCTCGAGAGGAGGAGCCACCTCATCGAGAGGGGGAGATACATCCTCGAGGGGGATCTTCATCCTCGAGGAGACCATAGATGTTCTTTTTGTTTTGTTTTGTATTGTTTTGCTTTACTTATTGTATGCTCAAATGTATTCACATTCATATCAATACAATGAGTAGACGTCTTATCTTCATTTCTGTGCCATTTGATGATTGGTTGTGCCATTTGTGCCATTGATTGTGTGTGATTACCTCCTTTTTGATATGATGACAAAAAGGGGGAGAAATATGTATAAAATATGTAAAAGGGGAGAAACATGGATAAAATATGTAAAAGAAATCAATAAAAAGATAAACTCTTAAAAACACACACAAATTTGTTCTAAGTGGATTCGGTACCTCGAGGCTCATTATCTCTCTTTTGGGGCTCCTAATGGAGTAATCTCCAGAATCTATTCAAGGAATATTCGGAGATTAGCTGAATCTTACTCATGAACAAATTGACAGATTTTTTCCTCTAAAAACCAAAAAATTCAGTTCAAAAACTTCAAAGCATTAAAAGGAAATTCAGAGAATCAAAACATAGTTGAATGCATATGTTGAGGGGGAGAATCTGAATTTTAATCAAACTAAATCATTAATGACATATAAGCCAAACAATTGATTGCATAATATGAAGGCTTATATAATTCCAAATGAAAGGGGGAGCTTTAACTCCGAAATTTAATGTTTCACTCCTTTCAAGCTTGGATAAATTGAATTACCAAACATTTGAATTCATTTATGGATTTTATTTCATTATTTATTGAGCAATTCATTTTACATATACTCAATGTTTTGTCATCATCAAAAAGGGGGAGATTGTGGAGTGATTGATTAAAACCCCATTTGATTTTGATGAGCTCAAAGCATTTGAGTATATCTTTTAATTACTAATGAATTCAATTGAGTGTTTCAGTGAAAATCCTGTCTAAGTGTCCCAAGACTTGGTTCATAATTGTTGGATAAGTTAAGGAGTCTGTTTGAACCAATGTCTGAGACTCGAGTCGACTCCCGAGTATCACGAGTCGACTCCAAGCGTATCAAGTTCACTGGCACGAGCTCGAGTCGACTCCAGATGAGTACGAGTCGACTCCGACTGAGAACAGACAGAAGAACAGAAAGGATCAACTCAGAACCTGTCAACGAGTCGACTCCTGAAGTGAGCGAGTCGACTCCAATGTTCACCAAGTCGACTCCAGGGAAGTAAGAGTCGACTCCAAGCAGTCACAGGCAGAAAAGTCAGAGAGCAGTTTTCGGGTCTGAGATTCGAGTCGACTCCGATGGTTGACAGGTCGACTCCAAAGAAAGCAAGAGTCGACTTTCAGCGGTACACAAAGAAAGTCAGAGACCATTTTATGGACTCTGAGATTCGAGTCGACTCCCGCAATACGCGAGTCGACTCCAAGACACCGCGACCCCAAGACAGACAGAAAACCAAGTTACTGCCTCTGAGATTCGAGTCGACTCCCAGACAGCTCGAGTCGACTCCAAGACAGCTTCACGTCAAAAGGCAGAAGACCATCTTTCGGAAACTGAGAGCCGAGTCGACTCCAAGGAAGTTCGAGTCGACTCCAAGACTGGACGAGCCAAAAGACAGAGGATCGGGAGTTCGGGCTCTGAGATTCGAGTCGACTCCCAGGACAGTCGAGTCGACTCGAGTGGACAAAATTCAAAATTGGATCCACGGACTTCAGTGGATGAGCCGACTCCAAAATTGCCAAGTCAGCTCCAGAAGTTGACGAGTCGACTCCAGGTCAAGACGAGTCGACTCCCAGTCGTGAAGGCAACTTTAATTCAAATTTGGAACAGTTGCCGAGTCGACTCCGGAAAAGCTTGAGTCGACTCCCGCTACAGCCGAGTCGACTCCTGATCGCGCGAGTCGACTCCAACCCACCAACGGTCATATTGTCAGGCTGCGCAGAGTGTTCAGAACGGGCAGAAAAAGCACTCTAACGGCTAGTTTCCATGGGGGTTGGCTTAAATAGCCACAAAGGACTGTAGCAAGGGAGAGAACAACTATTTCACTCCAACTAATCAAGCATTCAAGCTCCGCAACGTGCTCTTCAACGAAAAAGAGGAAGATCTGCATTTACTGCTTCCAACTACATCTTCCCAGCAATTAAAGCCTCCTTCTCCTGCATTCAAGTCGACTACTCTTTCAAGAGGAGACCAGAAGTTTAAGAAGCCATTCCTCATCTCCAATCTAAAAGCGTTTGAGGCTTCTTAACTTCATTTATTGTTCATATTGTTTTCATCTGCTTTTTGAGAAGCTCATTTTCTGTTTTCTTTTTACAACTTGTATTTACTTGGTTCAATCGGGGATTGAATCAAGGGGATTGAGGTTGGTTGGTGAGCCAAGTTAAAACCAACGTGTGTAAGGATTCGATTGTGATCCCGGAAAAACAATCGGGGGTGGTTCTAGTCGGTGAGCCTGGGAAAACCGACCGAGTTCATTGTGAGCTCGTAAAACAACAAGTTTGGTTGTGAGCTTGGAAAACAACCGGCTGTAATCCAAGGGGATTATAGTGAATTCCCAAGTGAGACTTGGGGAGTGGACGTAGGAGCAAGGGTTAGCTCCGAACCACTATAAAACTTGTGTTTGTGATTGATTGTCTCTCCTTCTTCTCATTTCATATTACTCACAGCACATAGTAATTAATTAAATAACTTGCAATAGTTTTTAATTAATCATCCATAACGTTTTAAATTATCTAAATTATTTTAAAATCCAATTCACCCCCCCTCTTGGGTTGTCTATCTGGGCAATATAGAGCAACTCAAAGCTGTCAATATGTTTCATCCATGATACAAAATAGACTTAAATGATATCTTCACATTAATGCAAGTCATAACAAGGGACAAAAGCTCATGCTGAAATTGCCAATTAATAAGCTAGCAATCATTTTTGTCCTACATAGTTCGCTCTTGACCAAAACAATACATAAATGCAAACATTCATACCTAAAATAGTCTGTGCAAATAATATGAACACTTAAATAAGTCCATGTATACATGTACATGCGCACATATGTTACAAATATTATACATCTCACTGAACATATGCATGAATCTATGCATGTGCATATGCATTTACATAAACTATTAATACATGCATATCAATGAATATACATCATATGCATGAATATATACACACATATAAGTATCTATGTATGAACAATGTAAGTATGTATATATATTTATATGTATACACTGTATCATATACACATTTTTTTTTAAGAAATTTGAATTAATGGAGGCTCTAAATTTCTGAAAGTGCATTTTAATAACATATTTTAAGTCAGGCATAATTCCACAAGATTAACTAAATATGAGAATTACTTCTTCAAAATGCACCAAATTATGTAGCCCAGAAATTTGAGTATGCAAAAATTACTGCAAAAATCTATTAGTAACCCAGAAGTGCTGAAAAGAGTCTAGACAGTAGGCACGATCTTGTCGATCCTAATCCATCTTCTCCGCAGAGAAAAAATTTAGTAGGTGGCTTATCGTTTACAGCACATATTGATGTCTCTAATATCAAATGTTGCTCATCTCCATTACAAAGGAGGCACTAACCTAGTTTGAGCTGCTCCGATCCCCTTAAAACATATTTTTGCCATAGTTGGTGTGATTCTCGAGGACGAAGCTCGATCAAGGCTTATACAAAAGAAGAGGAGAAGAAGCGTGTTGAGGAAGGAGGAGAAGGAGGAGAACAAGCGAGACGGAGGGAGAGAATGGAGTAGGAGAAACTACCTCGGGCGGAGCGCGCGTTGGGGTCGGTCGGTCGACGCCGGAGAGGAGGTAGGCCTTCTGGAACGTGGCCGTTGGCGTCGGGAAAGGTTGGCGCGGGAGCAGGAAATGCCGACGCTTTCCCTTAGCGTCGGCATTTAAGCGTCGGCTTTTCACACTTTTACTGTAGTGAATGAAAGTTCATAAATATGAATATGCATCATATAAAATTTTTGTCATTATCCCATGCTTTGAAATCCGTACTTGTCATAATTCATGCTTTGAAATCCGTACTTATCATAATTCATGCTTTGAAATCCGTACTTATCATAATTTATGCTTTGAAATCCGTACTTGTCATAATTCATGCTTTGAAATTCGTGCTCTCAGATAATAGTGCAGCTATGGTCACTATTATTACCCGTGACAGGGCCATAATCTTTACCAACTATTATTCCCCGTTGGCAGGGTCTAAGCCAAGCAATTATAACCCGCTGGCGAGGGCCGTATGCCGAGCTACTATAACCCGTTGGCGAGGGCCATAATCTTTACCAACAATTATTTCCCGTTGGCAGGGTCTACACCAAGCTACTGTAACCCGCTGGCGAGGGCCGTATGCGGAGCTATTATAACCCGCTAGCGAGGGCCATCTGCCGAGCTATTATAACCCGCTGGCGAGGGCCGTACATAGCAATCTGAGAGTACATAAATCATTATTCTTTTTCTTTCATAAATCATAATTATCATAAATAGGTTGGAAAATGATAAATGGCATCATATAATTTAAAATGCATAAACATGCCTCAAATATCATTTTTTATGCAGTCTAACATAATCATAATTTCATAACTCATACAATATTAAATATTCATGAAGGATGCTCTTTAATCAAATTCATGAATCATATGCAATCATATACTTGATCCTAATTTTGAGAAAATATAGCATATCAAATACAATTTCATAATTTCGTACTTACAATTAAACAGTAAATTGGAAATCAATAAGATGGTACCAGGGTTACTTACCGCAATTTGCTTTCCAATTTCTTACGTCTGGGTGACAAATCCTTGATCACCTAAATTAATCACATAAGGGTCATATTAATCCCTATTTATTTCATAATTTTCTAATTTATCATAATATGAATTTACTTGCTTGGATCTCAAGTCCAATTTACCTAATTTAAAGCCCTTGGGCTCGATTTAGAACCAAATTGGATTCACGTATGTCAATTGGGCTTTTAATTATAGGATTAGGCTTGAGTCAGGATCAGCCTGAGGCCAATTTGGTCTCAAATTAGTTGAATTGGACTTGAATTGGGCCTGATTCATATTCAATTGGGTCGGTTGGAACTAACCCAGCTTAATTGGGTTCGGACTCAAATCAATTTCGGCTTAAATTTGGTTCGGATTTGACCCAATTTACAGTTTGAGCTCGCCCAGACTTAGCCTAGTTTAATTGGGTTCGGGTTTAGTCAAATTTGGCTTAAACCCACTTCATTTTATTGGGCTTAACTGGTTTCGGATCCGAACCCAGATCCGACTCGTTAGGCCAGATCTATTAGGGTCTTTTCTTTTTTTTTTTCTTTTTCTTTCTTCTTCTTTTTTTTTTTTCTTTTCTTTTTCTTTTCTCCCATGTTCTTTTCCTTCTCTTCTTCTTCTTTTTTTTTTTTTTTTGCCTTCCCGAAACTTCTTCTCCTTCTCTGTTCTTTCTTTTTCTTCTCCTCCTCTTCTCTTCTCCCTTATTCTTCTTCTCTTCTTTTCATCTCCTTCCCGAAGCTTTCCCTTCCCCATCTTCTCCCGCAATCAAGGGAGGGCGATGGAGTTCTCGGGAGGGGCCGACCTCAAGGCCGGCGGCACTGCAGTCAAAGATCCACCGCTAAGTGGCTTTTCCCTCCTCCTCCTTCTTCTTCCCTTCTTTTCTTCCTTTTGTTCTTCTCTTCTCCTTTTCCCTCTCTTTTCCCTTCCCTTCTTCTCCCATGATTAGAGCAAGGGACAACCCCTTATCGGGGCTCGGGAGAGGGCTGACCTGAGGCCGGGGCGCTGGCTGCGCCTACGGCGGCCGCGGGCCGACCTCCCCCTCTTCATCTCTCTTTCTTTATTTTTATTATTTATTTATTATTATTATTATTTTCTCATAGCTTGACTAGATCTAAGCTTAACAGGGCGTAATTTATGAAGGGAGAGAGAGGTTAAGGGTCTACCTAGCTCCGAGGAGGAGCCGAGAAGCCTCTTCTGGTAGTTCGGTTGCTCCTCCGGCTGCTCGAGACCTCCTACTCCAATGGCGTCGCTCCCGGTCCAGTTCCTTTGCACCGAAGGAGGAGAGAGCGATGGAGTCCCTATGTAAGTGATCTGTGGGCTTTTTATAGCCCTCTTCGAGAAGAAGGAAGAAATGGAAACGTGGTGGTGATCGTGGCTCGCTCACCGCCGCAATGCTGGTGGCGGTTGTGCGAGATCCGCGGCGTCTCCACTCTCATAACGCCTCCGTTACCCCGAGGAAGAATACTAGTGTATCGTGATCGAGATCCCCTGTCTCGGTCTCATTTCGACCATGGGCTAAAGCCGGTGGGGCTTGCCGGCTTCGGCCCAATCTACCCAAAATCCAATCAGTCCATTTTGGGCGGGATATTATAATATTATGCTTTGACAAAGAAAATCCCACTGATAAATACTCCTTTAAATCTCTTCTGTATAGTTCATTATGTAGCTATGAAATGTTACATGTGCAATGTGCCGTCAAATGCTTTCATTTCAGTCCTTTATGTTTCCGAATGCTCTGTGATCAAAAGCAAGGTTAGAAGATTGTTTTCTCTCATTGGTAGAAGTTTATATTCCCAATCTGTCCTAATGAGCAATGTTTCTTAAAAAGTTCCTTTGTTGGATGTTGGCAAATCCAGTGTTCCGTTTTCAATGCTTACACTTTGGACAATAGGATAATTCGCTGCAATTATTTTTCCCTTGGGTTTGGAAACGAAATGTTTTGCCATACAAACCTGAACCTTAATTATTGTAGCCCATTAGATCTTTGATTGTAATGGTTATCTCATTTTTGTCTACCCTAAACCACATCTGTAATCAATATTTTTTAATGAATTCTCTAATATCCTTATTTTTTTGTGCGATAGCATACTCACTGTTAAACTCCATTTTCTTTTTTGTGACTTAGTGATGCTCATATGCTGATTCTGACCCTCTAATTGCCACTGCATTTGATCCACACAAATAATGTCCATATCACCACATAACATTCTAAAGGCACGCTTCCACTTCATCCACCACGCTCTTATTCTCTCAGGTTTTTCTTCTTTAGCCTCTCCAAGAAAGTAAAGTTTGGTGCTGATGCATCATATTTTTTATTGTCAAGTTCTAACAATTTTGAAATCTCATCCTCAATAGTTTTTACCTTCTTTTTACTTGCATCTAGATATACTTTTCTCTCCTTAATTAGCATCCAAAAGTAGCATATGCCCTGGCATCCTTTCAATTTTATCACATGCCCGTTGTCTTGCGGCTGCTATTTTTAAGTTTTCCATACATGACTTTGGTGATCTTAAACTACTCCCAAAACAGAATTTTGACCCTGGAGCATGTTATTTGTGTCTAAGAAGATTAATTCATGAGATAAAGAGTGTTGTTTTCTGATTCTTGAGAATCGGCCTAATTGGGCCTGTTCCAGATTGAAGTCAGCAATGCCCACCGGCTTCAATAGAAAAATTCAAAAAAAAAAAGGATTCAAATAGAGGAGGACGTGTTCCTCTCCCCGATCCTAACTATTGGATAAGGCCACAACAACCATGGCCGGTGACAACTTTGCCGGGTTGGTGCGAACAGTCGAAGGGCCGCTGCAATCAGCAAATAGCTAGCCCAATCCGAGCTTATCTTCTGTCCCCAAAACCCTCTATAAATACCTTGATTCTCCTTCATTCGATCCACCACCAAGCTCTCTCCTCTTTCCTCTTTTTTCTCCGGTGGCCGACTGATCCTTGAGGATCGCCAAATTGATGTGCACCACTTTGGCTACTACGAGTAGGGTTGGATAGGGACCATGAGCAAGATCCATGACATCGGAGAGGCGAATCACAAACCAAACTTTTAGAGGCCATAACTTGGTCATACGATATCCGATTAAGATGATCCCCTTTTTTTTTAAATCGGTTAGTTTTTGGAGATCTACGACATGACGCCTTGCCCTTTAGGGGGCGACTCCCCCTAGCATTCAAGCTCAAATTTTATCTTTTGGGGCTTGAAATGGGCCGGTCAAATCGAAAGTTTCTTTTTTGGATAAAAATTTGACCGGATGTAGCTCTCTATTCACGAAGAATCATGTAAAGTAATAGAAGACAGAGTTGTTGTAGAAGTCGAGATCTACCTCCTTAAAATTTTTAGCTTTTACTAGAAGATTTCTACTAGTAATGTTTATTTTAGAAAAGAGAGTCCTATTAGGTTTAGGAAGAAGAATCCGACCCAAATTATGTTGTAATAAACCTCGCATTATAAATAGAGGCTATGTAGCTCATTTTTTTAATCATTAATAAAAGAAAAGTAGACTTAAAGCCCTACTTTTAAAATTTTTTTATCTTCTAGTTATCTTCTAAGAGATTAGAGTTGAGCAGGTTGAAGAAACTATTTCTACTTTCCGATCGGATCACCGGCATGCCACCCCAGTCGAGCGCCACCATCCGAAACCACCTTTTTCTTTTCTTTAAACCCCATTCCCCTATTTTCACAGGCCGAGCATTGTCGCTTGTGCTTCACCAGCTATCGCCATTGTTGGTCTATGTTCATCATTGCCTCCGCTCGCCAGTGAGCTCCCTTCCTTCCTTCTCCTCCTTTCCTTCGTAAACTGAGCTTTTAACTTTAAATTGTAATCGAGACCCTATTCATTCGGCCATGTTCTCATACCCCAGTCGTTCCGGCTGCTACCGTGATCTTGGCTGTCGCTGAGCCTGCCTTCCCCACTGGATCTACTATGCTTCGCCACCCAATCATTGGAACCCCCCTCCCCCCTAGTCCCTCCTTTCTCTTTTCCTTTTTCCCTCTTTTCCTCTTCTTTCTTCGTTTTCTTCTTCTTTTAAAGTCTTCCCTTTCTGCCCATTTTTTCCTTCTTCATGATTTACCACAAAAAAAAGAAGAGGAGGGCACCCATTTTTTGATTAGGTCCACAGTCTGCCTAGATTTTGACCTCCCCCTTTGATGGTTGACTCGGACTACATAGACCGGACCCTTGATCGAGCTCTGACCTCGACCTAGATCTAGTTTCTCTCTCTTCTATCTTTTCTCTCTTTTAATTTAAAGCTAACAATATTAATCATTTTGACCTCATCCTAAGTAGATCAAATCCAAAATTCACCCTGATCAAAATGATTAATACTGTTAAAGTTCAATTAAGAGAGAGAAACTCGGTCTAGGTCAAGGTTAGAGCCTATGTGGTCCAGGTCAACCATCAAGGAGGGAGGTATAAATATAGGCAGATTGTGGACCTAATTAGAAAATGGACGCCTTCCTCTTCTTTTTTTTGGTAAATAATGAATAAGAAAAATATGGGAAGAAGGGGAATAATTTAAAAGAAGAAGAAGGAAACGAAGAAGGAAGATGAAGAGAGGGAAGAAGGAAAAGAGAGGAGGAACTGAGGGGTGGGTGCCAGGGATTCACCGGCCAAGCATGGTGGAGCTAGTGGTACAGGCGGCCTCGATGACCGCAGTGACGACTAGGATCATGGCAACAGCTGAAACAACTGGGAACTCAGAATAAGGCTGAATGAATAGGGTCTCGATTAAAATCTGAAGTTAGAAGCTCAGTTGAGGAAGGAAAGGAGGAGGAAGGAAGGGAGCTCACCGGCGAGCGGCGACGATGATGAACCTCGGTCAATGGTGGTGATTTCCAGCAAAACATGAGCGGCATCGCTCGGTCTGTAAAAAGAAGGGAATGGGGTTTAAAGATGAGGAAGAGGTGGTTTCAGACAACGACACTCGACTGGGGTGGCATGCTAACCACTGGAGAAGAATGAGGAAGGAGGAGAGAGCTTGGTGGTGGATCAAGTGGAGAAGAATCGAAGTATTTATAGTGGTTTTGGGGAGAAGAGATAAGCTCGAATCGAGCCAGCCATTCACCAGTTGCAGCAGCCCCAAATGGTCGCCGGCCATTCACACCGACCAGGCAAAGTTGTCACCGACGATGGTTGCTATGGCTTTATCCCATAGCCAGGAGATCGAGTAGAGGAACATGTCCTCCTCAATTCTGATCCCATTTTTTTTTTTTTGAATTTTTTCAATTGAAGTCGGTGAGCATTGCCGACTTCAATCTGAGATGGGCCCAATTGGGCCAATTCTCACAGATTCTTAGCATAAAAATTAGATATAAACTTTTGTAGCTAATAAATTAAATATTGTCCAATTATTTCATAAGTGTAACAATCCAGAACCGCATAAAAAAAGACTAGCCATAAAATATTATTTGAATTCTTGGGCCATGCGTAAGTTTCTAAGATTTATTCAATATATAGCCAATGTAAGACTAAACGCACGTTCACATGAATCCTCAAATACTCTCTTTGTTTAAATGTTGACATTCTCGCCATGCTAAGAGTCCAAATTCATTCAAATTCAATCACAAACAGTATGATCACCCTGGGATTAGGCCAAATAGGCTCATGCTCCATTATTCCTTAGTCCACATAGGTCATGGAACGAGTTCGCTCTGATATTATTTGTAATAACCTAGGACTTTACCTTAAAAGGATAGCTGAAAGATATTATTTGAATTACTTGGCTCTGTAAAACTATTCAAGATCTACTTATATAAGACTAAACATATACATACTAGGTCCTGAATCCATGAAGAACTAGAGCATGTGATTTAATTTAAAATTCATCGGAACCAATATGCAGACGTTGAGCTACGTTTTTCTATAGCAGCCCCACGTTCCTAAGATCCTGTCGTCGTGCAGCTGAGTGGACAAATTATCACGCGTGCTACCATTAGCCATGGCATAAAGAAATACCCACCTTCCCACCAAAGGAAAAAGAAATATATAAAAAAGTTTAATCAGTCGCAATTGCTTCCTACTGGGAGCATGCTCTCAAACAATGCTTGCGTCTATTGCTAATTGTCTTTTATTGCATGCTTGCTGGTTAGTAGTTGAGATGCAGTTTGTCAATTTGTCAGTTTTTGAACTGTTCCTGGCTTAATTTTTTAGTCTGAAATCTGGTGACTTCAAACTGGAAATTTTGTTGTATTCTTCTATTATGTTTCTGGGTAGGAGATTCCTGTCCCTTCCTTACTGATATGTTTTTCTACTCTAATATTTCTTTTCCCGTATTGTTTATATAAAATAATCCGCTGAACAATCCAATCCGTTCTGCCCAATTGTGATGTTGTGACATGCTTTTCTATCATGCAGGCAAAAATGCACAGTGGATTGTGACCCCGTTTATATTGGATGACATTGTAATTCAGCAGCCTCAAACAGATACAGACCTGATCTTTTTGTCTCTCTTAAAAGGTCTGAGTGCTAGTGCACTTGTAAATATAGAATAGATGCATGAACCCTTTTTTTGCTTGGAAATAGGGTGCTTTTTTTTGCTAAGAAAATTACCCACCATGACATGGTTAAGAACATATGTTTTGTTAGCTATTACTATTTTTTTCTTTGGTAGAATGTTAGCTATTAATTGGAGAGAGAGAAAGACTACTAATATATCAACATGGAAAAGGTATATATATATGCCGATGATATACGAGGTATACGTGGCTTTTGAAGATCTATTTGTTGCCATAACTGAAATAACTGGTCAGTAAGATTTCCAAGGGCGAACCTGAACCATTAGGACAAAGCTTGCTGTTTTTTGTTGTGGAAAATTAATGGTCTGGTTGTAAGTTGAGTTAGAACTCCTACCATAAATGGGACTGTTGTGGAAAATTAATGGTCTGGTTGTAAGTTGAGTTAGAACTCCTACCATAAATGGGACACCATATGTGGTGGGAGAAACCAATAATTGAAGGCGATTCAAATGAAGCAAATTTCTAATGATTGGTCTTGATTATAATAAACTGGGTGGGGTTTCGGCCGCAATGAAGCCCTCAATTAGATTACTGATATACAGATGATCTCCCATTTGCAGAAAGTTGTCGCATCTTTGACAAGTTGGGTTTTTTATCTATTTGCATGCTTAAAGCCAGTAATCTTAGGGATAGGGATATTACCCAATTGGTCACTTGTCGGACGTTCCCAAGTGGCCTGTGGCCACATCCAATGTTTCAAAAGCCAGATGAATATCAGTTCGTATTTTTCTAGCTGATTTTTTGTGTAAAAAAAATGCTAAAGAAGTTGACTGACGCCATGGCCTCGTCCATGTACCGCTCTAATCTGCAACTGGCATATCACTCTTACAAACTAAGCAATGATCTAATGGGTTATTCCTATTTATGCTCTTTATCTATACAGAGCTATGTTCATAGTCCCACAACGCCTAATGAAGGAATGTCGCATGGATGTACAAGCCTGGATTGGTCCTCCATCAAGTAGTCTAAACTATTTGGACTGTGAGATAGTATTACAGTCACAACCTTATCAATCACGTAGGTCCCCCTAGAGGTACTAGGATTGTATAGGACTCGAGCCATCAGTGGATGCCCTCTCGAGTAGAAGCAAATCCATGACAAGAGCGTCACTAGGTTGGTTGGTTGTCATAGTTCTTCATTAGTTAATAAGGAGATGCTATATGGGTTTATAAGCTTCGATTGGTCATTCATTCGATAGTTTAAGCTTTCTGAGCAGTGGGCCCATGACACACCCCCAGGCAGGACACACCCCCTTACCTCCCCAGCGGGGCATCCTCCGAAGGCCCACCCCAAGGGCTCCAGCGAATCGAGGAGCATTGCACACGGAAACGGCCCGGACGCGAGTCCCGGTCGCACGGGGTGCGCATCCCGAACGTCCGGGACGCGCTTCCCGGGAGGGCCGATGGAGGGAGCCGAAGTGGCGCACGGCCGCCGGGCACGGACGGCCGAAGGCAGCGCCCGTGCGCCGGGAAGTCGGCAGGCGCGTGCCGGCTCCGTCGGGGACGAGATGTGCCGGGCAAGCCCGCCGCGAGGCAACGGTCCTGTGCGGAGTGGAGCGGAAGGCCGGCCGCGGCGGCAGCAGACCCCCCCTCCCTACCACCCCGGCGGGGCATCCGCCCAAAGCCCACCCCAAGCGTTCCAAAGTACCGAGGAGCGTTGCAAACGGGAACGGCCCGGACACGCGACCCGGTCGCACGGGATGCGCGTCCCGGTCGCACGGGTCGCGCGTCCCGGGAGGGCCGACGGACGAAGCCGAAGTGGCGCACGGCCGCCGCGCACGGACGGCCGGCGGCGGCGCCCGTGCGCCGGAAAGTCGTCGGGCGCGCGACGGCTCCGTCGGGGACGAACGGTGCCGGGCACGACCGCCGCGAGGCAACGGACTTGTGCGGAGGGGGGCGGAAGGCCCGCCGCGGCGGCGCCAGCCCCCCCTCCCTACCACCCCGACGGGGCATCCGCCCAAAGCCCGCCCCAAGCGTTCCAAAGTACCGAGGAGCGTTGCAAACGGGAACCGCCCGGTATAGCTGAGATCACACGATCATGGTTCTTTCTTTAATTGCCAGGTTGGTCTAAGCCATGACAGTCACTATATGGTTCAGTGTGGGTCTAGTGGTCGGCACAAATAAACACTGGGTTGGCTTTTTAGTTTGTATCTTGCTATTGGTTCCCTATCATCTATTCATGCCTCTCAACTAGAGTTTTGTCTGGTACGCATATTGTGGTTCTGTCGTTCTGATTGCATTGGCCAGAACAGGTTTGAGAAGGCCGCAAAAGCCTTTGGCATCTTCTGTAAGACGGGATGTGGGAGTATCCATGTCATTCTCCGGTTGTTAATATTACTTTGGTAGCAGAGCCAACTACACGCAGTAGCGTTGAATGGAGCAGGAATCATTTTGTCAAGGTCACCATTTTATGTTATTTCAGTGTACATTGATTACTTCTTCCCCTTGCTGCAAAGGCTAAATAGGTCACCGAATGAAATATTTTGCTTCTGTTTAAGTCCCATTTCATGGTTTATATTGTGAACCATAAATGAAACAATATAGAATAATTCAATGCAAGAAAATTTGAAGGTGGTAATTTCATTTCATTCAAGAAAATTTGATATAACCTGAAGGTGATATTTGACATGCAGATAGTGGAATGTAGGAACAAGAACTGAATATGATTGAAGTGTAAACTTCACTCTGGGATCGGAAATTTGTCTGCTTTGTTTGGTCAAGCAGATTATGATGGCAAGTTAATTCAGCCAAATATATATATATATATATATATATATATATATATATATATACACATATATGTGTATATATACATATATGTGTATATATAGGTAGACACACACACACACACACACACACACACACACACACACACACACACACACACATATATATATATATATCTTGATTAAACATGCATTAAAATTTGGATCAAAACTTCAATATACCAAATTCTTAGTCAATCATGTACTTAATAATAATCAAGTTGACTTGAATCTTAATTTACGGCTAGTTTGTTTTCCATATATAAATTGATCCTAATCTAGTCATCACAGTAAGTTTGATCATATGATCAAAGAAAGGTGAGAACAAAAATCTCCAAGTGGGAGACTTTGTAGTTCTTAAGCATTTACTAAGAATGTAATGAGTTTTGGGCTGACTACATCCTTATCATTTCGAAGGCCCAGGTGTGTTCTAAATTTTGAGGAAGAAATTTTCTTTAAAAGAGCTAGGATATAGTACCCAACCCCTAGCTTAGCCCCTAACTCGGCCTAACTCAACCTTGACTCAGCCGAGTTGGCCGAGTCGACTTAGTGGCAACTCGCTAGGTGGGAGGGGACCAATTGGCAGTAGTGTGGTGCCATTTTTTTTTTTTTTTTTTTTGCTAAACCGGGCGATCTATACAACACGTGTACGGATACACCCAATAAAATCGGAAAACAAAACATCCCGGAGCTCCCGAGGCAGCTCCCCGTCCCCAGCCCATAAGGTGCTCCCGGCATGGTTAGCCACATACGTGGCCACCCAATCCGCGGCCCCGTTGGCTTCTCGAAACACATGCTTCGCCTGGACCTCCCCTCCGTCCCTCATCATCAACCCGATATCGCGGACCAAGGGATGGTCGGCAACACCGGCTCTCAGACCCCCTGGATCCAACTAATGACCGTAGCCGAGTCACCCTCCAAGATGACTGATCTAGCTGAGAGCACATGCTGAGCGTGTCGAAGACCCGCCCAGGTAGCTCTCAGCTCCGCTCCAGGGACCGTACAGTCAAATATCTGACAGCCTCCTGCTGCCACTACCCTGGAGGTCGGGTCCCGAATAACAAAACCCGCTCCACCTATCGTGCCACCATCCAGCACGGACCCATCAAAATTGACTTTGAGGAAGCTTGGGGGTGGGGGCTCCCAAGTGAAAAACACCGTGTGAGAAGCTGCCGAGGCAGAAGGGGA
Source organism: Phoenix dactylifera (assembly GCF_051530095.1). NCBI lineage: Eukaryota > Viridiplantae > Streptophyta > Magnoliopsida > Arecales > Arecaceae > Phoenix > Phoenix dactylifera. The sequence goes on from NC_143200.1 coordinate 10,842,563, forward strand.
ACCCCAGATATCCCGAGCTATCAAAAGTCCATCTGAAGAGAAAGCATGACTAAACTCTGCCGCCTGCGCCCGGGCGCTCTCCGCCACGAGCCTTGGCGACTTGCTCTGCTCACCAAAAGTTCGAGCATTCCTGACCAGCCATATCTGGTATGCTGTGCAGGTCGCTCTAATCGCCTCTTGGCGAGTCAATGGGTTACCCGACCACCAGCGGATGGTTCGTAAGAACTGGTCCCCATGGGTCCAACAATCCCATGGCAGCCCCGCCGCACACCACGCCGCCCTCGCCCATATGCACTGAAACAGTACATGGTCCACCGACTCATCCGCTCCGCATGCCCCGCACTCTGGGGGCAACCTCAAACCCCGTTCGCTCAATACTGCTCTTGTCGGAAGCCGAACCCAAGCGACCTTCCATAAGAACAGTGCGACCCTCGGATGGAGGCCTAGGCGCCAGACCCAGGCACAATCCGGCCCCGGCTCATGCTCTGGCCGGAGCACACGGGAGAGGTCCCCCACCCTCACTCCGGACCTGCACGACGTGCTCCACACCCGGGAATCCGGAACCACATGCCCCGGGATCGGAAGGGACCTAATCCTCTCAGCCAAGTGTGCCCCAAACATGTAACCCAACCTATCCTCATCCCAGGCAACCCTGCCCGGGACAAGGAGGTCACAGACCCGCAGTCCCTCCACTGCCTCAATGTCAACCATAGTCGGCCAACGTCTCAAGGGTAGGGCACCCACCCATGGGTCACCAACCACATCAATACTCTGCCCATTACCTATCAACCATCTAGTGTTCTCCTCAACCATGGGAAGATATCTGGCAATCTCTCGCCACATGAATGAACAGCGACGCCCACTGCGAATCGCCCCTGCAGTGCCAGTCCGGCCATATCTGGAAGCCATGGTCTGACTCCAGAAACCCTGTGGCTCCAGTGTGAATCGAGCTGCATGTCGGGCAATCAGCGCCTCACGTCGCTCCACCAGAGACGAGACCCCGAGGCCACCCTCACTCACTGGTAGGCAGACACTCTCCCATGCCACTAGATGCATCCCGTGACCCCCTCCATACGACCCCCACAGGAAGCTCCGAAGTAGCCGCTCAATCCTCATTAGCACTGTTTTCGGAACTACTGTGTTGGCCATGAGGTGGACAGGCATGGAAGCTAGCACTGACCTAATCAGCGTCAATCTACCCATCATGGAAAGTGAAGATGCCCTCCAACCCTCCAGTCTGCTCTGAATCCTCTGCACCAGACCAGAGCACTCCGCCACCCGTAACCTCTGACCCGTGATGGGTACTCCTAGGTAAACTCAGGTCCCGTCCTGAGCCGGCATCCCAAGTAACCCCCGAATCTCCTGTCTGACCCTATGCTCAGTGCTAGGGCTGAAGGAGATTGATGACTTCTGAAGATTTACCTTCTGACCCGACATAGCACAGTACTCCGCTAATACTCTCCTGAGTACATGTGCATCCTCTACCTGCGCCCTGGCCAGGAGTAGGCAGTCGTCTGCGAATAGTAAGTGCGATATAGACCGAGACCCTGGGGCGGGAACAAACGCCTCCAGCTCCCGGTTAGCACATGCACCCCGCAGAGCCCGAGACAGGACATCTGAACAGATGATAAACAAATATGGGGATAACGGACATCCCTGTCTAAGCCCCATCGTAGACCTAAAGAAAGGGGAGGGCGTTCCGTTGATCAAGATAGTGTGGTGCCAATTTCATCGACTAGCTAGCGAGGTCAAAGCCTCTTGACAAGTAGGGTTGGGCATGATTTTTGGGAGGGTCCTAGGTAAACTACCATCTAGAAATGGCTGACAATGCTCCCCTGGGTAAGATCTTAGAGAGTATGCGAGGTCTGATGATTAGGAGAAACCAGATTACTTAATAACATGAAATAAGAAATTGGGATTAATAAAACATTCCATTTATAGCTAGGATAAAGATGTTCAATTACAGTCTTATATCTAGTACCGGATATAAAAATCCAACTAACACTCTCTCACTAAATGTCCTAGATCAAACTTGTGAAGCTAGGCATCCTAAGGCGCTAAAGGAGAGTGATAATAGCAACATGAGCCAATAGTTAAGTAAGAATTCCTCATGCATTCACATCAACATGAATAAGATAATAACTTTTAGAAAATACATAACTGCTAAAATAATATTAAAATACTACTATAGGTAAAATTTGTAAGCCAACAATTTAGTGATTTTATTATTTATTTAATAGATGAAGTATATATTTTTTTTAATTAAATTAAATACTAATCCCAACAAGCATATCATGTAGTACCAATATAGCGACTCCCATGCATAAACGTAACACCAGAATAGCAATTCCTATATACATATCACATATTACCAAATCAATGGCTCCATTCAGTAGTAATTTTAGTTAAATTATTTATCACTAGCTGATTAGCATAAGTCAGATCCGATAATGTTAACTTTCTAGCATTGGACAAGACAACCCATGGTAGTCCAAAACAAATGTACTCTTCCATTTGTGGTCGACAATCATAATACCACACCTCCGCCCGAGGATGACACACCACACGTATCAAGTCTCACATGTGGCTGATTAGTCCAAGTGGACCCTTTCCCATATCATATAATTATGTAAAATCCAATTTTTATAAGTTATTATATATGACAAACTACTATAATTGAGCATAATTTAATATCATAATTTAACCTTTCAGCATTACACTAGTTACATCCACGCTCTCACTAGTGGCAAGCCAAATACAATATTGTATCTCAATCTAAAGCTGACACACTATATGCACCATGTTTCACATATGGTCGCTTGGTCCAGATGCCCCTCTTTCTCTATTCTTATAACTATGCCACAATTATGAATTTATTTAAATTATTTTCACTTGACATGATTACCATAAGCATAATTAAATATGTTTCATATGGAGTTAAAATAAACTATCAGCGCATGATATGTTTATATATATATATATATATATATATATATATATATATATATATATATATATATAGGTACTAGTAGTGCGACCAACCAAAATATGCTAATCTAGGCCCCAAGCACACCTAAAGCATCCAGTTAACCTAAAATTAATATTTGACCCAATAAAATCTTCAATTCAACTTTCTTACTAATTTAGATAAATAATTAATTGCTAATTTTTCAATTTCTAATTTTTCAAAATCTGATTTTTCAACCCTAACCCTAGCCCTAGGTTTTTCACACTATTTATACCCCATTTCAACAACTTAGCTAATGGAAATGAGCAAGTACCATGAGGACAAGGTTAAAGGATTAGAATGAATTGAAGTCACGTGAACCTTGCAGGACTTAAGATGGTTCAACCATAACGATCCAGTTAATTATTGGAAGATAGGCTAAAGGAACAAGATTTGACCATTACTGACCAAGGCACGTGCAAGCCTAGGCTGAAAAATGTTAGTTTTGTTTTGAAAAAAAATTAGCTTATAGTTATACCATATATAAAGCATGTAGAACTGTGGGGCCAAACTTTCAAAACTGCTGAAGATCGTGACAAAATGATTGGTTACAAGAGTCAACAGTTATTTTATAGTTGTTGTTATGTATATAAATAAGTTGATGTACATTGAATTGAGAGGGAACTTTGATACATCAATGAATCCACTTTATCTAGCATTACCTTTACTTTATCTGTACTTTACCTTGCTCACAATTTACTAGTAGGACTCTATCCTTAAGAGTATCAGTAATAGTAGATTACTTCTATCATAGACCCAGCTACACCCTATCCTAACCTAGCTATCTTCTTTCAAATGGATGATGCAATGATAGTAAAAGTTTTTGAAGGTCAAAGCACCTAGATCCATGCTACTTTTATTATCTTCTTTTGATCATTATATTTTTGGCTAATCCAATGTCGATGGCATACTCGTGCACCTACTTTAGCAGTGCCTATGATCTTGTTCAGGAAAAATACACACCCTAACCACAATACAAAAATTAAAGAAGGAATTCTATCTTCATTAGTTAGTCAAGGAAAAGACACTGTGGTATCCCTCTCTAGGTCGTAACTGCTATCTAATGACTCAAAATTAAATCAACCTATCTAAGATGAAAATGAGTATTGGGGTTCTTGGTCAAAGATCCAAGGTGGCAATTATTGCTCTAAGGTTTAGGGGTTAGGCCAGCGAGGGAACCAAGGTGAAACTAAAAGAGAGGAGAGAGAAAGTAAAGGGAGAGAGAGTGACAAGAGTGTGTGAGTAGATTCAGCTCGACTCAAGTATAGAGAAAGAGGAAGAGAGAAAGAGAAAAAGAAAGAGAAAGAGAGAAAAAGAGAGAGAAAAGAGAGAGAAGGAAAGAGATAAAGAGATAAAGAGGGAAAGAAAGAGAGAAAGAGACGAGATAGCGAGAAAGAATGGAGAGAGAAAATGAGAAAGAGGGAGAGGAGAGCGGGAAGGGCATTGGGCATGTATGCAAGGGAGAGAAAGGGAAAGACAAAGAGGAGAGATAGATAAAAAAGAGAGAGAGTGTGTGAGAGAAAGAGAGAATGTGATAGAGAGACGAGCATGGGAGGGCCTTGGACCTGTTTGGTTGGGAGAGAGAGGGAGGAGAGATAAAGAGAGAGAAGGGCGAAGAGGTCAGTATGGAGAAAATAGGGGCAAACTACGCCATCCATCGGGTGACTTAGCGTTAGAGAGAAGTGGTGAGGAAAATGGCGGTTTTGGTCACAAGGTACGAGTTAGAAAAAATAGTGGAGGAAGGAGAAGGTTTGGGGATTGGCTTGGCCATTGATCGAACAACAACATCCACAGCCCTAGAGACGATCGATATGAATAGAGCATGAGATAGAGAGAAAAGAGAGAGGGAGAGAGAGGAGGAGGGAGAAGAGAGAGAGGGTTGGTTGGGAGAGAGAGGAGGAAGAAATAGAGGGGGGCATTTTCCTCGCCCACCTTTCAGTCAATCATGCTAGGGTAGTAGCCAAGTTGGTGAGTCCAGATATGGGCGACTATCAGTGGGTGTTGCAATAGAGGCATCAATATCCCTGTTCATATATGAAATAAGGGGTGCTCGTGCTCACACTAAAATAGGGGATGCCCCCTTCTACTGGCTTGACTGAGCCGATCCAACTGGATCGGTCACTGACCAAGCCGGCCCACTGGTTCTCACACGCATTGTATCTTATACACAAAGATTCTTTATTATTATGAAATAGAAATCCCATAGTATTAGAACATGATTTGCTTGATAAACACACCAAACAAGATATGAAGAGAAAAAAAAATTAGAAGTAATTGAGACATGTTACATACACTATTGAGGTTTTGAATTTAAGAGTCTTTTATCTTGATATTTAATTTGGTACATATTGATTTTTTTTTCCTTTCTAGAATCTTGCTTTTGACTTTCTATTCTCCTATTATAATTATTTAATTTTTTATTTTCCCTAATGTTAGAAGTTATGTTTATTTTATGTCATATTGTATGTTATAGAAATAAATGACCAGGATGCTGTGGTGCGACTCGATTCATCCAACTCATCATTCGTATGCCAATCCGAGCATCTGTAGGAATTCTCTAAGTTATTATGATCGGGCCCCCCTGAGTCGACCTAAAAGCTGGAAAAAGTAAAATAGAAGCAACTGACCTGCAGAGCTGAAGTCTCTTAGCTCAACCCAGCAACCTTGGCAACCAACTCGAGTCGAGCATAACTATTTCATAGCAGAGGCAACCTTGTCACTTCACTAGGTGCACATATAGCTTCGGCAATTCAATCATGTGTTATGCCATGTCAACAGTTTGTTACAACATGAGTATGGGTTTCTTGAGATACAATTCATTGAAAATGCAAGATCCCAACTGTGAAAAGATCCAAAAAGCCCTCCATAGAAGGTGACCGCTTCAGTTTTCTCTAGTATTGACATTATTTTTTCTTTTATTCTTCTTTCTTACTTCCCACCAAAGAAATTGTTTTTGACATAAACATTAGAGGGCCCAGTTGCAGCTAGTCTGGCAAGCTCTCTAAACCTTAACTATTGCCTTGTAGGTCCATGGTAGCGGTCCACATCAATGTCTTGCGATCCGATAGCAACAAATTAGCACCATCTAGGGAAAAGAAGAAAGATAAGCCATGAGGCTCAGGAGGAGCGACAAGCAAGCATTCGTTCGATCAACTCCAGATGATTCTTCATACAAATCACTTGAGATCTCAGTCTTCCCAGCCAACCTCGGGAACTATCGATACCAAATGTTTCGACTTGCTTTCCCAAAAAGTGCAATCCCTAATAATGGTAGCATAGTACTTGCATGGTAAATTGAAACCCACCTAATCAGCTAAACTACCATGATGCCCCAGCACAAGATAGTAGCCACCACCATCCTAAATGTATAGGGTAGGACCAGAGGAGTGATTGTGCTTTCTCTGGCACAAGTTCCGGCTTTGGTGACCCTTTTGTACACTAGTCGGAAGAAATTTATAAGCAGGAGGCCGGCCTCTATTGTGAAATCGAGGAGATGCACCAACAGATCGAAGCCCTTCAAGAGCAAAGGGTTGGAGTAAAAGTTGACTTGGGGGCAATCAATGATCATCCCTTCACTAGGGAGCTCCTGAAAGAGCCTCTACCATAAAGATTCAAGATGTTGTAGTTCGAGTATTATGATGGCACCACAAACTTGGTGGACCATCTAGGGAGCTTCACAACTCTCATATTGCTTTAGGGAGCCAATGACACTATGATGTACCGAGCTTTCTTGGCCACTCTTAGAAAGGATGCTCGGCTCTAATTTTTGAGTCGTCACTTTTGATCAACTTATCCATCAGTTCGTTGGCCACTTCCTCAACAAGAAAAAGTAGAGGAGGACCTCCATCAACTTGTTTACCATCAAGCAAAGGGAAGATGAGTCCCTCTGAAGCTCTGTCTATTAGTTCAGTGCTAAAACCCTGAAAGTGCTCAAGCTAGACCAGTCCATTATGGTGGCCATAGCAAGGAACAAGCTAAAGACCTTGTGCTTCAGCTTTTCATTGGGCAGGAGGCCTTTAAAGGATCTGTTTGAACTTCTCTCCTGAGAGAACAAATACATTCAAGCCTAGGCTGTGAGGAGTAGGACAAGCCAAGGAGAAAGCATAACCAACAAGGAGGGGTCTTTATGGAGCGTCAGAGCCCACCATGGAAGTTCGAAACACTCCGAGGGCCCAAACATGATGCAAGTCCAGAACTAGGATATCTCAGCTAGCTTCAGAAGATGAAGGCCCCTGCAAATAGGAGGGACCCAAATAAATTGTGTTGGTTCCATAAAGACCATGGGCATGACATTGAAGACCTCCAACTAAGGGATGAGATCGAAGCCCTCATTTGATGGGGAATATCCACCTTTATGTCAGCAATTGACGGAAGAGTACTAAGCAAAATGGGTGAACCCTAGACAAGCCAATAGTGAGGATGATCACCTTCATCCATGGAGGGACTTTTACAAGAGTAAGCTCGTGATCGAAAGGACCAAGAAATAAGACCAGATCCTAGAAAGATCAAGACCATCAGATAAGGAGATCATCGAGCAATCAAGCTATGACATTTTCAAGGATGGTCACAAAAAGAATTGTTGAATTAAAGTTTATGCCTTATGTTACTAATGAATAATGAAAATATGTTTCAGCCCTTCTTCAAAGTAGCATTTTGAAAAGTTTTAGCATGACTAACCCATGAAGACACCCGAGAAGTGTTTGGGATCCTTGTTCTATGAGACTACATGGCTTGAATACTAAACCAGAGAGCTGAACTCTAGATACTCCTGTGGAGGCACCCTAAAAGTGCCTAGGACCTCTATTCCATAAGCCTACATGGCTAAGAGGCTAAATCTGGAATGCCGAACTTTAGATACTCCCATAGAGACACTCCATAAATTCTTTGGACCTCCGTTCCATGAGCCTGCCTGGCTAAGGATCTAAATCTAGAGGACCAAACTCCAGTACTCCTATGGAGACACCCCAGGATTGGCTCAGGTGTCCAAGAAGTCCTACAACAAAGTAGGCTTGGATGGGAGGAAGCACATTCAATTTGATCATCCAAGCGTCGCTGACTAAAAGAACCCAACCAATTAGAAGTCATAGTACAAACTAAGCTCGGATAGAAGGAAGCACACTCGGATTGAACACTCAAGCATTGCTGACCAAAAGGATCTAATCGATCAGAAGTCTGAGTATAAACTAAGATCGAATAAGAGGAAGCACACATGGCTCGATCACCTGCATCGCCTACCAAAAGGCCCATGAAGGATTATATTCTACTCCAATAAGATCTCTAATATTATATATATATATATATATGTCTATATATATATGTCTATATATATATATATATGTCTATATATATATAGACATCTATATATATATATGTCTATATATATATATGTCTATATATATATATATGTCTATATATATATATATATGTCTATATATATATATGTCTATATATATATATGTCTATATATATATATATATGTCTATATATATATATGTCTATATATATATATATGTCTATATATATATATATATGTCTATATATATATACATGTCTATATATATATATATATATATATATATATGTCTATATATATATATATATATATATATATATATATATATATATATATATATATATATATATATATATATATATTCTCACAATGTTACAACCACAATGGATTCTGCTCATATCTTAGCCTATCTCTAAGAGGTGTTATTATCATGTTTCTAAAGCACATATGGTTATCTCGGCTAGTCACTACTTCAGCTCAACATATTTTGCTATTATCCCATCTCACTATGATTTCATGATCTTATCTTAATCTCGGATGGCCCCCAAAGATGTCAAGGCCTTGTCTCAAAGCATTTGGTTGATCTCGGATATTTGGATTCATTCAACTTTATCCTTTTCTCAATTTTCTAACTTTATTCAGCCAACCTCAAAATCTTATATCTCTGGCCTAATTGGGTTTGCCTCGACATCTTTGAGATATGACCTAGAGCAAACACCTAAGAAACATGCAAAACGAAAGGTATGCTTGAAAATAATTTTGTTTTAATGACAATATTTAATTACATTGTAGGTTCAAGACTAGACTAGACTAATACATTACAAGAAAAGGGGTTTAGATCGGCCAAATTCCGACTCTACGTAGTTTACGATCCCCGACAAAGTTACCATGCTTAGGAGGCTACCATCCTCTACCTTGTCCCGCACCTCCACAATGGCATGAAGAAGCCCAAGGAGGAGACACATATGGAGGTCTGCTCTCCTACTTTAATGAAGGGTGCTCGTCATCGAATCTCGCCCTATCTTAGCATAGCTCCTACTTTGGGCAAGATAGATAAGGTCAGGTTGGAGCTTCATTGTTCCTTTCTGAAACTTTTAGAAGCCATTTAGAAAGGACTTAGTGATCTTTTGCTGAAACTCGCTCATAGATTTGTACTCCTCCACTGCTCAAAGAACCCTCATTTCAACCTTGGCAATTTGTCACCTAGCTTCTTGTAGTTCCCATCCAATTATGGAAGAGGAGAGTTCGGCCGCCTCCATCCTGTCCTTAGCAATCCTCAGCTTGGCCTTCACCTCAACCACCTTCTATTTGGAATCTACATCCATGGGAGCCATCCCGACTGCTAGCCTGCTCTGGAGGAATCCCAACTCAGCCTCAACCTTGACCACTTTCTCCATGGCCCTTTGCAAAGCCATTTGGAGCATCTCAATGTGATGTTGAAGACCTCTTTTGCATGGAAGATCTGTGAGGGTGTTATCCTGTAACAAAAAAAGAGAAAGATTAGCAGAAAGGATCGACCTCCTCGGAGAGAAGAAGGAGAAAAGGCCATAAAACTACAACATTGAGACAGTCAAGGATGATTCGGCAAGTTAGCTTCATGGGAATCTTTTAGAGATACAAAAAGGATATCTAGAACCCCTCCAGACATGGAGAATTCGCAAGAGGCAATCTCTCTCTTTTTATAGAGCATGGGGCAGCCTAGACCAATCTATACAGTCGGATCAGTGGATGCATATCACGTCCTTCTTATCCCTAATGGTCAGCATCCCATCAGAAGATCGAGTCAAGGCTCGTCCTTCAGGGGACTACATCCAGAAGTTATTACCCTCTTTAAAATAGCATAGAGTCTAATAAAATAGTTACTTTCTTTGTCCGAACCAAAAAAAAGCTTTGAACTAGGAAGTGGGGGGCTAGTATTATGGCAATAAGGTCCTATTTGGGAGAGTTTTTGGAGGGCCAAAAAGTACTTTCTGATCCTCCAAAAAATACTTTTAGATGAAATAGGAGTGTTTGGTAAAAAATTTAGAAAGTTTTTTTAGCTTTTTCAGAAAGTTAAAAACAGTTTTTTAGGAGAAGCTCTATTTTGAAGCTTTCCAAAAAAGCACATTTAGGCCCGGTCAGAAAGCTATTTTTTTGACCAAAATACCTGTGATAAAATATAACAATTACACAAAATATTTTTTTAATAATTGTTTAACCAATTTTATCACTTAGCTAAAAAATTTATTATATTATGAAAAATTCATTTGTGCTAATAATTATAATATTTTATATCCTTATTATTGTATTATACTATAAATATAATATTATATTACATTATATCATAATACATTGATATGTTATGTTAAATAATTTAAAATTATATTAAATTATTATGCTATAGTATATAATATTATATTATTATATTATAATAATATTATATAATATTATATTATATTATAATAATATTATATCATATCATATATTTATGTTTTAATACATATTATATTTTATTATGCTCTGTTATATAATACTATGCAATATCCTTTATGGTTATTTTGTTATACCAAAAGTACTTTCTCAGTTTATTTATCAAATACATATTAAAATGCCATAGCACTTTAGAAATGTAGTTACCAAACAACAAATAAATTTTTATAAAAGCTCTACTTTAGAAAGCTCTACTTCCAAAAGTTATACTTTCAAAAGTACTACTGCCAACAGCTCCTTCAAACGGGGTCTAAATGATCGAGTTGATGTGGTGTGACCAAATTTGTCCAACTCATCATCTATGTGGTGATTCGAGTGCCTGCAGAAATTATCCAAGGTATTCTGGTCGGGCCTCCCAAAGCCGACTTAAAAGCTGGGACTAATAGACCAAAAGCAAGCGACCTGCTAAGCCGAAGTTTCTCAGCTCAGCCTGGCAAATATCTCATCAATCAACCAAGCCGAGGAGAACTACTTTACGACAAAGGCAACCCAATTCCTTCACCTAAGTTCGCACTTGGCCTTAGTAATTACATCATGCATAAGCAGTTGGGGCACAACCCTAGGTTGTTATGCCATATCAGCAGTTTGTTACAGTACGATTCTGAGTTTGTTGGCATACGATTTGTGGAAGATACATAATCTTAGCTATAATAAGGTCCAAAAGGCCCTTTATAGAAGGTGATGCTTTACTACACTTTACTACTGGTATTATTATTCCTTTTGTTCTTCTTTCTTGCTTCCAATCAAAGAAACCCTCTCTGACATAAGCATCAGAGAGCGTAGCCAGAGCCAATCCGGCGAGCTCTTTGATCTTTGTATGTTACCTTACAGGTCCACGGAGGCGATGTATATCAGTATCCTACACTACAGGAAAAGCAAGATTTCCTAACGCTTTTTTTCCGATGCTAGGGAGAAGCATCGAAAAATTTTAGTTCAGCGCCAGACTTTGCCGATGCTTCTAAAAAGCGTCGGTAAATTTTGAGAATTGACGACGCTTAAGAAGCATCGACAAAAGTTTGGACCTAAGACGACGCTTTTAAGCGTCGTCGAAGGCCAAATCCCTTCAAAACCGCTCGCTTCCCTCCCATCGATGCCCTAGCTGATCCTGCGCCGACATAATCCCTTAAAAATCTCTCCTCTCCTCTCCTCTCCCTCATCCGAGGAGCGGAAGACGATGGAAGGCGCCTCGGAGGAGCTCGAGCACTGAAGCCGCTACCTCAGCTCCTGACGAGAGAGGAGGGGAAGATGATGGAGGGCGCCTCGGAGGAGCTCGAGCGCCGAAGTTGCTACCTCAACTCCCTCATCCAGCGCACCAAGCTCAAGCCCGACTGCGAGCCGGAGAAGCGCCGCCAGCAGCCAGCGAAGCCCGACAAGGAGAAGCATCGCCCCACCGTCAGCGGTGGGAGAAGAAGGAGGAGGAAAGGGATGGGGTTGTTGATGGCGGCGAGGATGATGCGCAGGAGCAGTGGCAGAACGTGCGAGTGAGGGCTCGCGCTAGCCCTCAAGAAGGCACGCTATCTCCCCCTCCTCTATTTCTCATATTCGTTTTTTTGCAGGAATTTGCTAGCCAACTTTTACCTCCGCTTCCCAAACCCTAATCCTCTGTGGGGACAGAGAGTGTTAAATAAGGTTTTTTTTTGTGTAGGGACTCTGATTCTTTGTTTTTTGGTTACTAATCATGTTCGGATTAGCAGCTGAGGATGGAATTGGTTACTAATCAAGTGGCTCAAAGGCAGCTGGAGAAGGAGATCGTGAGAGAGGAGAGGGAGTTGGGTCCTCTCCAGAGAAAGAAGGGGAGCCAGAGAGCTGAGAGAGAGAGAGAGAGGCTTTTCATTTCTGGGAGATGCTCTCCTCTCTTGGCAGGAGCCGCAGGACATCTCCCTTCGAGGCCGGGGCGCGACTCGCGAGGACGAACCGACGAAGAACGCTTCTGGCGCCGGCAGGTGGAAGTAGCTGTTCTTGGCCTCTTGGGTGAAGCCCTCGTTGGCTCCTCTTCCCGTAGGCCCCCGCCTACGACTTCTTCTCCCAGTCCATTGCCGAGTATGTTCTTTTTCTTTATGGAAAAATAATTTTTTAAAAAAAATTTAAGGCTAATGCTGACGCTTTTAAGCGTCGGCTTTGAGGGCTTTCAGCGATGCTTAAAAGCGTCGCTAGGATGCATCGCTAAAAATCGACCTTTTACGACGCTTTTCAGAAGCGTCGGGGCAAATTTTTTCCACTCAGGTATCGCCGACGCTTCGGCGACGCTTTGCATAGCGTCGGGTGGGTATTTACCGATGCTTATAAGCGTCGGTAAATGATGTAAAAAATGTCGGAAAAGATCACTTTTTTTGTAGAGCTAGTATCCAGCAACAACATTATATATAACAGTTTGGATGTAAATATTAACTGAATTTGTTATACAATTAGGTGGAGGAGGTGCTACTTTTCTTGGTTACCATAGCTGCCATTTTAATGAGCATTATTTGGATTTTTAATTGTCTTTGTACATACTCTAGCTTGTAGATTAACATATGCATTTATCAAAAGCCATGGCAATTATATTAATTAATATTAAAAAATGTTATTTATTGACTGCTAGATGCCTTCACTCAAACTTTTGCACCGGGACGGCCGCACAGCAAAAAAAAAAAAGAAAGAAAAAACCGTATCTAATCTATAATCATCACCAAGATCATCATGAATGTTCTGCGTCCTTTGTAACTTTTGCCATGTTTTAAATAGAAAATCATTATATGCATCAGTGCATGGTCCTCTGGAACAGCTTGCATCTAACAATAGGCACCACTCCTTGTCGAGGCAACTCACCCCACTAGTAGTGGAATTTGACACCCCACATACATACACATGCACTCACACACACAGACACAGAGAGAGGAGAGAGAAAGAGAGCGCATCTTTGTATGTCGCCCATATTGGATGGACGAGAGTCTTATCTAATAATAAAATTCTTCCTTGCATGTCAGTCATTAGGTATGGTAACTTTTCTTTGGTCTTAGCAGTTAGCACCTGCTTTATCGTAAAGAATTTCTTTGTACAAGAGGAGAAGCCGAAATATGGCACCCAAATATATCTCTTGGGTACCTCCAAAAACGTGGTGATCATTGCTTTTTCAAAAAGCGAAGGTGAGAATGATCTCTGTTTTAAGACATCATGGATTCATTAGAGGATGACATACATAATTAGTGGGACCAAGGATATACATACTGAAAAATGAGATGTCATGAAAACCTAAGTTTAATCGACTCCATAGTCCACCTCCAAACATGTAAACTTCTTTTGGTTTCCATATCTGATATAGAACTCCATCACATATTATCTAATCCAAAAGTTTTGAGTTTTTTCCCTTCATATTTAAGCAAGGGTTTCTTCATACTGGCTATCCTCATTATGCCATATGTTCTATATGTGTTGGTCTCTACAATGAAATATGGCAATTTCAGTCTTTGTTCTGTTAGATGAAGCAAGTACACAATAATTTTATTCACCAACATGCTTCGTTATTCTTGTAAGTTCGTGAGTTAGAAAACCATCAAGTTTTCAATGCAGTTGGTCATTAGATCGATATATACCATGTCTATCGGTACAACAGGGCAGCTTTTTAGCCCTTGTACTTAAAGGGCCTTTACTGACAGACCATGTTATCTTCCGCATGCGTGCGTTTAAATTTTTATGGAAGTCTGGGATCTAATGTTGCCCTTGTCTTCGAACTATGTCACATCCATCCATTAATGGCGTCATGCTCATACATCACATCTTCTTGAGTGGTGTTGCAGCGCAGGTTCACGGGCTGCTTCATGTAGCAACGACAAATCGTGAATCACGTGACAAGAAAGAAATCTGACAAATATCTATAATAGGAATTACAAAAGGTGCTCTCGTGAGTCTCAGATACTAAATAACAAAACACTCTAACTTATCCCTTCACCCAATCATGCTGTGCACATGTCCAACTCCAACTGAGTGACACATGCCACCAAAGTCAGCATCACCATACCACAGTATACTTTAAATGCAATATGCCCATTGACACGGGAAGAGAACAAGAGCACGGTGGACCCAACCTGAAACCCAACCGTCATGCCCGTGCAAAGATAATGGATGAACCCAACGGAACTATTAATTTAATCTAATGTTGAATGTATCAAACAAATACTTACAATACTACTTTTGGCAGCAACTAAACAACCTACACCCTTTTGGCTAACATGGTAGGACCCATATATATGCTAGTTGAAGTTTTAATTTAGTGAATACGTGCCACTCATTTGCACACCTAGATTCACATCCAAAAGTTACCAATCAACTTGTACAAAATCCTACATGGATCAATAGATGGTGAATTATCAACTACCGGCCAAATTCCTTGCGTACAGTCGTGGATCTAGGATCCATTAGCTTAGATTTTAATGGAAATTGGATGTATTAAGTAATTTGTACGGAATAAAATTTTATCGTCACTTTACTACTATTAATTAATGTAGCACCATGTATTGTTTCTTTTCCTAAGAAGTGCATCACAATGTATTATAAATGTTGATGACCGCATGGTTCTCTAGAACCTAATCTACAAACTCTATTATAATCTACAAACCCTATCATTTTGCTGTTGCTTTTGCTTCTACTACTATTGTTATGATTACTAATAATAATATCACCACTACAAATCTTCTTACATATTACATGAGCTCCATGAGGTTGCGTTAGTTTAACTAGATTTGTTGTCATTCTAAGAATACCCTTGCTTGGCACTAAACTTTCAATGTTATCTAAGAATGGGCATGCCAAAAAGCTTGTTTGATAAGTCAATGGCAAGACGGATAGATAGATGCACGGGTATGCCACCAACATTAATACAACTAGAAAGAAGATGATTAAAGGGATGATATGAGTGTAGTGTGAGTTTAGATGCCTTGACCTTCAAGAACTTTCACCACTATTATACCACCGTTCGAGAATGACAGATCGGGGTAAACTGTAGTCTAGGCTACAATAGAAGAATTTTAAACTAACACTACTCCTAAGGTATTGGAAAATAAATTGCAAAAGAAAGTAAAATTAAGATAAAATAAGATTTATTGATATAGATATCAAAGCTTTTTTTTCTAAATAAAGTACAACTGCACTTATATATACTAAATGATAAATTATAGCTAACTACCCACTTATAATGATCGTTGCTACCCACTTGTTGCCTCCACTCTCTTTAATGGTTCCGGTAACTGATGTCAGTTATCCTTTAACTAATCACGTTCATTAGAATTCAAATTGATAATCATATTTTAACGGTCAAAACTCTTGTTTATTCGGCCTACTTCATATTAGTAAACTCTCAATCATTTCTTCATATTCGGCCTCTAGTATGATATCCTTCAGTTGACTCGGTCCATTTCTATATGGCATCATTTTTGGTCTAAGCATTTAGAATTTTCTCTTGAACCTATTATATTTATTGCATTCTACCTCATTTTATGGCTAATTAATTACGTGTCTCCATATGTCATTTTGAATAAGGATGTGGTGTAAACAATGCCCCCCCATCCCATTGTTTGTTGGTCAGATAAGATAATGAAAAATATCTATCATCCAAGCACCAAAATCAAAATGCTGGCATCCAACTTTTTTAAATAATTGCACCTATTGGGATTTTCATCCTTCTTAAATTTGAATTTTTCATAATACGGGAATTGTTCAGCAACACCTCCTCTCCCCTTATAGTAACCATGTGCTGATATATTATAATCTACGTTTCGAAAGGCCACTACTACTTGATTTCTGAAAATGCTGTAATTACTATAAAATTCCTTCGGGCCATGCCTTAGTATGGGGCACCATCATGTTATAAATTGGATATTATTTTAATCTTTATCTTTTCTATTACAAACTTCATCCGGTTTCTCCCCCTTTCTCTGCAACTCATCTTCATCATTTGCTTGAATACCATGGAATAGGATGCTAAATTTTATGCCAGTGCTAAGTAGCACCAGATAGACCTTGAATGCATTAGTGTTCTCAAGAGAGTTAATAACCAAGTACTCATAGAATAATCCAATTTTTTTCATTGTTGGACCAATTTTCCATTCTAGGGTTCTTTGAGCCCTATCTTCTTTCCCTCCTTATTCTTCCTACAAAGTCTTCATGTATGAAAGATCAGGCTGAAAAGTTTGATCTGGAATATCCAAGCTACCACCACCTGTGGCCTACTAAGACTCTTCTCTAGAATCTTTGTTATGAATGAGTTTTCGAATAAAAGACCACTATTTAGGAAGCTAATGATCTCCTTGACCCTTTATCCCTTTTGAAGTCTCCTCACACAACCATCCATCTTGATCATGGCGCCTGCCTATTTATAATCACCCACTTTCAAACACTTTTCTCTTCAACTTTAATATGTCATGCCTTAGTATCTTAAATTTAGGGGGTTTTTTCAACATATGCCCTATCGGGGAGTATTTAATGCGAGTAATCCGGTCAAAATCCTCCCTAATAATTTTGACCTCATTTTTAGAAAAATGCTAACTATACTTCATATATTTAGTAATTTTGCTGTCAAATTAGACATATCTCTATGATAGAATACATAACATTCTTTTTGATATGGAGCTATAATATTTTTGTCTGTTGTCAGTTGGTGAAAATAGTCAAGGCTCATCTCCAATTGGTCATTACCTTGGTCGAAGATTAGCCTATATCTTTTAGGGCCTAAATTTTGGGTTGTCTCTACCAATGCTTGAAGGACTTGAACTAAGAAACATGGAGATGTGCGGGTCCTTTGTGGATCCATCAATTTAGCTATATACTTATTTCCCAAAGTTTTGTCCTTTGGAAATAATTTTCGAAGTTTCTCTTCTTGGCTTTCACTTCGCCCAACTAATAGGGCTGAATCTTTCTTTTATCGAACACTTCAAGAAGTTCTATGAATGTTCAACTCATCATACCGACTCTTTCCTCTATCCGTTCCTTCATGCTCTGAGACTTTTTTAACTTTTTTTTGTCTTGAGTAGATATGGCTTAACAAAAAGTTGAAGCAATAGGTTACCAGTGGAGACACTTCGTCCTACATAGAGACATCCATATTGCCTCCACCATTGAGCATTCGGATAATAATAAGTGCAGGGTTGAGCAGTATTGCCTAAACTTCTTTGTCTACCAATTTTAATCTCACCCAAGCAATTCTTTGTTTGTGTCCCTTTTGTCTGAATGAATATCATTCAGAAAGATGGTAGAGATTCGAGATGCAGTTGATAGTTTGCTGCAAGATGCCAATTTGCCTGTCAGTTAGGTAGCAAACTTAGCCGATTTGAAGAGCTACTTTTCTAGTTTATCTTGAATTCACCATACTATTGCTTTAGCAGCCAAAGAGGTTGAACATGTGACATCCCGAAGGAAGAGTTCGAGCTTAATGTGGTCATGCTAGAAGACGAAGCCATCCCTCGCAAGAGCTCTTACGACAATCTTCGGGATAAAGTTGGGTCAACTAAATAGTTGATCATTTCTTTGGAGGCTCAGTTGGTGGATGATCATCCTCCTAGATAAAAGCCAGACTAGCCGCGCACACTATCACATCCTCGACCCACATCCTGTTAAGTCCTTCAACTGACATTCTGAAGGAGAAAAAGGTCATTCAATGTCTCACTGGACAAGACTTTGATGATTTGGCCAATCTAAGAAAGATGGCGAAGATTCGAGGTGCAGTCGATGGTTTGCTGCAGGCTGCCAATTTGCCAATTAGTCAGGTGGCAAACTTTGCGATTGGAAGAGCTAGCTTATCCTAAGTCCACCATGCTATTGCTTTGGTGGTTGAAGAGGTTAAGCATGCGACATCCCCAAAGGAAGAGATCGAGCTTGATGTGGCCATGCTAAAGATGAAGCCATCCCTCGCAAGAGCTCTTGCGACAATCTTCAAGCTGAAGTTGCATCAACTAAACAATTGATCATTTCTCTGGAGTCTTAGTTCGTGAATGATTACATCAGGCTGACAAAGTTGAAAGTAAACATGGCTGAAGAGGAGAGAGCACATAAAGTGAAGTTGTAAGCTTTGGCCAAGGCATGTGCATAGCTCAAAGACTGCGTGTCGTGATTCCTTACCCTTTTAGCTAAGATGGTTGAAGCTAATGAGTTGGCTTAGCAATTACAATGTGAGTGGGAACATATCAAAGACATTGCTAGAACTCTGTAATTTCTTTTCGCATTGTGGCTTATTGAACAATTGTGTACTTCATCCTTCATAGTAATCGATGAAATTTTAACAACTCTCATGTGAACCATCCACGGATATTAATATTTTGCAGAGAACTGACTCATCCATAATGTGTATGCGAGTCTCCAATTATACATTCTACCAGATACCAGACTAATTCCACTCTTGCATTATTAAGTTGGCCCCAACATATAAACTTAGAACACGTATACATAGAAAATTCCTAGATAAGGTTACCCTTCAACCACCGTGATGCAGACTTCAAATACTACGAGGCCATTATAACTTTTCATTTTATTCTTGGGCAAGTAGTTGAGAATTTTTGTTGGCAAAGATTCACTAACTTCATTAGCAATCTTGATCATGATTAATAATGCTGGATATCGATCAGGTATTGATTTATATATCAATTTGGAGAATCTTATGAAAAAATTTGGAACTGAACCTCTTTATTCATCGAAACTAAAATTTGGTGAAAGAAAAAAAAACAAAAAAAAGAAAAAGATGGAGAATTTAATAATGGACACATGAGCTAAGACAGAATTGTCATACGGTCCATGAATGAATTAAGGACTTATTTGGTTCACAGAAAAAAAAAAATCACATTGGAATGTTTTTTCTAGGAAGATGATTTCTGAAAATATGATGCATAAAAAAATAGTTTTGGTATGTTTGGTTGAGAAAAAAATAGTCTTTAATAGAGAAAAAGACCTTTTAATAGTTCAAAGATAATTTTGTTAAAAAAATTAATTTTCAATCAATAGAAAATAGTATTTCCATGTGCTCCATAATTATATAAAATATAAAAATCTTATTTGTATAAACTACTATTATTTATTTATTTATTTTAAATTTTAATAAAAATAAAAAAATATTTTTTTTGTTTTTTATTGACATTGTTTTCTCGATTTTTTCAAGCGAACCCAATGAGTCCGAGGTGGCACACACTCTGACACGCATTCTCGTCTTGAGTCATTGACGCACGCGCTCTCTCTCTCTCTCTCTCTCTCCGTCGCTCTTGCACCCATTCATCATCTCCATCCCACATTATTTATTGCTCGGTTTTCCTGCCCTCTCTCCTGCCGGTCTCCAACTCCTTTTCATTGCGTTAAACCGCTTAGACCCACCCTTTTTATTTATGTCGCTAGCCTCCAACATATGCTTGGAAGTAATCATTTTGGATTGACATTAGATAAATAACGAGTGCGTCACTATTATATCAATTACATAGATAAGGATTTATCCTAGATATAGAACACCTCCCCTCACTTTCCTTGCTTCTTCCTTTCATACTGTCCAAACCAAAACTCAAGGGGATATGGACTTAGAAACTCTTCAGTCCCATTTCTCCCTCCTCTTCTTTTCCTTCGCTTCTATGTTTCTAGTCCTTACTCTTTTACTTCAGGTTTTAAGGTCCCGGCCATGGTGGTGCAATTGCCCCGTCTGCGAGGCGTATGTGACGTCGTCGTGGACCGCCGACTTCGATAACCTCTGCGACTGGTATGCCCACCTCCTCCAGCAATCGCCGACACGCACTATTCACATCCATGTGCTCTGTAATACCATCACGGCCAATCCCGATAACGTCGAGCACATGCTTAAAACCCGATTCGATAATTATCCCAAGGGGAAGCCCTTCTCTTTGATCCTCGGCGACTTCCTCGGCCGCGGCATCTTCAACGTCGACGGCGACGTGTGGCGTTTCCAGCGCAAGATCACATCCATCGCGCTCGGCTCGACATCCGTCCGGTCCTTTGCCTGCCGCATCGTCTCCTCCGAGATCCGCCACCGCCTCCTCCCTCTTCTCGATTCCCTCGCCAACACCGGTCAGGCTTTCGACTTCCAGGACGTGTTCCGGCGGTTCGCGTTCGATAACATATGCAAGATTTCCTTTGGGCTCGACTCGGGCTGCCTCGAGCTCTCGCTGCCCATGTCGGAGTTCGCGGCAGCCTTCGACACGGCCTCGAGGCTGTCGGCGTTGCGGGCGGCCGCAGCAGCGCCTGTGGTATGGAAGGCCAAGCGGTTTTTGAACTGGGGATCGGAGCGGGAGCTCCGGCGAGCGATCCAGCTCGTCAACCTCCTAGCCGAGGAGGCCATCCGCCAGAGAAGGAAGCTCGGCTTCTCGTCTTCCCATGACCTCCTCTCCCGTTTCATGGCCTCCATAGACAACGATTGTTACCTCCGTGACATTGTCATCAGCTTCATGCTTGCCGGCCGCGACACGGTGGCCTCTGCCTTGACGAGCTTCTTCATGCTACTGTCGCGGCACCCGGCAGTCCTGTCCAACATTCGTAGAGAGATCGAGCTGGTCACAAGGAGCGGCGGCGACGGCAGCGGCTCGGCCGTCGCGAGCTACGAGCAATTGAAAGAGATGCATTACGTGCATGCGGCGCTCTACGAGAGCATGCGGCTCTACCCGCCGGTGCAGTTTGACTCCAAATTCTGCGTCGATGATGACGTTCTGCCGGACGGGACATTCGTTAGCAGAGGGACGAAGGTGACATACCACGCGTATGCCATGGGGAGGATGGAGGAGTTGTGGGGGAGCGACTGCCGGGAATTCCAGCCGGAGCGGTGGCTGAGGAACGGCATGTTCACATGCGAGAACCCGTTCAGGTACCCGGTGTTCCAAGGCGGCCTCCGCGTGTGCCTTGGGAAGGAGATGGCGCTGATGGAGATGAAGAACGTCATCGTCGCGGTGGTCCAAGGATTTGATGTCGACATGGTCGACGGGAGCCGGCCGCCTAAATTTTCCCCTGGCCTCACTGCTTCCCTAGGAGGTGGGCTGCCGGTCCGGGTGCGCCGGAGAAAGCAGAAAGAGGGCTCCAACGCCTCGCCACCAGAATTGAGCATGGCGGTTGATTAGGCTAGCATTTGTTGTGTAGTCTCATGTACAGAGAGAGAACAATTATTTGGATATACTGTTATCAGTTAATATAAGTTGTGAGTTTTTTCGGAATGCAGTCTAATATGAGGGGACGAAAACTTTACTCTTTATTTGCCAAAAAAAAAAAAAAAAACTTTACTCTTTTGAATCACAGGAAGGATGGTAAAATCATGGATGTTACCCGGCCACATTCAAAGCCTTGCCACCTTGTATTGCTAGGCATGCATTCTTTGCTTTACTTAGCACACAAAGAGCTAGAGTCCCAAGAGAGCATCTGTAGTAGGCATGGTTTTAGTATTCCAATTTTCCATTTTCTTTTAAGTTCACATTGTTTTCTTGTTGGTGATATGGTACCATTGCATGTGTTCGCAGTATCTTCTATTGGGGTTTTCGTTGAGACAATCGAACAAAGGGCTCCAACTACAAGCAGCAATTTAAAAAAAAAAAAAAAGAACGAGAGGCCTCACCCAATGCAAGGTGTTTCGCTCGGTGATAAAAAATATTTTTCTCGGCCCGCCCAATTTAAAAATAGAAAAAATAACAAAAGTTGAACCACTTTTTTTTTTTTTCATTGATAAACAATAAATTAAGCTACATAGCTTCTAATATATAAGTGAGGTCTGGCCTTGCACAATCTGCATCAGATTCCTCTTCTAATTAAAAGAAATATTTTGTTAAAATAAATATGATTAGTGGAAATAATTATGAAAAATATAACTCTCGACTTTTACATCAGCTTTTTCTTCCACCATCTGCCTAAATCTCTGTTTAAAATTTTTCCAAAAGAAAAATTTTTATTTAGCTAGCCCATTTTGGAACTCAAAAGATAAAATTTAGACCTAATCGCATAATGCTATGCATCTTATACGGGATAGCACCATATAATAGAGCTCAAAAGTTACTCATTTTTTTTTAAAAAAAAACAATCTTAATTTCCTGTTATATAAATAAGTTATGATCTTCAAAAATTTAACACACATTTTGGCTTTGTTGACCTTAAAGAGTTGATTTTAATGATACAAAATAACTGAGTAAAAAGATGTCTAATCTATTGCTTTGAGTCTATTTGATAAATTTTACAAAGCAAAAGAAAGCTTTTAGTTACTCTTAAATAAAGGTGATCTATCTGAAGCTCCACATCAAGAAGCTAAATTGCAAAAGGCCATAAAAATATTTTTTGGAAGCTCACGTACAAGCATAAAAAATTCATCCTGAGTTCCTTTAAGAGTTGACCCCAAGCTTGTAATGAGTCGACCCTGGCACACTGTCACTCACTAATATGCCTTCACGAGCCGACACCAATAGATCACGAGTCGACCCCAAATCAATCTCAAAAGACAGATAGAAAGTTATGAAATTTAATGAAGTGGCGAGTCGATTCATGAAGCACACGAGCCAACTCTAATTGTATAACAGTCAACCCCAAACAAAAGTGAGTCAACTCCTAGATGGCCATAGAGGAAAGACAAAAAGCTGGAAGATTCATTGCATTGGCGAGTCAACCGATGAAAATCACGTACCGACTCTAGACAAATAAGAGTCGACCCCAAAAATAGATGAGTCAACCCCTGAATGGCCATATAAGAAGACAAAAAATAGTAAAACCTAGCCCGTTGAAGGGTCGACCCCCAAAAGCAACGAGTCAACTTTTGAACTGAGAGAGCTAACTCCACAATGGCCACAATAAAAAGATAGAGCACAATAACGACGAGTCGACCCTAGAAAATAGTGAATGGACCCCTTTATGTGTCTGACAACAGTAACAATTAATTTTTCTATAAATCAAAATAATTGTTTTCATCTCATAACAGCTCTATTACCTATATAACATCTTGGAAAGCATTCTAACCATCTCCAAAAAGTATAAATACATAAAAATACCAAAAAAAAGATAGAGATCAAGCAGTATAAAGACAAATTTGATGCGGGATGAATGCGGAGGATTTAAACATAAGGATTATCAGTAAGTTATGTTGATTAACTAGCCTAATAGCAGTAGAAAATTCAGTCACATATGGGATAAGCAAACATTAACATGAGCATAGTAATTTCAAGACTAGTTACCCGCATGTACTAATTCATTTAGGACTTAGAAGAATGGACCGTTGTAGTTGAGAAACCACTTGATTAGGACACTTCCTTCAATAAATCAGACCTAGAGTTGAGGTTTACCAAACATTGAACTTCTGGAATTTTTTTTGGAGGAGGATCCTTGATCTCACTCTCGAAGGTTGCTGATTGGATGACCAAGCTTCATCTTCCGTTGCAACAGAGCCCTTTTGTTATTGGTTTGGAAGGATAATTGACTCAATGACATGGAGTACTTTAAAGACCTGCAAAGAAACAGAGATTAGAATTTTGGCGTAAGAGGGGAATGGAAATCACAAAAGAAAAAGGAGGCGAGAGGAGGTAGGGCAGTGGTGGATGTGGTAGTGGCTTTAGGGCCTCACGCCCAACTTGGAACAAGGGCCTCATGCCCAACCTTCTCTCAAGGTGACGAAGCAAGATTGCTAAGGAAGAAAGAAGCACTTTTTATTCATTCATCAATTGACATTACAAAATGTCATGAGGAGGTATTTATAGACTTTCCTCATGATTTGAAATTTAAATACATAATGAATGGCGCCTCACATTTGAAGGCTTGATTGCTAGAGAAAAGGAAGAAAAGTTGGCCAGCTTTAAAGGGAAGGTTTGAAGAGTTGTTGACTCCCATTTGAAATTTTCTTGCATTTGAATTGTGGCCGACCTCTTGGACTTTAAATTTGGGTGACGTGTCAACTTGTATGAGGTGGCGTCCCAATAGGTGGCACATAGCATGTTGCATAGGGATTGGTTCTTCTGATGAGGTGGCGTGACGTTGCATTGGTTCCTTTGATAAGATGGCATGATGTGGTCGGCTCCTTATGCTTGACTTCATCCTGGTTGGCGTGCTTCCATTGGTTGGAGTAGTGGTGAGGTGGCTAGCTGATGTTGATGTGGATGCCGAGGTGGAGCTCCAAGGGTGTGCAAAGGTGGTGGTAGAAACCTGACTTGGCTTGCTTTCTGACTCAATGATTTTATTTATAGGACTCGATCAAATTTAAATTAGCCACAGTGACCTTGAGTTAATTGATTGGAGTCTTTTCCGGATTCTGGTGCCCGCACCAATTCTCCCGGGGTGGGAAGAATTCGACTCTGTCGAACAGGGGTTGGTTTGGCTGTGGTACTTTTCTAGTAGATCTGGGTTGAGTCTCTGTAGGTCCTCTCGAGTAATCCATGAATCATCAGATTCTGGTCGACCCTCCCAGTGAACCAAATAGCGTTGGTACCCTTTGTTCCGGGTGGTGATAGCTTGATCATCCAAGACATGTTCAACCCTATCTCTCGGTTCTGGAAATGTGGCTGGAGGGCACTCAGGTGTGGGTTCACTCTCAATGGGAACATGATCAAAAGGCTCACTAGGTATCAATGTTGGTCCCTTATACTCTATAAGGTCTGAGATGTTGAAGGTCGAGCTAATACCAAAATCGAGGGGTAAGTTAACCACATAAGCATTAGGTTCAATTTTCTTTAATATCCTAAATGGACCTACACTGCGGGCATGCAATTTTTTCATAGTTCCCAGGAAAAACCTTTCAGGTTTTAGTCTAATCATTACATAGTCTCCTTCAATGAATTTCTTAGCCCGTTTGTGACGATTAGCTGCTTGCGCATAAGCTTTGTTACTCATGTCAATTTTTTTACTGATTTCCTTATGTAAATCCCTGACATGTGGTGCATATGATTCTGCTGTCTCTGAGACTCGTGCATGTGATGGTAATAGAATAAGATCTACAGGTTTTCTAGGTTTATATCCATGGACAATCTCAAAAGGACTCTTTCCTGTGGATCTATTGACTGAGCTGTTATAAGCGAATTCAGCGCGTGATAATAGGAGATCCCAGTTTCCTAGGTTGTCACCGACAAGGCATCTCAATAAGTTCCCTAGACTCCGATTAACGACTTCGGTCTGACCATCAGTTTGAGGGTGGTAGGCAGTGGAGAATTTGAGTTTGGTTCCTAGCATATGCCAAAGGGTCTTCCAGAAATAGCTAGTGAACTTAACGTCTCTATCTGATACGATGGTCTTGGGTAAACCATGTAGCCTAACCACTTCATTTAGAAAAAGTTTAGCTATTTTTGAGGCATCATAAGTTTGGGAACAAGGTATGAAGTGTGCCATGTTGGAGAATCGGTCTACCACGACATATACTGAATCATGTTTTCTCAGGATTTTGGGTAATCCTAACACAAAGTCCATGCTAATATCTTGCCAAGGGCATTCGGGGACTGGTAGGGGAGTGTATAGACCGGTGTTTTGTCGTTGTTGGTTTGCTGTGGTGCAGGTTCGACATCGGGCTACTATTTGGGCAACGTTTTTCTTTAGACCTGGCCAAAAGAACTGGTCTTCGACTTCTAAGATGGTTTTGTTCCTACCAAAATGACCAGCTAGGCCTCCTGCGTGGATTTCCCAAACTAGAAAGTCTCGGGTGGAGGTGCGGGGAATGCACAACTTATTTTCTTTGAAGAGGAATCCGTCGTGAATGGTAAAATCGGAAAATTGGCTCGAGGGTCCTTGACGGATTGATTGGTAGGTTTCCTTAAAGTCGGGGCAATGTTCATACTCCTCCTTGAGCCTTTCAAAACCTATGACTTCGGTACTAACAGAAGTGAGGAGCATAGATCGTCTACTAAGGGCGTCGGCAACACGATTTTCTTTTCCAGCCTTATGTTTCAGGACGAAGGTATAGGCCTGGATGTACTCTACCCATTTCGCATGTCTA
This sequence comes from Phoenix dactylifera, assembly GCF_051530095.1. Lineage (NCBI taxonomy): Eukaryota > Viridiplantae > Streptophyta > Magnoliopsida > Arecales > Arecaceae > Phoenix > Phoenix dactylifera. The sequence goes on from NC_143200.1 coordinate 10,869,221, forward strand.
GGGTTCAACTTTTTCTGAGAGTTGAGGAAACGTAGGGCTTCATGATCGGAGTATAGGACAAACTCTAGTGGCAGAAGGTAGTGTCTCCAGTACCTTAGGGCTTGGACCACTGCATACAACTCTCTATCGTAGGTAGAATATCTTAGCTTGGCGTCGTTTAATTTCTCACTAAAGAATGCTACTGGGTGGTTTTCCTGACTTAGAACGCCTCCAATCCCGACTCCTGATGCGTCACAGGCAACCTCAAAAACTTTGGAAAAGTCGGGTAATCTCAATATAGGTGCTTGTGTCATCTTGTCTTTAATCTCTCTAAAGACTTTCTCAGCTGCCTTGGTCCACTCAAAATTTCCTCTCTTAAGGCAATCAGTAATGGGGGCGACAATTGTGCTGAATCCTCTAATGAATCTCCTGTAGAATGTGGCTAGACCATGAAAGCTGCGAACGTCATGAATGTTTTTAGGTACCGGCCACTCAACTATGGATTTGACCTTTTCGGGATCGGCAGATACTCCTTCAGTGGTCACGACAAATCCTAAAAAGATAATCCTAGGTGTCATGAATTCACATTTCTTTCGATTAGCATAGAGGCTATCTTGTCTAAGTGATTGACAAACTTGTCTAAGGTGATTCAAGTGTTCATCTTTTGTCTTGCTATATATGAGAATGTCATCAAAATAGACTACTACAAACTTTCCAATGAATGTCCTTAAAATTTGGGTCATGATCCTCATAAAGGTACTAGGTGTGTTGGATAAACCGAAAGGCATCACTACCCATTCAAATAAGCCGTCTTTAGTCTTAAAGGTAGTTTTCCATTCATCCCCCGGCCTAATTCTTACTTGATGATAGCCACTCTTAAGATCGATTTTGGAGAATACCGTGGCTCCGGCCATCATATCTAACATGTCGTCTAGACAGAAAATAGGGAAACGGTATTTGACGGTAATCTTATTGATGGCACGACTATCTACACACATTCTCCAAGTGCCATCTTTCTTAGGGGTCAGAAGGGCAGGTACTGCACAAGGACTTAAACTCTCCCTAATGAATCCTTTCCTAAGTAACTCGCCAACTTGCTTTTGCAATTCTTGGTGCTCCGAAGGATTCATCCTATAATGGGGTAGATTGGGCAAGGTGGCTCCTGGAACTAGGTCTATGGCATGCTGAATGTCCCTTAAAGGTGGTAGGTTGTCAGGAAGGTCTTTAGGAAATATATCTTTGAACTCTTCTAAGATTTCAACCACTTCTTGAGGGTGTGCTACTGGAATTTGGTACTGGGTCTCCTTAATAGTCAACATCCAAATGGGTGAACCGTTATTGTGCTCTTGCTCTAATTCCTTAGCATTGATTAGGTTCAATCCAAGTTTCGTTTCCTTCAGACTACTACTAGCTCCCCTCTTAACGTTATCCTTAGGTGGGGTAGGGTGAACTACAATTTTCTTTTCATTATGATTGAAGGAACATGAATTTGATCGTCCAAACAGGGTAGCATCATGATCGTATAGCTATGGTCTGCCTAGGATAATGCTGCTTACTCCCATAGGAAGGACATCACACCATCTCCTGATAGGATTGGAATTGTATCTGGACTTGGCATATAAGTTTAATGGGTAGTGAGGTCGAATTTATCCAAGATACTTTATAGGGATGGGGATGGGGTACGGTAGGCAATCCTAAACTCTTGATGGTGTTGGTTGATATGGCATTGACACAACTTCCACTATCTAAGATGATTTTGCAGGCTTTTTCTCTTATTTTGATAAAGGTTTGTAGGATGTTGGTCCTACGCCAATCTTCTTGTTTTTTAGCCTGGGTCAATATACATCTCACAACTCCTAGAAATTTAGACGTCTCAATGATTTCTTCCTCTTCTTCATATTCATCTACCAAATTGGTCTCTGCTTCGTAGACTTCTTCTCCATAATTCTCTAGGGTCTCAGGATCTTCTTCTTCTACTTCTCCTATGTGTAACGCTCTAGTGGGGCATTGGCTTGCATAATATCCTATTTTATGACACCTAAAACAAGGGACATTGTTTTCCTTTCTACCTTCAGGGGCTTTTTCTTTGTCGTCCCTACGAGTCTGTGGAGTGATAGGATTGGGTCTGTGTGATGGGTTTGAACTTGGGTTTGGCCTACTTCCAGGGTTGCTAATCTTATTGGGTTCAGGTCGTCGAAAAATGGGTCCCCTCTGGAATCGTTTGCAGTCTCTGGCAATCTGGTAGGCTTGGTCTAAATCATGAATTTTTCTTAAGAATAATTCCCTTTGAATGTCCTCCTTAAGACCAGCTCTAAACCTAGATAGGGTTACGGCTTCTGACTCGACTATGTTGCACCTCATAGCGAACTCATCAAATTTGGCAATGTACTCATATACAGTTTTTCCTCCTTGATTTAATCTTTGCCATTGATCTAGTAATCTCTGTTCGTAGGATAATGGGACGTATTTCTCTCTTAGCTTAATTTTCATCTGTCTCCATGTATTGATAGGTAGTTCTTCTCTTTGCCTAGTGATCCTCTCAATATTTCCCCAGTACAACCTTGCATGTCGTGTCAACCTAAGCTTGGCAAATTTGAATTTTCTTTCTTCCGACATTTCATACCACTCAAAATATTGATCCATGTCATTTTTCCAATCAATGTATACCTTAGGGTCTAGACTTCCTTCGAAGGAGGGTACATCAAGTCTGATACTCCTAAGGGCTCGTTCATCTTGGTCTACATGATCCTGATGTGGTCGTCGCTGATTATGTTCAGGAGTGAAAAGTTGGCGATGGGGTTGGGGTGTCAATTCAGGTTCCACGTGGGTCTGTTGATTTTTCTCTAGGGTTCCTAGCCTCTCCTCAACTTGATCAAACCTATTGTTCAATTGTTTGAACTGCTCAGTCATAGTCCTTAGGATGGTCTCAAGATTGGGGTCCTTGGCTTCAATGGGTTGTGTATGTGATGGGTTGTAGGGTGATCCTGATCTAGTTGTCATACAAGGCTCAAGACAAAACAAAATGACTAGCCTATGCTAAGGTTTGCTAAATCTAAATCAAAGACTTATCTAATCAAAATTGGTTCACCACTTGCCCAGGCCAGTTGGACCAAGAGTTCGTGTAACCACCATTAACCATACTTAGCTGACACCAACCGCTTAACGGGGCTGGGCAGATAAGATGGTAGCCACGACCCTGATCGAAACTTTTCTAGACAGCAATGAATTAGCCAAATTCAATTAGCCTAAAGACTCGTTGTGGTTTCTAAGTTAAGTTGGCTAGTTGAGTTTTAAATTAGGCTTGGGTTCTACATTTATGAGAGTAGTTGTTTTGGGCTAAGAAAAGGTGATGAAATCCTTCCCTTATGTTGCAATTAGAGTGCCCTTAATATGATTTATGACGGATGCAACTATTTTAAATGTCCACACAAGTTGAGATTTAAAATTTCAAATTTCAAATTTCGAATTTAAACTTTTGAATTTTGAATTTCAGATTTGAATTTTAGTTTTCGGCTATTGAATTTCAAATTTCAAATTTCAAGTTTAAATTTCAAATTTAAATTTTGAATCTCAAATTTTTCTTCGGTTTCAATTTAAGTTCCCATTTTTAATTTTGAATTTCAAATTTGGATTTCAGATCTAATGTTTCAAAATTTCAAGTTTTGAAATTCGAATGCAAAATTCATATTGAAAATTTCAGATTTGAAAATTTTAGATTTGGAAATTTCAGATTTGGAGCCCAAACCTAGAATTTCAAATTTAACTTTGAAATTGTTAACTTCAAATCCTAAATTTGTGGAGATCAGATCTCAACTTTAATAACTAAAATTCGAAATTAAAATTTGAAATATTCAGATTTAATTCATAAACTTAATAAGGCATGCAAATTAGGATTTTGGCATCAATGAATTTCAGAAAAGTGCAGAAATTTCAGCAAGTGCAGAATTCAGCATAATCAATGTGCGTGTCCTAATTAACCTTGCTCTGATACCAAAAATGATGCGGGATGAATGCGAGGGATTTAAACATAAGGATTATCAGTAAGTTATGTTGATTAACTAGCCTAATAGCAGCAGGAAATTCAGTCACATATGGGATAAGAAAACATTAACATGAGCATAGTAATTTCAAGACTAGTTACCCGCATGTACTAATTCATTTAGGACTTAGAAGAATGGACCGTTGTGGTTGAGAAACCACTTGATTAGGACACTTCCTTCAATAAATCAGACCTAGAGTTGAGGTTTACCAAACATTGAACTTCTGAAATTTTTTTGGAGGAGGATCCTTGATCTCACTCTCGAAGGTTGATGATTGGATGACCAAGCTTCATCTTTCGTTGCAACAGAGCCCTTTTGCTATTGGTTTGGAAGGATAATTGACCCAATGACATGGAGTACTTTAAGGACCTGCAAAGAAACAGGGATTAGAATTTTGGCGTAAGAGGGAAATGGAAATCACAAAAGAAAAAGGAGGCGAGAGGAGGTAGGGCAGTGGTGGATGTGGTAGTGGCTTTAGGGCCTCACGCCCAACTTAGAATAAGGGCCTCATGCCCAACCTTCTCTCAAGGTGATGAAGCAAGATTGCTAAGGAAGAAAGAAGAACTTTTTATTCATTCATCAATTGACATTACAAGATGTCATGAGGAGGTATTTATAGACTTTCCTCATGATTTGAAATTTAAACACATAATGAATAGCGCCCCACATTTGAAGGCTTGATTGCTAGAGAAAAGGAAGAAAAGTTGGCCAGCTTTAAAGGGAAGGTTTGAAGAGTTGTTGACTCCCATTTGAAATTTTCTTGCATTTGAATTGTGGCCGACCTCTTGGACTTTGAATTTGGGTGACGTGTCAACTTGTATGAGGTGGCGTCCCAATAGGTGGCACATAGCATGTTGCATAGGGATTGGTTCTTCTGATGAGGTGGCGTGACGTTGCATTGGTTCCTTTGATAAGAGGGCATGATGTGGTCGGCTCCTTATGCTTGACTTCATCCTGGTTGGCGTGCTTCCATTGGTTGGAGTAGTGGTGAGGTGGCTAGCTGATGTTGATGTGGATGCCGAGGTGGTGCTCCAAGGGTGTGCAAAGGTGGTGGTAGAAACCTGACTTGGCTTGCTTTCTGACTCAATGATTTTATTTACAGGACTCGATCAAATTTAAATTAGCCACAGTGACCTTGAGTTAATTGATTAAAGTCTTTTCCGGATTCTGGTGCCCGCACCAAAATCCACTAGAGCAAGAAAGAGAAAGTAGAAAGAAAGAGCTTCAAAAGGAATATCATTCGAAAGCTTTCATTGCGAGTTGAAAGATCATATCTTCAACACTTGAGAAGTTGCTGAAACGCCTTCAAAAGCAATCAAAGCCAACTAACAGAGTCTAGCGCCATTTATTATATTGTATTTATTGTCTTGGAGATATATTCATTATGTCAGTACTTAATTCTTTCTATTCTTTACTGTAACAAGTTTCAAGGATTGAAACTTGAAAAAATAGCTATCCAAATCTTAAATTAGATTGTTAAGGTTTTGGTTAATTTTTTGAAAAAATCAACTATATATGTTGATTGTGAGCCCTTATAAAACAATCGAATATAGATTTTGGTTGATTTTCTAAAAAAATCAACAGAGTTGATTGTGAACCCGTGTAAAACAATCGGTTGAAAGTTTTGGTTGATTGCTTGAGAAAATCAATTGAGTTTGGTTGTGAACCCAAAAAATAACTGTGTTGTAATCTAGATTATAGATTATAGTAAAACTCTTAAGAAGAAAGTCTTGAAGAATAGATGTAGGTAGAGAATTGGCACTAAACCACTATAAATCTTGCGTGTTTGCATTCTATTTCACAACAGAACCAAGTTTCTCTACTTATTCTATTGTAAATCCCCTAGTCCTATTTCGCTCCTCTAACAGCTTAAATATGGCAGTCATTTGGTAAAAGATCATTTCCAATAGGTTACACCTGTGTTCCTCTAGATACAGCAGACATTGCATTAGTACATCCTAAAGAAGACCAACTGATAGAGGAGACATCATTCGGTAAGCATCTATTACCCCCTTAATGCTTTAATGGTAGCTATGCGGTGATATCGCCAGAATTAACGTGACAATGACTCGTAAGGTCCTACCAAGCATGCCAAAGAACCTTTTAGCCCTCCTTTTCTACCCTATTCTAGATGTGCTAGGGAATTCACGATCCCTGGGAACTCAGCTAGGTGGTAGGGGGTGATAAGTTCTGGTAGTGGAGGATGCTGCATGCGCAAGCATACTACCAGTGTTAGATCAACTGGAAGGATCGATGATGATCTAAAGGGAGGATAGAGTGTAGCTAGGATCTAGGTGCCTTGACCTTTCAAAAATTTTGCCACCATTATATCACCATTCGAAAGAGATGAATCTATATAGCAATGTTGAGCAGGGCTACACAAGGCTACGATAAAGGTGTAGCATGGAAATAGAGTATAGGGTCTAGTATGGAGCTACGATAGAAAGATTAAGTTATGCCTACTCCTAGAATAAAAGATAAAGAGAAATATAAAGATAAGATAAGAAGGATCCTTTAATATAGAGTATAATTCCACTATTTACATTCATACGTAACAATTGCCTACAAATACAATAACTATCTACTCCGATGGTTGTTTCCAACATCTCACTTCACTTATGACAATTTTGGTAACTACTTTCAACTATCTTCCCATTGCACATGTATACAAGCACAATCATTCTATAGTTATCAGACCGATAATCATATATACCTTATCAGCCTTCGGGCTTATTCTGTTATGGCTAGCACTGGTCGTCTATTCTATTCAACCTTTGAAATAGTCTTCTAGTCTTCGATATCGTGGATCTCCGGATACTCACCTCGGCCATCTATTAGCCATCTTTGTAGCAATCTATGAGCCCTCCAAGTTCTACTTGTTCGTCCTTAATTTGACCTAAGTGTAATTTTCATAGCCGAACCCATAGATCTTGGCAAGAGTCACACAATTCTCACTTACTTTGATTCAATCTACCTAATTCATATGGCACTTGCTCCTAATCACTAGCTAGATGGATGAGATGTTGTGTAAATATGCCCTTCACATTTCATTGGTCAAGGATGACAAAGCTGATGGAATGTCTATTATAGCCTCCTTGATACTTGCAATTACGATCCCAAAATTTTGGTTTTAGTTTATTGATCGAGTATTCCCTTTTACCAAGGCATTTTCTTGCTTCCTTTGGTAATCTATTCAGATTCTTTGATTTTGCTAAATCTTCCACTTTTGCCACCTCCTTATGTGGAATGCTTCTCATCACTATAACAGTTCGTGTTCCCTTGGAAGGATCCTCCACATGAAAATAAGATGATAATGCCCCCCGACATAGAACCTCCATCCTTGATGTAGAATTTCTAGGTGACATGTAGCTTCCATCCTTGATGTAGTCTACACTCAACCTGTGTGACTACAGGACCTCCACACTACTATTTATTTATGAAGAGAAGGTTGATACTTCTAACCAAAGTACATACTTCGGTCCATCAAGATTTTTTTGGTTTACATGATTGCCCCCTAGCCCTTGTTACTAGATGACCGCCGTGTCATCATTGATAAGTGCTAAATAATGCATAAATTAATCTCTTTCTCATAGCACTTATCATCATTTTAATGCACGTATTTTATATTTAAACATGAGAAAATATGTTCCCTTTCGTCATTGCATTTTAATAAAGTGTTAAATATAATTCAAGTTTGATTTATTATTATTATTATTATTGGTTGAGTCTAATGTATGCTGGTCAAGTCAAATTCATTTAGAATGATCTCTGAACCCAAGTCGTATGCACCCGGTAAATCTGATCCTCTCAGATTCGGCCATTTATCCCAACTCTCCTATTTGTTTCTTAACATTCGGTTCAACATGGCTGTCCCGAATTCATACATTTTCTTCCCTTACTCCACGTTGAATCTCACGTCCAAGCTTTAGTATCCCTTTCCGCGTCCAAAGAATAGAGCCTCCGCGATCCTCTCAAACCCACTCTTCAGCTCGTTTGCACGCCGTTCCCAGAGCCACAGCCATCCCAAGTCATGCATCTTCCGACTTCTTACATAGCTGAGAGTCCAACTCCCGTGTCCAAAGAACGAAGCCGTGTACCCCTTCCTAATCCGAAGCCTTCATTCGGACCCAATACAGAACCAGCCTATCCACAACCGCAAATCAAATTCGTTCCATCCTCTCCCCATCCCGTGAGCATCCCAAACAGAGCAGTCCATGGATTAGAACTCCCCATCCGCGATCATCTCCCAGCTCACGCGTTTGTTCCTAGCAACCCGAGCTTCACGTGCTCACCTCCGCTGTTCCGAGTCCATCCTATGTCCCAAGATAGATCCCCTCCACAGATAAGCTCTCATCCCATTCAGAATCTTCTTCTGGATTAATCTCCGCCTTCATTCCGTTCGCGAGATACAGCTTCCAGATAAGCTTCAAATCCCACGCTCTTCCCGATTGCCTCCCACGATTCTCTACTCCAGATTAACTCCATCATCCACGGGCAGAACAGAGTAATCCTCCCATCTTCTCAAAACAGCATCCCATCTCCTCCAATTCATCTTCATCCCGTGAGCCATATCCTCCCTCCGGATCACATATCCCAGCTGCCGTCTGAATCCCCTGTTCCACATCCTTCCCGAGCTCATCCTCCCAAGGAATAGAGCCGTCATCCCATTCAGATTCATCTCCAGCGTTTCCTCCTTCCACGGATCAAAGCTCCAACAGCTTCCGGATCATTTCACAGCTGTTCCCAAGCTTCCTTTCTTCCGGATTGAGTCCAGTATCCACGGATAGCTCCAAATCCTAGCAAATCCTATCTTCTCAGAATTTCTCCCAGCCGTGAACATCATCCGAACCTTATCATCCCCTACTTTGGAACAGGGGTTCAGATTTCACAGATGGATTCAAACTTTCCTCCCAATTCCCTCCACGGATCATTACCTCCTTCCACGTCTTCCACGCATCTGGCTCAGCTCTCTCTTCCATCCTTATCCAAACAAAATCTCCTGCTTCAAGATCAGCTCAAATCCTCTGCACCAGCCGCGTCCAAGAATCCTTCCATGTGTTGAAGAAGCTCGGCTCCTTTGTTTTATTCCCTGGATTCACTTTAACAGGATATGCTCCAACTCCCACATCTCCCCAGCTTCAACCGCATTCCGCTTCATTTCATCCTTATCCCCTATGAGATAACAAGGGGGAGAAAGCTATAAAAGGGGAAGCTCCACTGGGAGGAAAGCAAGCTTGGGGTTCACAGACCAAGCTCCCACAGAAGTCCAAGAGGAGAGGGAGCCGACGGGAGAAATGAGGGAGAACCCAGTTGTGATGAAGGCGTTCTACATCGCTGCTGCTATCCCCCATACCATGGAAGGCTGAGCTCTGCATTAGGGCTGGATGCAACCCTAACAAAGGGCCAAAGGTTTTGTATTTTTGATTTTTATTCTTGGAGTTGTATAAACTTTATTTTGCTCATAATGAATATTTTATTTCATCTCATATTTAATTTTTGTGATTTTAAGTATGATGTTTATACAACTATTCTTCATGGTCACTAAGTTAATAGAAGATCACCCATGTTTAGGGAAGATGCAGTGTCCTGCCACATTTGTTTAGGGTAGACATTTCATGCCAATCGAAGATGGATGTTCCTAAATTACTTTTGTGAAATTTTATTTGAATGCTTATTAGGCTTGTAGCCAATTTGCATGTTAATCCAAGGATAAATTAAAATACAATTAATCCTCGTTGCTTTGTTAGTGGTGAATTCCTTGCCCTAGGTTACCCCAAACTGATATCATTTTAATTACATTTCTTATTAAATTGCTTAGTTTAATAGTCTTCACAAATTTTCTTTTTCAAATATTTTTAAGAAAACAACTGTACCCCAATTTCTGTGGATCGATATCCGTAATCACTATCCTACCAGATACGTGCTATTGTATGGTCTTTAAAGTTGACTATTAATTTTTGGCGCCGTTGCCGGAGATTGCTAGCATAGTTGTTTTTCTTTTCATAAAAACTAACTTTCAAAAAATATATATATCTAAAATAAAATAAAAATATTTTCTATTTTTGTTACTTTTCTTATCTTTTTTTTCCTCTCTTACTAATTTTTGATTTTTCTCTTGGTATTATTTAATCAGGAATTGAAGAAGAAATCTGGGATGATCAAAAAGGGAACTGCTGGAAAAGGAATGCTGTAGAGGTTTGCCTAAAAAAAAAAATTGCTGGAGAAATTTCCTTTGGTAACCTCTAAACTTTTCTTATTTTAGTTGATTCCCAATTAACTTGAAATTTTATGGTGATTGTTTGATTTTAATTTCAGCAAAAGTGTGAATGCATGCTTGATACACATATACCAATTAATCCGCACATAGTAAGGGCAATCACCCCAACAAGATAAGAACTGGATTTTATCACCAGATTCTTGTTCAAATTAGGTGAACCAATTCGTACATAGCTATCACTTTAATTAAAAACAATTAGATGTTGGCCCCTAGGGACATTCGAGCTCAATAGGACGAAGATCACCGAAAGTTGTACCAATTTTGTGCTGTGGCTCAGTTGACGTTTAGGCAAGCTTTGTCCCTATAAGGGAGACAGTTCATCTGTTCGAGGCAAGTGGTTTTTAAGTGGGACCTTTGCAACGCATCGTGACCCCCCATTTACTGGAAGCTTACCTGGTCAACTCAGTTCATTAGACCGGATTGGAGGCTTAGGTGCCCTCTTCAAACCAGTTAGGAGCTGTCTAGTGATTTTAGGGTAAATACAAGGATTTGATGTGTTTTTCTTTTAGTGCATGCTTGACTGTACTTGACTGATCAGAAGAGTTTAAGTGTATGCTAGGGTGTCGTTCCAGATCTCCTGAATTAGTACCTTTTGATTCTGAAATAGAGCGTTCTATTAGGGACCTTCAAGCCAAAATCCGTACCTATAGAATCATAGGATATGCTCCACCTGTCGAGATGGTTGAAGAACAACCCAAGTTGTTAAAGGAGTACTTTACTCCTTCCATTTATACCTCTCCATCCTGTATCCGACTACCTGATACCACTGCTGCTGTACAGTTTGAAATTATGTCTAGTGTCATCCAAATGCTTCCCTCTTTTTATGGACTCAACAATGAAGACCCATACAAATATTTAGATGAGTTCCTTGAGATTTGCACCACTGTCAAAATTCAGAACTTCACTGATGATGCTCTGAAACTTAGGTTGTTCCCTTTCTCCCTTAAGGATAGAGCTAAGCAGTGGCTCCATTCATTAGAAGCTAATTCCATTCTTTCATGGGCCCAAATGCAACATGAATTTCTAAAAAAATATTTTTTCATAGGAAAAACGAACCAATTTAGGCGTGCTATCACAAGCTTCTCCCAATCTGACGGGAAAGAATTTCATGAAACTTGGAAAAAATTTAGAGACTTACTCCGAAAATGCCCGCATCATCAAATACCCAAATGGTAATTAGGGCAATGCTTTTATGACGGGTTATCTGAACGAAACCGTCAGATGGTTGATGCTTCTTGTGGAGAAACTTTCATGCTTAAGAGTGAGCATGAGGCATGGCAGATGTTTGAAAATCTTAATGAAAATTTCCTCCACCATGCCTTCTCCGCTCGTCAAGCACCCCCGAGTTCTCAAAGAAAAGGGACCATATATGAAGTTAGCCAGTCCATAAGTCTATCTGACAAAGTAGATGCCTTGTCCCGCAAATTGGATCGGCTAATATCTAGAGAACAGCTTCCAAACTTTTTCCAAGCACAAGTGTGTGCTCTCTGTTCTAGCCCATCTCACCCTATTTTTGAGTGCCCTTCGATAGCTCAATTTTCTAAATTTGTGCAAGAACAAGTAAATGCTGCCCAAACACAGTTTCGACCGGATAATGATCCATATTCTACCACTTACAACCCGGGATGGCGCAACCATCCAAACTTCTCTTGGAAGCAGCAGACTCCCAACACTTCCCAGCCTTATTCCCAAAACTTTCAACCCTTTTCGAATGTTCATCCGAACCGTCCTCTTACTCACTATTCACAATTCCAGCATGTCTCTCCTCCAGCACCCCAAAGAGATATGGCTTTTGAGCAAAACGTTTTGACTGCCCTTCAAGGACTAGAAGCTAATACACAATTGTTGCACTCCCATACCCAGTCTATTGCCAAATTAGAAACCCATCATCGATCATACTTTTGTTGGGAACCCGCCCATGCCGCAGAAAATTAAAAAAATTTCAGATGCAGTGGAAGAGGCATGCGTGGGATCGACGTTCATCCTATGAACGTTGTTCAAAAACCGTTCGTAGATAGATTAGAATTAAAAACTTTTAAACTAATTATGAAGATCAGATCTTCACCTTTTGTGGGTAGATGATCACCGCAAACTGATAATTGTGGTTTTGGAAGAAGGCTCGCTTGAAGCCGCACATGCGTCCGGCCTCTACGGGTATCCACACGAAGCAGAGGACCGATCAAAGCTTCCTTGTCTCCCCGGGGTGCTAGCTCTCTTGCAGAGACTACTTTAGATGGCTGATTTTCTCCCTTTCTTTCAACTCTTGAATGTGCTTGGGAGGAGGAAGAAGAAGGAGGGATCTTGAAGAAGAACCAAAGCACTTTGCAGCCCTTTTCTTTCCCTTGCGTTGGATGAAGCAAAGGAGGAGGGAGGAGGCCGCCAAGCTTCTTTCTTTTCCTCTTCTTGCTTGCGGCTGAACCAAGGAAAGGGGAGAGGGAGGCGTACGGCCACAAGGAGGAGGACTTCTATTGAATGCCCTAGGTGCCTCCCATACCCCTTTATAAAGCAAGTGGTGCTCCTAACTTTTAGGAGCACCTTAATTGATTTCCAAGAGGGGCGCCGGTCCCTCTTGTCTTGCCGCACCAAAGAAGAGAAGGAGGAGGGGGTGTACGGCCCTCCTCTTGGTTAGCCCTAGTTCTCCTCCAAGGAGGATTAGGGGGCCTCCTAATGGCTAAGTCCTAATCTAATTAGGCTTAGTCTAAGGGTGAACCAATTGGATTTAATCTAGGTAAGTTCTAATCCAATTAGAACTCAATGAATCATGACTCAATTGAAACCTTCAATCCTAATCTAATTAGGAGTCATCTAGATTCATTAGATTAATAATTAATTTGGGACTTAAGAAATCCTAACCAATTAGGACTTATTTAATTTTAATCCTAATCCAATTAGGACTCTGATTTGAATTCGAAGTCCTAATCCAATTAGAACTTCTAGGAATCCTATTCTAAGTAGGAATCCAAATTGAATTCAAAATTCTAATCCAATTAGGATTGTAGGAATCCTACTCCAAGTAGGACTCCCAGTCCTACTCCAAGTAGGACTCCCAGTCCTAATCCAATTAGGACTCTAGGAATCCTACTCTAAGTAGGATTTGTTTTTAAAGTCCAATTAATCAATTCCCATTGTTCCTTCTTCTACTGATTATCAATCGAATTGATTACTCATGATTCATAATTACTTTTCAACTATCGGATCGGTCAATACCTCTAGTGTGTGTGACGCCATAGGTTCTATTCTGACTAGTAGTGAGATATATTGCGATCTCTATCACAATATCATTGAAAACTCCTTTCAATGGGTTGGAACAGTTCCAACTTAACTCATTAGAATTTATCGATCATCAAGATATTCCCTATGAGTCTCACCATCCACCAGTGACACCTAGCAGCATGTAGTGGCTATCCAGCAGAATGAAATGATGAACCTCTAGGTACAGTTATCGTATGATACAGTTCTACTATCGTAGATCCCTACAGGACGGAGGTCAAGGACAACTCGTCAAACCCCATCGTCTGCCATATGTCAAGATTTATTCGACTTAAATTCGAGAGTGGAAAACTCTTTCTCCACTATGCATACTGCCCCGGCCGAGGTCTTACGAACTCAGTCTTATACATCACATAGGATCTCTTCTTATCTACCAAGATCAATAGATTCCATATAGGTGCATACCTTACTCCTACAGTGAACCTACTGCAGCCAATCTACACTGCATGGACCCATATGTCTAGAGACCATGTATACGTGCAGTCAAACTACAATAACCTCACTGTGGGTAGCCGAAGCACCGCAGGTCAAAGGACCAGTCACACTACTGCAACATCAAGCAAGTCACTGACAAGTGGATAAATATCCAAGTGACTTCTTGTCTTGGTCACGCTCAGTACCCTTGTTTTTTAACAAGCACCTGCACTATTACTTCAGTGTCGTCACACCGTGGACTCGAGTCTCGTCCATCCACAAGGAAAGCAATGTGTGCACGGATCTCATCGGATCGATCACCGTCCTCGTGATGATCTATTGATCAGGAGCATTTTAGAAATTAATCACCAATGATGCATGGCTCAAATTCTTAACTTTTAAGAATATGCATCATCATCTTATTAATTCTTGGACAATTCATAGACACATAAACAATATGAATGAAATAGATGCCTTTTATTTATTCAATAATAAATAGTCAAGTACAAAATTATGTCCTAGAATTAACAATGTGTCAGCCAGATTGTCTTCTAGGGCATACATCTAACAATCTCCCACTTGCACTAAAGCCAATCAATCATATATCTTAGTTCCATCTTCTCAAGGTGGGCTTCAGTCTTTTGCTGACTCAGTTGCTTAGTGAACGGGTCTGCCATGTTGTCCGTGGAGTCTACTCTCTGCACCTCGACATACTTCTTCTCAACATAGTCGCGTATGAGGTGAAAGCGCCGCTCTATATGCTTGGACTTCTAATGAGACCTTGGCTCCTTAGCAAGAGCTATGGCGCCATTATTATCGCAGTAGAGTGTTATGGCATCTGATGTCATCACGTCCAACTCTGCAATGAATTTCTTGAACCAGAAGCCTTCTTTAGCAGCTTCAGAGGCGGCGATGTATTCAGCTTTCATAGTAGAATCAGCAATGATCGGTTGTTTAGAACTTTTCTAATTTACCATACCACCATTGCACAAGAACACATATCCAGATGTAGACTTTCTATCATCGATATCAGTCATAAAGTCTGAATCTGTGTACCCTTCTGTTGGCAGCGACCCGCACCGGAACCCACTCACACCGGTACAACCACCAACGTCGGACAAGCAAAGAGAGAAGCAAACGGATAAGCACTCTCTCGCTCCCTCGACACCGGACTCAAGGATCACCGCTTCGCTTCCGCTACGAAGGGCAAAAGATTACCCCGTGGTATCAATAGGGTAAAACACTTGAGCACCGCAGCGGATTATCAAACCAAAGGAAGAAGAAATAGGAAGAAAATAGCAAAGCAAACACAAAGATGTAACGAGGTTCGGCTACAAGTAGCCTACGTCCTCCACCGCTCCAAATCTCAGTTAGGATGAACAGATTACAGAGATAGCACACATCCGAACGATCACACGCGATCGCTCTACAAGAGATTCACACAGAATTCTCTTTGCACAAGAAGTAGGATCCCAATCCTCTTCTTCTCTAGAACCCTAGCCGCACAAAACAAGAGTCTCTCTCAAAATTATCCTTGAATATCTATCCTCCTAGGGCTCTCATGAGTCCTATATATAGTCTCAAGACCTTCAGATGATCATAGCCGTCGAAATGCCACCAAAAACACCAAAAGAAAATCGTCCGTACGATTTTTCGCGAGCCCGAGTCGACTCGGCTGTGGTTCGAGTCGACTCTGGCACGTCTGGACAAAACTGGCACGATCTAGAGTCGACTCGACTGTAGCTCGAGTCGACTCGACGATGCTTCGAGTCGACTCGACTGTATCTCGAGTCGACTCTGACAGTCGAGACAGAAACATGGTTTTCTCGGTCTTCTGGCCTTTCTCCTTCCGGGTCGACTCGACTGTTCCCGAGTCGACTCGACTGTAGCTCGAGTCGACTCCGACAGTCCGCCAGACAGAATTATGCAGAATTGATTCTCCTTCAATTCTCTTCATCACCAATGGTCTCCACATACCCCAACAATCTCCCACTTGGAGACCTTGGGTATATCCTCTTGTTACTTGGCTCTCCTCTGTGCTCCCACTGAAACTGAATCATCCTAGTGAGATAGGTACGATGCCTCCTCAACGTCTTCAAGCATGAAGACCAGCAGAAGCTGAACAACTCCTCAGCTTCTCCACCGTGACGACCTTCGTCAACATATCTGCAGGATTCTGACTTGTATGAATCTTCTCCAACTTGACGAGTCCCTGCTCGAGCAATGACCTCACAAAGTGGTACCGTATGTCAATATGCTTCGTCCTTGAATGGAAAGCTGAATTCTTTGCTAGATGAATTGCACTTTGACTATCTGAATATAACATGCAATCCTTCTGCTCCTTCCCAAGCTCCTTCATCAAGCCTTGAAGCCATATTAGTTCCTTGCACGCCTCTGTGGCTGCCACATACTCCACCTCCGTAGTCGACAGTGCAACAACTGGTTGCAACCTGGAAATCCAACTGACGGCTCCACTGCCCAGGGTGAACAAGTAGCCTGTCGTGCTCCTCCTGCCATCCAAGTCCCCTGCCATGTCTGAGTCCACAAAGCCCTGTAACCGGATCTCAGAACCTCCATAGCACATTGATATGTGCTCCGTGCCTCTCAGATACCTCAGTATCCATTTGACCGCACGCCAATGCTCCAAGCCTGGGCAGCTCATAAAGCGACTCACAACTCCCACTGCTTGAGCAATGTCAGGTCTCGTACAGACCATAGCGTACATCAAGCTCCCCACCGCCGATGCATATGGGATTTTTGACATATTGAGCTCCTCCACCCGCGTCTTCGGACTTTGTCCTTTTGAAAGCTTTAAGTAGGCACCTAGTGGTGTGCCAACAGGTTTGGCACCCTCCATGCAGAATCTCTTGAGTACTCGGCTGATGTACTCCGCCTGAGATAGTCTAAGGATATGTTTAGACCTATCTCTGCTGATCCGCATCCCAAGGATCTGTTTCGCTGCTCCTAGATCCTTCATTGCAAATTTTCTTGACAGCTTCAGCTTCAATTTTGCAATCTCATGCATGCTAGCTCCTGCAACTAACATGTCATCAACATATAATAGCAAGATAATATAAGATGTACCGAAGTCCCGGAAGTAGCAACAGTGATCCTCCTGACATCTCCTGTATCCTATCTCAAGCATGTAACTATCGAACTTGAGATACCATTGCCTGGGCGCCTGTTTCAAACCATAGAGGCTTTTCTTCAATTTGCAAACCAAGTCACCCGTGCCAGCTGCAATGTATCCCTCCGGCTGCTGCATATATATCTCCTCATCGAGATCTCCGTGAAGAAAAGCTGTCTTCACATCAAGCTGCTCTAAGTGAAGATTTTCTACTGCCACCATGCTCAGCACTGCCCGAATAGAACTCATCTTGACTACAGGAGAAAAGATCTCCGTGAAGTCGATACCTGCTCTCTGCTGAAATCCTTTTACAACCAGCCTGGTCTTGTACCGTTTCTTCCCATTCTGCTCTTCCTTCAGCTTGTAAACCCATTTGTTTGACAGTGCTTTCTTCCCCTTGGGCAGATCCACCAAATGCCACGTTTGATTCTGCTCCAATGACTCCATCTCATCATCCATGGCCAACTCCCACTCCTTCCTGGTATCAACCTCCAATGCCTCCGTGAAGCATTCAGGTTCGCCATTATCTGTGAGCAGCAAATAACTAAGAGTCCCATCATACCTTTGAGGAGGCTTCCCATGAGTACTACGAGTGGACCTTCTTAGTTGTGGAGAGGGTGCCAATACTTCAGGTTCTTGCTCTGACTGAGTCTTCTGACCAGAATTTGTAGACTCCTCTTCAGGATCCACAAAACACGGCTCAACAGGTTTTGTTTCTGATTTAGTGCTCTGCTGCATTTTCTCATTAAATACCACATCATTACTACGAATGATCTTCCTGTGTTCGGGATCCCAAAAACGATACCCAAACTGTTGACCTCCGTATCCAACGAAAATGCACTTCTTTGATTTGGCGTCTAGTTTGCTTCTTTGACTGGAATCAACATGGACATAACTGGTACAACCGAATACTCGTAAGTGCGCCAAATCAATCTTCTTCGCTGTCCATGCTTCCTCAGGAATCCCAAATTCAAGTTTCTTTGATGGCCCTCTGTTGATCCAGTAGGCAGCAGTGTTAACTGCTTCCGCCCAAAACTGCTGTGGCAATCCAGCATGTATCCTCATCCTCCTGGCACGCTCATTAATTGTTCTGTTCATCCTTTCAGCAACTCCATTTTGTTGTGGTGTCCCTGGAACTGTCCTCTGCCTGACGATCCCAGCTTCTGCACAGTAGTCCTCAAACTCTCTGCTACAATACTCACCACCGTTGTCTGATCTCAGGCATTTTAACCTCCTTCCTGTCTCGAGTTCTACCATTGCCTGCCATCTCCTGAAGACCCCAAATACCTCTGACTTGTGCTTCAAGAAGAACACCCAAAGCTTCCTGGTAGCATCATCAATAAAAGTAACATAGTACTGAGATCCACCAATGGAAGAAACCGGTGCAGGCCCCCACACGTCCGTGTGCACGAGATGTAGCTTTTCTTGCTTCCGAGGTTTACCTTCTTTGTTGAATGAAACACGCTTCTGCTTTCCGAGAATACAATCCTCACAGAAGTCCATCTCAACACTCCTGAGACCCTGCAGCTTTCCCAACTGGTGCATCACCTCCAGTCCCTGATAACTCATGTGCCCAAGTCTGCAATGCCATAACATGGCGTCCACATCTGCTGCAGCAACTCCAATAGAGTTTTCCGTGCCGTTGGCGATATAAAGTGTCCCAACCTTCTTGCCACTAGCCACCATCAACGAACCCCTGGATATCTTCCACTGATCAGCTGTGAAAATAGTCTTGTACCCCTGGCTCGCCAACTGTCCAACAGAAATCAGATTCCTCTGCAGTTGAGGCACGTGCCGTACGTCCTCAAGCTCAAGTGAAGATCCAGAAATCAACTTCACTTCCGCGCTTCCCCTTCCTTGTATGGTGCAAGGCTCTCCATCCCCTAAGTAGACTTTGCCGAAGTCTCCCTTCTCATATCCTCCAAGAAGCTTCCGTTGGGATGTAGCATGGAAAGACGCGCCTGAGTCTATCACCCAAGACTCGTCACTGGTGGATAAAGATAGAACGAGGGCATCCATGTCACCGTTTTCAGCAAGATTTGCCAGATCCTTGCTGACTCCTTCGGTGTGGTCGCCTTGCTTCCCTTTAGGAGATTTGCAGCCCCTCCTAAAGTGCCCCATCTTCCCGCAGTTCCAGCACTTCGCTCCCTTGTTCTGAGGTGCTCGAGACCTGCTAGATCTCGACTTCGAGTCGCTTCGAAATCGACCGTCCTTCTTTTGTCTTCCCCGGTTAGAGATGTTTAGTGCACTTCCAGACGACTCCGTAGCTCCAGAAGATTTTCTTCTTGCTTCTTCACTCAGAAGCACTCCCACAACGTCATCAAAGATCAACTTCCCCGTCGCCGAAGAGTTGCTCACCGCCATCACCAGGCCCTCCCAGCTATCAGGCAGTCCGGAGAGGATTAGCAATGCCCGAATCTCATCGTCAAAACTAATCTCCACTGACTCCAACTGGGCCGTGAGTCCGTTGAACTCGTTGAAGTATTCTGCTACGCTGCCGCCATTTTTCATACGAAGATTAAACAACCTCTTCATGAGAAATACCTTGTTTGATGCTGAGGGTTTTTCGTACATCCGCGACAATGTTGCCATCAACTCCATCGTCGTCTTCTCGTTTTTGATGTTGAATGCCACTTGGGATGCAAGTGACAATCTAATGGTGCCGAGCGTCTTCCGATCGAGGACCTCCCAGTCTTCATCGGACATCTTCTCTGGTTTCTTCGCTCTACCTCCAAGAGGTAAATAGAGATCCTTCTGGTAAAGATAATCCTCTATTTGCATCTTCCAAAATCCGAAGTTCGTGCCATTGAACTTCTCAATTCGCAACTTTCCTTCATCCGCCATTGCAGAATACCAATAGCTCTGATACCACTTGTTGGCAGCGACCCGCACCGGAACCCACTCACACCGGTACAACCACCAACGTCGGACAAGCAAAGAGAGAAGCAAACGGATAAGCACTCTCTCGCTCCCTCGACACCGGACTCAAGGATCACCGCTTCGCTTCCGCTACGAAGGGCAAAAGATTACCCCGTGGTATCAATAGGGTAAAACACTTGAGCACCGCAGCGGATTATCAAACCAAAAGAAGAAGAAATAGGAAGAAAATAGCAAAGCAAACACAAAGATGTAACGAGGTTCGGCTACAAGTAGCCTACGTCCTCCACCGCTCCAAATCTCAGTTAGGATGAACAGATTACAGAGATAGCACACAACCGAACGATCACACGCGATCGCTCTACAAGAGATTCACACAGAATTCCCTTTGCACAAGAAGTAGGATCCCAATCCTCTTCTTCTCTAGAACCCTAGCCGCACAAAACAAGAGTCTCTCTCAAAATTATCCTTGAATATCTATCCTCCTAGGGCTCTCATGAGTCCCATATATAGTCTCAAGACCTTCAGATGATCATAGCCGTCGAAACGCCACCAAAAACACCAAAAGAAAATCGTCTGTACGATTTTTCGCGAGCCCGAGTCGACTCGGCTGTGGTTCGAGTCGACTCTGGCACGTCTGGACAAAACTGGCACGATCTAGAGTCGACTCGACTGTAGCTCGAGTCGACTCGACGATGCTTCGAGTCGACTCGACTGTATCTCGAGTCGACTCTGACAGTCGAGACAGAAACATGGTTTTCTCGGTCTTCTGGCCTTTCTCCTCCCGGGTCGACTCGACTGTTCCCGAGTCGACTCGACTGTTCCCGAGTCGACTCGACTGTAGCTCGAGTCGACTCCGACCGTCCGCCAGACAGAATTATGCAGAATTGATTCTCCTTCAATTCTCTTCATCACCAATGGTCTCCACATACCCCAACACCTTCTACCTTTAACTCTGATGTTCCTCCATAGACCAAGAATAAATCTTTAGTTCTTCTTAAGTACTTAAGAATATTCTTCACAGCTGTCCAGTGCTCTTCACCTGGATTCGACTGATATCTGCTAGTGACACTCACAGCAAGAGCTATATTAGGTCCTGTACACAGCATGGCATACATGAGGCTCCCTATTGCCGATGCATAAGGGATCTTGCTCATGCGTTGAATCTCTTCAGATGTGTTGGGGCACATCTTCTTGGAGAGATGAATTCCATACCTTAGGGGTAAGAGACCCTTTTTAGAGTTTTCCATGCTGTACCTTTTCAGCACTTCCTCTATGTACATCTTCTGTGATAGGCCAAGCATCCTTTTAGATCTATCTCTATAGACCTTTATCCCCAAAATATAGGATGCTTCCCCAAGGTCTTTCATGGAGAATTCTTTTGACAACCAGACCTTGACCGAGGTTAGCATGGGAATATCATTTCCCTATCAGGAGGATGTCGTCCACGTACAGTACGAGGAATACGATAGCACTCCCACTAACCTTCTTATAGACACACGGTTTCTCTTCGTTCTTGATGAAATCAAACATTTTGATTGCATCATTGAAACAAGTATTCCAACTCCGAGATGCTTGCTTTAGTCCATAAATGGACCTTTGCAGCTTGCAGACCTTGTGATCTCCATCACTGGACGTGAAACCCAAAGGTTGCTCCATATAGATATCTTCATCAAGATATCCATTCAGAAAAGCTATTTTTACATCCATCTGCCAAATTTCATAATCATGAAATGCTGCTATGGCAAGTAATGTTCGGATGGATTTCAGCATGGTTACAGGTGAAAAGGTCTCCTGATAGTCAATGCCTTCGCGTTGACTATACCCTTTCGCTACTAGCCTTGCCTTATAGGTCTCTACCTTTCCATCCGAACCTATCTTTCTTTTGTAGATCCATTTGCATCCAATAGGTACAATACCTTCTGGTGGATCCATTAAAGTCCAGACTTGGTTGGAATGCATGGAGTCTAACTCTGACTTCATAGCTTCCAACCATTTCTCGGAATCGATATCTGATATCGCCTCGTTGTAGGTTTTGGGATCCTCTATGTGTTCCCTATCTCCCATGAGGAACATTTTCTTAGTATCCTCTTCAAGCATACCTAAGTATCTATCAGGAGGATGGGAGACCCTACTAGATATGTGAGGTGGAGGAACAACGTGTACTGGCTTTGTATGAATGGGTTCTATAGGATTCATGACTCGTTGCTTTTCAGAGACTTTCTCTTCAAGCTCAATTTTCCTCCCACTACCTCTATCAAGGATAAACTGTTTTTCCAAGAAGATGGCATGTCGGCTCACAAAAATATTGTGATCCTTTGAGACGAAAAAATTGTATCCTAATGACTCTTTAGGATATCCTAAAAAACGAGCACTTATGGTCCTAGCCTCTAGCTTGTCTGCCTGTAGTCGTTTGACATGGGCCGGACATCCCCAATTCTTGAGATGGCCAAGACTTGGTTTCTTACCATGCCATATCTCATACGGTGTGGTAGGAACGGATTTAGAGAAAACTCTATTCAGTAGATATACTGCGGTAAGTAAGGCATCTCCCCAAAGAAACATAGGTAAATCAGTGAAGCTCATCATGGATCGGACCATATCCAATAGAGTCTGATTTCTCCTTTCTCACACCCCGTTGAGTTGAGGTGTACCCAGAGGAGTCCATTGTGAGACTATTGCATTCTCCTTGAGATAATCCCGAAATTCTCCACTAAGGTATTCTCCTCCTCGATCTGATCGAAGAGCCTTAAGAGATTTTCCAGTTTGTTTTTCTACTTCATTTCTGAACTCTTTGAACTTTTCAAAAGATTCAGATTTGTGTCTCATAAGATACACATACCCATACTGTGAATAATCATCGGTAAAGGTAATGAAGTACGAATAACGACCTCTGGCTTTCACATCGAATGGGGCACACACATCTGTGTGTACCAGGGTAAGTATTTCAGTGGTCCTCTCCCCATATCCTACAAAAGGTAATCTAGCCATTTTTTGTTGAAGACAGTACTCACAAACTGGATATGACTCGGAAGTCAATGAGCCGAGAAGCCCATCTTTATCTATTTTGTTCATTCTGTCCTCTCCAATATGGCCAAGCCTGAGGTGCCACAAATATTTTTGGTTTATCTCATCCCTGGATCTCTTGGATCCTTTGGCACTCACTTCTTGCTCAGACACATTTACAGATACATCCATATGTAAATGATAGAGACTATCAATCATAAAACCACGTGCTTCTATTTTATTTCTGAAATAAATAGAACAGCAGTCTTTGTCAAATGTAAAAATATGACCTTCCTGTGCTAGACATGAAACAGAAATCGAATTTCTGCTAGCGACAGGTACATAATAACAGTCTCTAAATAATAAACTAAAACCAGACGGTAATCACAGAGGGTAGGTGCCCACAGCCACAGCAGCAACTTTTACCCCGTTGCCAACCCGAAGGGTTACCGCACCTTTCGCCGGCCTTCTACTTTTCTTTAGACCCTGTATGGTAGTGCACAAATGAGCACTAGAACCAGAATCTATAATCCAACTCGAAGTAGAGGAAACCGTAAGGTTAGTTTCAATCACAAGCAAGTCTAACATACCTTCTGAAGGTGTGTCTGCCTTCTTGTTCTTCAGGCTCTCGAAAGGGATTGAAGGATCAGATCTACTTGCAATTTCTTGTGCATGTTCATACTGAGCTTCTCAAGCTCCTCTAGGTCCTTGATCATAGTCAGACCGTGATTATGGACAGACTGCCTCTCGCGCATCTTTGCCTTGAAGAGTCTCTTGGACACTTCAAAACGAGTTGTGCGACTCTGCTCACCATATAACTCTTGTAGGTGTGTCAGTATATCCCTAGCAGTCTTCATATTCTCATGCTGGCATTGGAGTTCATTGGATGTGGATGCCATGATGTAGCACTTGACCCTAATGTCATCGTCTGTCCACTTTTCATGCTTCGCACGCTGATCAGTGGTCGGACGTGCTGGTAATGTGGGGATATCATTGTCGAGCACATAGCCTATTTTTTCGCAACTCAGAACAATTTTGAGATTTCTAAGCCAGTCTCTATAATTAGTACCGGTCAGTCTGTTGGTCTCAAGAATATGGGTCAAAGGGTTTGAGGCTGACATTATGATGTACAGAGAGTAAAGATTCTAGTTAGACTTTTGTACTTGATCCTAATTTGTTCTAGGATCTTTTAGAACAAGTGTACCTCCCACTATTTTCTCGAATTCCTCACACTCTCCTGGTAGGAAAACGGAAATCCTACACGACTAGGGTTTCTAGTGGGTACTACGGTCCCACCGATTTACATGCCACCTCACCCAACAGTTATTGGTGATACATGAATGGATAAGTGTACAACTCTTGTACAATGCTTCTCAAGCATGTTGCAGTGCTCCTTGGTCTCTAAGTCATGAAGACCTCACCTAACAGTTATTGGTCCCATTCCTTAGTTAAGTCAGACCCACCGTATAACCGTAGGAATAAAGTCGTCATTGGATCCTCACTTAACAGTTATTGGTCCCCAACCCCACCTTTACCCCTACAACATCTCATGTCTATAGAGAGGTCCAGCCCCCCGATGCAACTTGCCCACTGTGTCCAGCCGAGACAAGTCAACATCAGAAAGACCTTAGCAGCTCTACTACGGTGGAAGACCTATGGACTTAATATTGGTTAATCATGTCTTAGTGTTTGCAACTTGAGCTCTTCATAAGAGGTAATCGAACAATTGGTCAGGTAAGCCGGTGGGAGGCTTCCCTTACTCAGAGAGTAGGGTCCTAATTAAGTAACCACCTTTCATGCTTTTCTAGACACCAATTAGATCAATTAATCTAATATGACTCGCTCATGTTGGTTCATTCTCGACTTGATTGAGGAGGTTTTAGTTTAGGTCTCATTTGGATTGGTCTATTAGTTTGCATCACATGTAAACCTATCTACCCCGCTCACATTCGCATCATATGCAAATAGCACATCACAGGCAGTTATAATTGCAGCAATAAATAAAACTAAACTTTAAATAGGTGATGATCATGGATTCTAATTAGGTCATATTACAAGCACATGCACGTCAATCGATTAACTGGTCTTCAACTCTTGAATTGGTCCCGAGCCTTCTTCATTCGATCCCTGATCAACTCTTGATCCAATCGCCATCAACCGCTCACATTCGCCGTTCATCTCATGTACTATCTTTGACTTGATCGTTGACGTACATCACATCACAGAAATACAACCAGATATATAATAATAAATTACATCCCCTTTTAGGAGGCACGCAGGCCTCTCAAAATATCAAATAAGATGCATGCAAACATCTAAAAAATTAGCAGATCACATCGCAGGTCTTTACAATTTATATCAAAAGGGTTTGAATCCAATGATCATCACCACATGCAACAATTATAATTTTCAGATCTGAAATCTAATTGATCATCTTATGACATGGGTTGCTGATCATGCTAAACATGATTCTAAACTTTGTAATCCCATTAACAATGCAATTAGAATTATCAATTTATTACATAAAAATCAGCATGCAAAAATCAGCAATCCTGAAAAATTCTGCATGCAGAAAATTTCAGCACACATAACCTTTTAAATTTCAGATCTAACATGCCTGTTTATAATTAATTCTAACCTTAATCTACGAAGCCTAAGCTCTGATACCACTGTTGGGAACCCTCCCATGCCGTAGAAAATTAAAAAAATTTCAGATGCAGCAGATGAGGCATGCACGGGATCGACGTTCATCCTATGAACGTTGAAATCATTCGTAGATAGATTAGAATTAAAAACTTTTAAACTAATTATGAAGATCAGATCTTCACCTTGTGCGGATAGATGATCACCGCAAACTGATGATCGTGGTTTTGAAAGAAGGCTCGCTTGAAGCCGCACACGCGTCCGGCCTCTACGGGTATCCACACGAAGCAGAGGACCGATCAAAGCTTCCTTGTCTCCCCGGGGTGCTAGCTCCCTTGCAGAGACTACTTTAGATGGTTGATTTCCTCCCTTTCTTTCAACTCTTGAATGTGCTTGGGAGGAGGAAGAAGAAGGAGGGATCTTGAAGAAGAACCAAAGCACTTTGCAGCCCTTTTCTTTTCCTTGCGTTGGATGAAGCAAAGGAGGAGGGAGGAGGCCGCCAAGCTTCTTTCTTTTCCTCTTCTTGCTTGCAGCTGAACCAAGGAAAGGGGAGAGGGAGGCGTACGGCCACAAGGAGGAGGACTTCTATTAAATGCCCTAGGTGCTTCCCATACCCCTTTATAAAGCAAGTGGAGCTCCTAACTTTTAGGAGCTCCATGATTGATTTCCAAGAGGGGCGCCGGCCCCTCTTGTCTTGCCGCACCAAAGAAGAGAAGGAGGAGGGGGCGTACGGCCCTCCTCTTAGTTAGCCCTAGTTCTCCTCCAAGGAGGATTAGGGGGCCTCCTAATGGCTAAGTCCTAATCTAATTAGGCTTAGTCTAAGGGTGAACCAATTGGGTTTAATCTAGGTAAGTCCTAATCCAATTAGAACTCAATGAATCATGACTCAATTGAAACCTTCAATCCTAATCTAATTAGAAGTCATCTAGATTCATTAGATTAATAATTAATTTGGGACTTAAGAAATCCTAATCCAATTAGGACTTATTTAATTTTAGTCCTAATCCAATTAGGACTCTGATTTGAATCCGAAGTCCTAATCCAATTAGGACTTCTAGGAATCCTATTCTAAGTAGGAATCCAAATTGAATTCAAAATCCTAATCCAATTAGGATTGTAGGAATCCTACTCCAAGTAGGACTCCCAGTTCTAATCCAATTAGGACTTTAGGAATCCTACTCTATGTAGGATTTGTTTTTAAAGTCCAATTAATCAATTCCCATTGTTCCTTCTTCTACTGATTATCAATCGAATTGATTACTCGTGATTCATAATCACTTTTCAACCATCGGATTGGTCAATACCTCTAGTGTGTATGACCCCATAGGTTCTATTCTGACTGGTAGTGAGATATATTGTGATCTCTATTACAATATCATTAAAAACTCCTTTCAATGGGTTGGAACAGTTCCAACTTAACTCATTAGGATTTATCGATCATCAAGATATTCCCTATGAGTCTCACCATCCACCAGTGACACCTAGTAGCATGTAGTGGCTATCCAGCAGAATGGAATGATGAACCTCTAGGTACAGTTATCGTATGATACAGTCCTACTATCGTAGATCCCTACAGGACGGAGGTCAAGGACAACTCATCAAACCCCATCGTCTGCCATATGTCAAGATTTATTCGACTTAAGTTCGAGAGTGGAAAAGTCTTTCTCCACTATGCATACTGCCCCGGCCGAGGTCTTACGAACTCAGTCTTATAAATCACATAGGATCTCTCCTTATCTACCAAGATCGATAGATTCCATATAGGTGCATACCTTACTCCTACAGTGAACCTACTGCAGCCAATCTACACTGCATTGACCCATATATCTAGAGACCATGTATGCGTGCAGTCAAACTACAATAACCTCACTGTGAGTAGCCGAAGCACCGCAGGTCAAAGGACCAGTCACACTACTGCAACATCAAGCAAGTCACTGACGAGTAGATAGACATCCAAGTGACTTCTTATCTTGGTCACGCTCAGTACCCTTATTTTTTAACAAGCACCTGCACTATTACTTCAGTGTCGTCACACCGTGGACTAGAGTCTCGTCCATCCACAAGGAAAGCAATGTGTGCACGGATCTCATCGGATCGATCACCGTCCTCGTGATGATCCATTGATCAGAAGCATTTTAGAAATTAATCACCAATGATGCATGGCTCAAATTCTTAACTCTTAAGAATATGCATCATCATCTTATTAATTCTTGGACGATTTATAGACACATAAACAATATGAATGAAAAAATACCTTTTATTTATTCAATAATAAATAGTCAAATACAAAATTATGTCCTAGAATTAACAATGTGTCAGCCAGATTGACTTCTACGGCATACATCTAACAACCTTTTACACCGACGACCCCTTTCCCTCAATGTCTGAATGCACCTTCTCCCTTTGGCATGAAAGGAACTTCGTTGGAAGAAATAATGGAGGTTTTTAAACAAGTCAAAATCAACCTCCCTCTCCTTGATGCCATAAAACAAGTACCATCCTATGCCAAATTTCTCAAAGACCTTTGTACCTAAAAATGAAAATCTAGGACACATGTGCCTAAAAAGGTCTTTTTAACTGAACAAGTGAGCTCCATCCTTCAGCACAAAATTCCTCCTAAATTCAAAGATCATGGTGCTCCCACCATCCTTGTATCGTAGGAGATAATCTTATTGATCAGGCACTCTTAGATTTAGGAGCCAGTGTTAATATTCTTCCTTACTTAGTTTATGAGAAATTTGGACTAGGTGAATTGAAGCTTACTTCGGTGTCCCTACAATTGACTAATAGATCTGTAAAAATACCACGAGGAACAATTGAAGACGTCCTAGTCAAGGTAGATAAATTTTATTTTTCAGTCGATTTTATCGTTTTTGATATGGAACCTGTGCCTAATCTTAAGAAACAGATCCCTATGATTCTAGATCGTCCCTTTTTAGCGACAGCCAATGCGAGTATAAATTGTAGAACTGGGGTGATGAATATATCTTTTGGAAATATGAAGGTCAAGTTAAATATATTTCGTGCCTCTGATCAACCCGCAAAGGAAGTTGAGTGCTTCCTAATAGACAAAATGGACGATCTTGTAGAAAAAACTCTTTCCTATATTTTGATAAGTGCTAAATAATGCATAAACTAATATCTTATTCATAGCACTTATCATTATTTTAATTCAAATATTTTGTAAATTCAACTAAAAAATTGTGTTACCTTCACCATTGCATTTTAATAAATTATTAAAGGTAATTCAAGTTTTACTTATTTACTGATTGAGTCTAATGTATGCAGGTTGAGTCAAGTTCATTAGGGATTATTCCTGGACCTAAACCACATGCACCCCGCAAATCAAGACCCTCTGATTCAGTCACCTAATTTTCTTTCCATATGATCCAATTCTCCTATTTTAATCTCAAAAACAATATAATCCCTTCAATTATTTGTCTCTTAGATCTCAAAGCATATCATCATATTTGCATGAATCCCAAAGCTCCATCCACTCCTCCACTTTTCTCTACCAAACAACCCGCTCTCATCCTAGCTTCGAACTTCATCCTCCCGAATCCAAAACTTCATCATCTCCCAACCGTATCACTCTTATCGTCTCCACGTTCCAACGCCTCCCCATCGTATCTTCATCACGAGTTCATCTTCCCAACGTCTCTCTCTCAACTTCTCTTCACCCCACGTTCCCTTCATTCCGCGTCAACATCCCAACGTCCCATACGCCCAAATTTTCTTCTTCGCACATCCCGTTCGAAACAGCATCAACATCTAAAATCCCACCTTTCACGTGATTCTTCCCGAGCTTCCCAGCCACATGAACCTCTTCCCAGCCAAAGGAAATCACACGCTCATCCCCGGATCCCAGCATTCGGATTGATCCCAGCTCACGGTTCAAAGCAACCGTATCATTCTTCCTCTCAAACGCCAGCATCCGAGTATCTCAACAACCAACTCATCTTCATCTCCCCTTCATTCCGTTCAGCATCTATCAAATCTTAGCATTCGGATGAATCCCCTGCATCCCGGAACCAAGTTTTCTTTGCATTCAGCCGAGATCCCAACATCCCAGCTCCACATCACAGCCATATCCCTCCTGCGAATCAAGCAAGTTTCTTCCACTAGATCCCACGTTCATCCCGTTCGGATTGGAGATAAACTCAAATCACATCTTCCGGCTTGATTCCATGGAGTCATCCTCATCCCGTAAACAACCAAACTATCCTCCCCTGTTTCGGAAACAGAACACAGATCTTCTCTCAGCCGTGCACATCCATTCTGGGTTCAACTCCATCCACGGATGAGTTCTCTCCCCTGTTTCAAGTTCCACGTCCTCAATCGAACCCAGCAATCTCCCAGCCGTCTTCTAGATTAATCCCAGCCAACTGAAAATCAAAGTCATCCTTATCCCCTCCTTCTGAATAGAACCAAAATCCTTTCAATGTTCGTGATGAAGCTTCCCATGGATCACTTTCTTCCGCTAATTCCATGCGCTCCCAGGTATCCCAACTTCCGAGATCCTCTCACGTCCACGTTTCAGCGTCCAAGATATTCAGCCGCGTCGCCTCTGCGTTGAAGCCACATCACCAATATTTCGGATCACATCCATCCTCAACCGTGAGCACCGTTCCAGCATCCACATCATCCTCTGCATCCTTATCCTTGATTCGAAAGAGGGGAGGAAAGAGAAGTGGGCAGTCTATTTAAGGAGTCAGACGTGAAGACTAAGGCATTCATTCACCACCGGGAGGGGTTCCACATATCTTCACAATCTCCTTAGAGGCTAAGTCCCCACCGGGAGAAGAAGAGCTCGGGTTCACACGTGAAATTCCCACGGAAGAAGATGAAATAACAGGAGAGAGAAGAGTTTGGGTTTTTTTGGGAATGCCTTCTCAAAAGAAAGAAAAAAAATGAAGTGCTGAGGCAGAGGAAGCCGATCGTGATAGAAATGGGAGCCTGCTGCTGTGCTACTGCTGCCGTCCATCACTGCATGGAAGCTTAAGCTCTTCTTTAGGGCTGGATGCAGCCCTAACAAAAGGATAAGAAATTTGTATTTATTTATTTTTTTATTTATATTCTTGGGGTTGTATGAACTTATTGTTTTTAATGAATATCTTCTTTTATTTCATGCTTAATTTCTGTGATTTTAAATGTGAAGTTTATACAACTGTTCTTCATGATCACTAAGTAAATATAAGATAGTCCATGCTTAGGGAAGATGCGATGTGCTGCCACCTTAGATTAGGGTAGACATTTCATGCCAACTGAAGATAGATTATGCCTAAATTACTTTTGTGAATTTCTATTCGAATGCTTATTAGGCTTGTAGCCAATTTGCATGTTAATCCAAGAATGAATTAAAATATAAATAACCCTTGTTCCGATGTTAGTGGTAATTCCTTGCCCTAGGTTTCCTCCAACTGATATCCTTTTAATTACATTTTCTTTTATTAAATTTCTTAGTTTAATTTTCTTCACATACTTTTCCTTTTAAATATTTTTATTTTTAAAGAAAACAATGTTAGATGTATGCCCTAGAGCCAATCTGGCTGACACATTGTTATTTCTAGGGACATAATTTTGTACTTGACCATTATTATTGAATAAATAAAAGGCATCTTTTCATTCATATTATTTATGTGTCTATGAATCGTCCAAGAAATTAATAAGATGATGATACATATTCTCAAGAGTTGAGAATTTGAGCTATGTATCATTGGTGATTAATTTCTAAATGCTCCTGATTAATGGATCATCACGAGGACGGTGATCGATCCGATCAGTGCACAGATCACTTTCCTTCTGGATGGACGATCCTTCTGGATGGACGAGACTTGAGTCCACAGTGTAGGGACACTGAAGTGATAGTGCAGGTGCTTGTTAGAGAACAAGGGTACTGAGCGTGACCAAGACAAGAAGTCACTTGGATGTCTATCCACTCGTCAGTGACTTGCTTGATGTTGCAGTAGTGTGACTGGTCCTTTGACCTGCGGTGCTTCGGCTACTCACAGTGAGGTTATTGTAGTTTGACTGCACAAATACATGGTCTCTAGCCATATGGGTCTATGCAGTGTAGATTGGCTGCAGTAAGTTCACTGTAGGAGTAGGGTATGCACCTATAAGGAATCTATCGACCTTGATAGAAGAGGAGTGATCCTATGTGATTTGTTAGACTGAGTTCTAAGACCTTGGCCAGGGCAGTAATATAAAGTGGAAAAAGAGTTTTCCACTATCGAACTCAAGTCGAATAAATCTTGACATATGACAGACGATGGGGTTTGACGAGTTGTCCATGACCTCCGTCCTGTAGGGATCCACGATAGTAGGACTGTATCACACGTTAACTGCACCTAGAGGTTCATCATTCTATTCTACTGGGTAGCCACTACATGCTGCTAGGTGTCACTGGTGGATGGTGGGACTCACAGGGATTATCTCGATGATCGATAAACCCTAATGAGTTGAGTTGGAATCGTTCCAACCCATTGAAAGGAGTTTTCAATGATATAGTGATAGAGATCACAATATATCTCACTACCAGTCAGAATAGAACCTATGGGGTCACACACACTAGAAGTATTGACCGATCCGATGATTGAAAAGTGATTATGAATCACGAGTAATCAATTCGATTGATAAGAAGTTGAAGAAGGAAAGGAAATTAATTAATTGGACTTGAAACAAGAGTCCTACTTCGAGTAGGATTTCTAGAGTCCTAATTGGATTAGGACTGGGAATCCTAGTTGGAGTAGGACTGGGATTCCTACTTGGAATAGGATTCCTGCAATCCTAATGAGATTAGGAGTTTTGAATCAAAATTGGATTCCTACTTGGAGTAGGATTCCTAGAGTCCTAATCGGATTAGGACTTCGGATTCAAATAAGAGTCCTAATTGGATTAGGACTAAAATTAAATATGTCCTAATTTGGATTAGGGTTTCTTAAATCACAATTAATTATTAATCTAATGAATCAATAAGACTCCTAATTGGATTAGGATTGAAGAGTTCAATTGAGTCAAAATTGATTTAAGTTCTAATTGGATTAGGACTTACCTAGATTGGATCCTAATTAGTTCACCCTTGGGCTAAGCCTAATTGGATTAGGGCTTGACCACATTAGGGCATTTCAAACCCTACTTAATATGGATTAGGGTTTACCATGAGGAGGGGAATATGCCCCTCCCTTTTCCATGTGGAGAAGGGAGAAGAGAAAGGTAATTACTCTAGGGCTCCTAGATTGTAGGAGCCCTAGATGGCTATAAAAGAGGGCAAGGGGGCTGACGCCCTAATGCATTGAAACCCTCTCCCTCTTGTGCCGTGGCCACCCTCTCCCTTCCCTTGGTTCAGCCGCCAACAAGAAGAAGAAAAGAAGAGAGCCTTGTCCGCCTCCTCTTCCTCCAATCCTTCTTCCAACGCAGGGAAAAGAAAGAAGGCTGCAGGGGCTGTGTTCTTCTTCCTTGGTTGCTTCTTCCTCTTCCTCCTCTCAAGCACAATCAAGGGTTGATTGAAAGAGAGGAGATCAGCCATCAAAAGAAGTCTTTGCAAGGGAGCTAGCACCCCGGAAAGACGAGAAAGCTTTGATCGGTCCTCTGCTTCGTGTGGATACCCGTAGAGGCCGGACGTTTGAACGGCTTCAAACGAACCTTCATCCTAAAACCACGAACTTCAGTTTGCGGTGATCATCTACCCGCACAAGGTGAAGATCTGATCTTCTAAATGTTTTAAAAGTTTTTAATTCTTGCCTAACTACGAACGGTTCATGAAACAACGTTCATGCGATGAACGTCGATCCCGCACATACCTCTTCCGCTGCCATCTGATTTTTTTTGAAATATCAGCGGCATGGGCGGGTTCCCAACAGTGGTATCAGAGCCTAAGATTCGTAGATTAAGGTAAGAATTAATTATCTAAAGGCTTATTAGATCTGAAAATTGAATGATCATGCATGCTGAAAATTTCTGCATGCAGATTTTTCAGGGGTGCTGATTTTTGCATGCTGATTTTTATGTGATAAAATGATGATTCTAATTGCGTTGTTAATGAGATTACAAAGTTTAGAATCATGATTAGCATGATCAGCAACCTATGTCATGATATAATCAGTTAGTTTTCAGATCTAAAAATTATAATTGTTGCATATGGTGATGATCATAGGATTCAAACCCTTTTGGTATCAAATGTAATGACCTGCGATGTGATCTGCGATGTCATGTAATTTTTCAGATGCTTGCATGCATCTTATTTGATGTTTTGAGAGGCCTGCGTGCCTCCTAAAAGGGAGATGTAATTTATTTTTATTTTTATTTTATATCTGGTTGTATTTCTGTGATGTGATGTACGTCAACGATCAAGTCGAAGATGATGCATGAGATGAGCAGGGCTCTAAGCGGTTGATGGCGATTGGATCAAGTGTTGGTCAAGGATCGAATCAAGGAGGCTTGGAACCAATTCAAGAGTTGAAGACCAGTTGATCGATTGACGTGCATGTGCTTGTAATATGACCTAGCTAGAATCCATGATCATCACCTATTTAAAGTTTAGCTTTAATTATTGCTGCGATTATAACTGCCTGCAATGTGCCGTTTGCATGTGATGTAGCAAACCCAATTGAGACCTAAATCAAAACCTCCTCAATCAAGTCGAGAGTGAACCGACATGAGCAAGTCATATTAGATTAATTGATCTAATTGGTGTCTAGGAAAGCATGAAAGGTGGTTACTTAATTAGGACCTTACTCTCTGAGTAAGGGGAGCCTCCCACCTGCTTACCTGGCCAATTGTTCGATTACCTCTTATGAAGAGCTCAAGTTGCAAACACTAAGACCTGATTAAACCAATATTAAGTCAATAGGTCTTCCACTGTAGTAGAGCTGCTAAGGTCTTTCTGATGTTGATTTGTCTCGGCTGGACACAGTGGTCAAGTTGCATCGGGGGGCTGGACCTCTCTATAGACATGAGATGTTGTAGGGTAAAGGTGGGGTTGGGCACCAATAACTGTTAGGTGAGGACCCAATGACGACTTTATTCCTACGGTTATACGGTGGGTCTGACTTAACTAAGCGATGGGACCAATAACTGTTAGGTGAGGTTTTCATGGCTTAGAGACCAAGTTACACTGCAACATGCTTGAGAAGCATTGTACAAGAGTTGTACATTCATCAATCTATGTGTCACCAATAACTGTTAGGTGAGGTGGCATGTAAATCGGTGGGACCGCAGTACCCACTAGAAATCCTAGTCTTGTGGGATTTCCGTTTTCCTACCAGGGGAGTGTGAGGAATTCGAGAAAATAGTGGGAGTTACATTTGTTCTAAAAGACCTTAGAACAAATTAGGATCAAGTACAAAAGTCTAACTAGAATCTTTACTCTCTGAGGATTATAATGTCAGTTTCTAGACTTTTAACTCATATCCTATAGAACAACTGTTTGACCAAACCCAATTATAAAGACTGACTCCGCAAATTTCAAAATAGTTTTGAATTATGAGAAATTAGGGTATGTGCTAGACCATGGAATCTCCGTGTTACCAATCTATCCGATCACTGATCAGCGTAAGACGCATGTTAAGTGAACGAACAATGACAATAAAGTTAGGTGCTGCACAATGGCATCCATGTCCAATACATTACAATGCCAGCATGAGAATATGAAGACTGTCAGGGACATATTAAAACACCTGCAAGAGTTGTATGGTGATCAGAGTCACGCAGCTCGGTTTGAAGTGTCCAAGAGGCTCTTCAAAGCCAAGATGCATAATGGGCAGTCTGTCCATGATCATGGTTTGACCATGATAAAGGACCTAGAGAAGCTTGAGAAGCTTGGCATGACCATGCACAAGGAATTGCAAACGGATTTGATCCCGCAATCGCTTCCAGCTTCATATGAATAGTTTATAGTAAACTACCATATGAACAAGGTTGTATGCACTAAAATAGAATTGTTAAATAAATTGGTAACTACCTTAGGGACCTTGAAGAAGTTCAAGGGGCATCGTTTTCGCTGTCAAGTTGGTTTCTACTTTCAAGAGAGAGTCTATTTGGAAGAAGAAGAAGCCTGCGAAAAAGCAGAAGACTAAGAAAACACCAAGTAAGGAAGTTCCAAGAAAAAGGCCAATTGCAAGAAAAAGTGTTTCCATTGCATCAAAGACGGCCATTGGAAGAGGAACTGTCCTACATACATGGGAAGCATAAAGAACATGAAGGGTGACAGACCTTCAGAAGGTTTGTCAGATATGCTCAGGATACTTAGGGACTGTTACCTATTGCTAGCAGAAATTTGATTTCTGTATTTTATTTAGCACAGAAAGTTTTTTATTTATTTGAAAATTAAATTGATTCAACATGGTTTTAAGATTGACAGTCTCTATCACATATGGATGTATCTGTGAATATATCTGAGCAAACAGTGAATATCATAGGATCTAATAGATCCAAAAAATGAGATAAATCTAAAGTATTTATGGCACCTCAGGCTTGGCCATATAGGAGAAGACAGAATAAACAAATTGGAGAAACATGAGCTTTTGGGCTCATTGACTTCCGAGTCATATTTGATTTGTGAATTCTACCTTCAAGGAAAGATGGCCAAGTTATCCTTTGTAGGACACAGGGAGGTCCACTGAAATACTTGTCCTAGTACATACTGATGTGTGTGGCCCATTCGATGTGCAGGCTAGGGGTTATAATTTTTTACTTCATTTACCAATGATTACTCACGGTATGGATATGTGTATGAGACACAAATATGAAACTTTTGAAAGGTTCAAAAAGCTTAGATATGAAGTAGAAAAATAAGCACAAAAACTCATTAAGGTTCTTCGATCAGATCGAGGAAGTGAATACCTTAATGAAGAGTTCCGTGATTATCTCAAGGAGAATGGTATAGTTTCATAATGGACTCCTCCTGGAACACCTCAGCTCAATGGAGTGTCAGAGAGGAGGAATCGGACCCTATTGGATATGGTCCAGTCCATGATGAGCTTCATTGATTTACCCTTGTTTCTTTAGATAGATGCCCTATTTTCAGCTATTTACTTGTTGAATAGAGTTTCCTCTAAAGTCCATTCCTACCGCACCATATAAGATATGACATGGTAAGAAACCAAGTCTGGGTCATCTCAAGATTTGGGGATGTCCGGTCCACGTCAAGAGACTACAGGCGGACAAACTAGAGGCTAGGACCATAAGTGCTCGTTTTATAGGATATCCTAAAGAGTCATTAGGATACAATTTTTACATCTCAGAGGATCACAATGTGTTTGTGAGCCGTCATGCCATCTTCTTGGAAAACCAGTTTATCCTTGATAAAGGCAGTGGGAGGAAAATTGAGCTTGAAGAGAAAGTCTCTGAAAAGCAACGAGTCATGGATCCTATTGAACCCATTTATACAGAGCCAGTACACGATGTCCCTCGACCACCTCGTAGATCTAGTAGGGTCTCCCATCCTCCCGATAGATACTTAGGTATACTAGAAGAGGATACCGAGGAAATGTTCCTAGTGGGAGATAGGGATCACATACAGGATCCCAAAACCTACAACGAGGCGATATCTGATATCGATTCTGAGAAGTGGCTGGAAGCCATGAAGTCAGAGTTAGACTCCATGCATTCCAACCAAGTCTGGACCTTAGTAGACCCACCAGAAGGTATTGTACCTATTGGATGCAAATGGATCTACAAAAGAAAAATAGGTTCGGATGGAAAGGTAGAGACCTATAAGGCAAGGCTTGTGGCGAAAGGGTATAGTCAGCGCGAAGGCATTGACTATCAGGAGACCTTTTCACCTGTAGCCATGCTAAAATCCATCCGAACATTGCTTGCCATTGCAGCATTTCATGATTATGAAATCTGGCAGATGGATGTGAAAACTGCTTTCCTGAATAGATATCTTGATGAAGATATCTATATGGAACAGCCTTTGGGTTTCACTTCCAGTGATGGAGATCACAAGGTCTGCAAGCTGCAAAGGTCCATCTATGGACTAAAGCAAGCATCTCGGAGTTGGAACACTCATTTCGATGATGCAATCAAAATGTTTGATTTCATGAAAAACGAAGAGGAACCGTGTGTTTACAAAAAGGTTAGTAGGAGCGCTGTCGTATTTCTCATACTGTACGTGGACGACATCCTACTGATAGGGAATGATATTCCCATGCTAACCTCGGTCAAGGTCTGGTTGTCAAAAGATTTCTCCATGAAAGACCTTGGGGAAGCATCCTATATTTTGGGAATAAAGGTCTATAGAGATAGATCTAAAAGGATGCTTGGCCTTTCACAGAAGATGTACATAGAGGAGGTGCTGAAGAGGTTCAGCATGGAAAACTCCAAGAGGGGTCTCTTACCCCTTAGGCATGGAATTCATCTCTCCAAGAAGATGTGCCCCAACACATCTGAAGAGATTCAACGCATGAGCAAGATTTCCTATGCATCGACAATAGGAAGCCTCATGTATGCCATGCTATGTACACGACCTGATATAGCTCTTGCTGTGAGTGTCACAAGCAGATTGTTGCCCAGTAGATACAAGCCAAGAGGGGGGGGTGAATTGGGTCTTTCAAAACTTTTATGCTACTTCTAAAACTTTTTGATTAACTATGCTAAGTTGTATAGATGCACAGTGAAAGTTAAACTTAGCAAGGGTTTGGTGTATAGACTTCGACTTGATTAAATATGCTTGCAACTAAAGGATGTGCGGATAAGAATTAAGCAAGCAATTTATCTAAGTAAGTAAGTGTGTTAGTTAAACAATAACTAGAGGCATTACAAACACACAGGACATATAGTGGTTCGGTGCACCCCAGCACCTACATCTACTCCCCAAGACCTCTTGGAAATTTCACTATAATCCTACCGATTACAGCCGGTTGTTTTACAAGCTCACAACCCAACTTGTTGTTTTACGAGGTCACAACGAACTCGGTCGGTTTTTCCAGGCTCACCAACTAGAACCACCCCCGATTGTTTTCCCGGGCTCACAATCAAACCCTTACACGTTGGTTTTACCCTCGGCTCACCAACAAACCTAAACCCCGTTGGTTTTCCCTTTGGCTCACCAACAAACCTTAATCCCGTTGGTTTTTCCTTTGGCTCACCAACAAACCTTACACCGTTGGTTTTCCCTTTGGCTCACCAACAAACCTTTAACCCCTTGATTCAATCCCTTGATTGAATCAAGTTACAAGATATTAAAACAAAGAATAAAAACAAATCAAAGCTTCTTAAACAAGCAGATATGACAATATAAACAAATAGAGTAAAGAGAAGCCCTCAAACGAGTTTTGAAGATGGAGGAGCTCGGCTTCTTCTTTACTTGACCCTCTTCTGATTTGGCACGAGGTAGAGGATCACTGAGGCAGCACACGGATGGAGAGGAAGCTTTGGGATTCTCTTGGATGCTCTTCTTCTCTCTATTTCACTTTGAATGGCCCTTTTGTGCTTATGGGAGATTTCCCTTGTAATCTCTTTGGAATCTCTTTCCTAAATGATCTCTCCCACTTTCATGCCTTCTCCCCTAGCTCTCCTCTTGTTTTTATAGCTTTAGATGGCGTGGAAACAAGAATCTAGCCGTTAGAGACAAAAATAGAGCCGTTGGACACAGTCTGCACTTCCTGACAATATTACCGTTGGGATCGGAGTCGACTCGCGCGATCAGGAGTCGACTCGCCTGTTGCAGGAGTCGACTCGTGCTTTACTGGAGACGACTTGGCCACTGTTCCAAATTTGAATTATGGTGCATCCTCGACTGGGAGTCGACTCGTCTTAACCCGGAGTCGACTCGCCAACTTCTGGAGCTGACTTGGCAATTTCGGAGTCGGCTCATCCACTGAAGTCCGTGGATCCAATTTTGAATTTTGTCCACTCGAGTCGACTCGACTGTCCTGGGAGTCGACTCGAATCTCAGAGCCCGAACTCCCGATTCTCTGTCTTTTGGCTCATCCAGTCTTGGAGTCGACTCGAACTTCCTTGGAGTCGACTCGGCTCTCAGTTTCCGAAAGTTGGTCTTCTACCTTTTGACGTGAAGCTTGTCTTGGAGTCGACTCGAGCTGTCTGGGAGTCGACTCGAATCTCAGAGGCAGTAACATGGTCTTCTGTCTGTCGATGGTCGCACAGTCTCGGAGTCGACTCGCGTACTGCGGGAGTCGACTCGAATCTCAGAGTCCATAAAACGCTCTCTGACTTTTTCTTTGTGTACCGCTGGGAGTCGACTCGCGTTCCACTGGAGTCGACTCGAATCTCAGAGTCCATAAAACGCTCTCTGACTTTTTCTGTGTGTACCGCTGGGAGTCGACTCGCATTCCACTGGAGTCGACTCGAATCTCAGACCTGAAAAACTGCTCTCTGACTTTTCTGCCTGTGACTCCTAGGAGTCGACTCATACTTCTCCGGAGTCGACTCGAATTCCACTGGAGTCGACTCGAAGACTGTTCTTTTGAATTTTTCTTTTGATTTTACTCCTCCAATTTGAATCCTTTGAACTTTAAACTTGGGCCAATAAATTGTAGCTTTCTTCCAACTTGAGAGCTTTGGAGGCCTTCTTGTGTTCTCCCAACTTGCTATGTTCCTTGCAAAATAAATATCTTTCTCCTTGCAACATAAACATTAGTATCTATACTTCAAGGTTTTGTGATCATCAAAATCAATATATGAATCAATCTTTGGGTCATCAATCTCCCCCTTTTTGATGATGACAAAATTTGGAGTATATGCAATATAAAAGATATTGATTTCTAGAAGTAATACATAGCTAAGTTGCATGAAGTAGAAAACATATATATGTAAAAACATACTTCATGATAATGCTTTAGATTTAATCAGCTTAACACAATCAACATATTTAAATTTTAAGCTGATTTGTATTCAATTCAAAGTAATAAAGCATTCTGAGTATATAGCATATACTTAGATATTTCTCTCCCTTTTTGACAACATCAAAAAGATAGTGAAACATTAAGTACAAAGATCAGAGCAGAACACATCGAGTGTGAATTCAAGAGGTTTTTTTAATTTGATACCACAGATAGTTTTCTAATCAAGTGTAGGTGGAATCTTGCTTAGGTTAATTCAAGAAGTACCACAAATGATATTCAAGGAAAAATATGAGTGGAAATCTAACCTCTCTTCACTAAGTATGAAAGCTTGTTGATTTAAGACCTTTTGCCCAATCTATTAAGTATTTTATCAACATGAGAGCAATTTAATTGATTTTCAGAGTAAAAGATCAAAACTTATATACTTGAAAAAACATATCATCATGTTGGATCATGACTTCAAAGTTCTTTTTATGATAATAAGAGCATTGGGGCACAAATACCAAAATATGAATTCATGCAATTTATGATATATCTTAGAGCTCTTTTAAGGACTTTCTTTTATTCCTTTAGAAAATAAGCACGATTTGATACATATATAAAAATATGAATTGGCACAATATTGAAGTTCTAAAGAGCAAGCCAATTAGGACTCATTAGTGAATTCCAAAATAGATTTTCTACGAGATACTCAAGAAAATTTAACACGTTATTCTCCCCTTTTTTCATTAAATTAGAGGCTCTTAAGATCAACTATTTGAATTGCAATTTGGTTCATGATTTGTGCAGAAGATATATTAACCAAATAACATGCCTCAAGGTGTATCATAAAGATTTTCAGATTTAAATTTCAGATGATACATATTGGAGAGTATTAGGATCACTTTTCATTTAGTATTCTTTCCCTCTCCTATAGATTTATGTAATTAAGTTCCATAAGACCTCTCCTTCTGAAATTTTCTTTCTCCCCCTCAATTGATCATTCCAT
The DNA here is from genome assembly GCF_051530095.1 of Phoenix dactylifera. NCBI lineage: Eukaryota > Viridiplantae > Streptophyta > Magnoliopsida > Arecales > Arecaceae > Phoenix > Phoenix dactylifera. Next base: position 10,910,649 of record NC_143200.1, read on the forward strand.
TTAAGAGTTTAGAATCCTAAGATAATGTTCAATAAGATTGTCAATCTCAAAAATATAGTTTGAGATAAGACAACCTTTATAGAACTCATCTCAAGGAAATTAAAGCATGTCTTGCAATATAAGGAGGTTCATCAAAATCAATCCATAAAATTCAAAGTATCCATAAATAAAGTGTCTTTGGGATAGGATACTGAATATCTAAAGCTCCCCCTCAAAAGATGCATTCTTCTTTAATCATTTTAATTGTTGAATTTCAGATTTTAGTGATGAACGTGAATAACACTGAAATTCTGTAATATCAAGAATGTAGAGTGATCTAGAATTATTCAGAATTTATAGTAATCACTCTTTCTAATCCTTTAAGAACAAGTTATGCTTTCTCCTAATCTTAGAGAAAATGTATAAAAGTATTAATCATAAAATGATTCAATTGAAGCTCAGTTTCTTTCAAAAGCATTTACATTTTCTTTCTTTTAGAGTCATTTGAGTGAGGTGAAATGTTTCTAGCTTTAAGATCATTCACTCTATTGATGGAAGTCTTCAATAATGTAGAAGAGAAAAATATATAGATGATCATTGAGGTATATATATTTATAGAACTCAATTTCTTAATCATAGTTTTTCAGCAATGTATACATGAAGCACAATAAATATATTTTTTTTTTATATCAAAATAGAATCATATATTTAGAAATTTTTGTTTGCAATCAAGATCATCGAAAGACACATCATTTGAACCAATATTAGTATACTTTGAAGATAAGAAATGATATGTTTCGGATGCGTATCGGAGCAATCATCAAAGGCATCAAAATTAATTCTGTTTTTCTTAAAGTAAGACTTTATTTTTAAAAATCACATTTAGTTTAAGCTTTTATACAAAATCAGATTCGGAATTACATAGGATTTTCAATCATACTTTGAGATATGTATCTTCCACATTATAGCTCATCTTAAATGATTACGATTGAAAATACATATTTCAAACATATAAGAGCATATTCAGAATCTTTGTATTAAATGTTGAGTTTTGGTACGAATTTGAACATTATATACCAAATTTAGGCAAGTTGAAGGATAAAACAAAATCAATTTATTTTCCCTAAATAGAGATGTTCTTCTCTTCTCCTTTCTACAATTTTATTTAGCTTTCAGATTTTAACAATGATTGTGAATGACAAATCTGAAATTTCTTTTCAATAAAACTAGACACAAGATGTTATGTAGCAATTCAAACATTCAATCAAATTGTCCAAGTATGAAACATTACAAAATATTGAGAATCCATAAATCAAGACATCATACCATATGCAAAATATACCATGTGTTAAGTCATGCATTAAAATACTAAGTACAAGAATGTCAAGGATCAAAATCAATTCTTTTCAAATAAACTCTCCCTATTTAAATATAATCTTGCAATGATTTCATCCTTAAAGTGTGTTTTCAAGTGATTAAAAATTTGACTTAATTCTACTTTCATTTACTTTGTTTTTCATTTATAACTTTCTTATGCTCTATACTCTATTTGCTCCCTATCCGGTGGAGTTGGGAAGGGGCACGAGGTACTACCACTAGCCTCCCTCTTGTGCCGTCCCTAATATGCCCTACACCGAATAGTTGGGTCAAATAGTGCCGGGTACTACCACTAGCCTCCCCATTGGCACCATCCCTATGATGAGCAATATAGAAAGGTTAAAATGTTTACTTCAAAACCTCCCTGTTTAAGTGTAATTAATTATGGATTTTATCCCTTCCAAAAGAATGCTCACACAAGTCTCACAAATGTGTCGAATATATTAAGTTTGTTTTGCTTTTCCTTAAGGTTGAAGTGTTTGCCTCTACTTGGATTTTACTTCTCTTGAATAATATCCATTTTCTTTTCTTTATCTCTCTCTCTTTTTGTTATTCTCAAGTAATTTTCATGAGAGAGCAGAATAGAGAATTAATCTTACGTATCATATATATGTATATCATGCAAACAACATTTTCATTATGCTCAAGGTTTCATAACTTCTCACAAGTTATTTTACATCAACATTTTAAGCATATACTTGTGTATTTCATAGTTATGACATAGGCAAAGATATATTTTAGTTTGGGCAAACCATGAAATAATTTCTAAAAGTATAAGTCAGTCAATACACATATAGACATGATATCAAAAATTAATAATTAAAGAATTTAATCATGCCATAATAAGATTTAAGTTACTGACTTTGCTCAACTAATTTGTGAGAAAGGTATCTAAATTACCTATTCATTATATGTTCTTCAAGCCAAACTAGATTTCTTATGTGTGAACTTTTGGCTGAAGAAGATCCTCTCTCTTGTTTGCATGTGAATGTTTAGTGTATCTTACATGAAGATATCCTTCAAGTTGAAATCTCTCATTTTTCTTTCTTGAAGGAAGGTCATTAGTTTCTTTAAGATACAAAGCATTCATCCAACATATATATTTTTTTAACTAGATGACTCAATATAAGATATGACAATAGTTGCATGTTGAGTCACTTTACTCAAGAGATTGCCTAAATATAAGCAAGCACATATCATTTGAACTAAAGAGATAGATTCATTAACCAAGATAGTTTAAGTCAATTTAGTTTAGATTCTATTTGCTTAAGATAATTATCAATAAGATATGTTAACTATGTTTTAATCAATTTATCTTAAACATTTGTTTCTATCAAAATTCAGATTATGATTTATTTGTTATCAATAAAATATGATTAATTAAAGTTAGATTGAAGTCTTGCACAAGGTCACATAATGAGCATACAATCTGGTCTACTAGCTGTAAAATAATTATTCTATCATGCTTCAATACAGCTTTAACACAATAGATCTACTTTGCTCATCCTTTACAAATTCTACAAGATGGGGTCATAGATATACCTTCTTCATGCCAATCTTCTATAAGAGTTTTCTTGTGGACTAACGTTGGTCAATGAAGATCCCCTTTCCTGTTTGTCTTAATTTGGAGTTTGAGCGAAGATGTTAATTCATTCATCATATTTCAAACTCACTTTGCAATATAACTCTTCATAAGTAGAACCAAAAATGATGTAATCAATGCATACTTTGAGCAAATAAGATATCACAAATTCATCTTTTTGATGCATAGATTTATCACTATTACTTTCTATCAAAAAGGTTGCTTAAGCTTTTATATATCATGCTTTTGATGCTTGTTCTAAATCACATATTGCTTTATCATATATGTAATGTGTATTTTTAAATATGGTGGTTATTTTTTATAGATCTCCTTTTTAATGAAGTAACCACATAGGAGTGACTTCTACACATTCATTTGACAGAATATAAAGCTCATGAAGCAAGCACATGATAATGATGATCTTTACTTCTAATCATGCAAGAATCTTTATCAAGATCTATTTCCTCTTTTCTTGATTTAGTCTTTTAGTAGTCATCAATTTTTCTTCATTAAGTGCATATGTAAAAGATTAACCATATAATTTGATTTTAGTATTTTGATAATAAATCATTAGTCTCATAAAGAATAAAATGAATTGATACTTCTACAACTAGAATTTTTCATGAATGTTCTATATGCATTGCTTGATGAATGATATCCAAGGATAGAAGTATCTTTATCAGATTTGGCATTATTTTCATAATAACATGTACGACTGAAAAATATGAAAGATATGCAATGGTTCATTTTCCATTTTTCAGAAGATCAAAATTTTCATCAAAAATAGAAATCATATGTATGACAAGCAGTGATGATAGTCTTTTAAAAATTTATTTAAGTAGATGACTATCATACATAATTGTCTTTTTCATTTCTTCAAGAATTCTATTAATCCTATTTTGCTTATGGTGTCCTTGGTGCTGAAATCATTGGATTTAATATTATTTTCTGTATAACCTTTATCAGAATTTTGGTTTTCAACACTGTGCCATGATACTCTTTATCTTCACAGTTTGGAAACCTTTATCATTTGAACCACTTTTACAAGATTTAGTAAATACAGAAAAATACTTCAGTTTTATTTTTCAAGAATAAATCCAATGTAAGCTTTTGAAAAACTTGGAGATGGAAACAACATCTTTAGATTTAGAAATGATTTTTGTTTGTTTCCTTAGTTAGCATGCATAGCAAAACTTTGACCTTTAAGTAGATAATCTAAGTAAGCCTATGGCAAGGTCTTTTGAGATTAAGTACATACTAGCATGAGTTGATTTTATATGCCAAGGATGGTTTCTTGGTATTCATAGTGCATATATTCAAAAGCATACCAAGTACACATTATCATATCTATGATCAATAAACAATAATGCCATGGATAATAACTCTCAATCAAGCATATAGAGAATTCATAGAGTTATTCTTAATAAATTGATTAATCATTTAGCAACTTATCCAATAGTGAGTAAAGTATACTAAAAAATGAAGAGATTTGATTATATTTCCAAAAGTATTTTCTATATCACAAAATTGATCACTACTAGCAAATCATATCAAATACTAAAGCACAAATAATGATGAGATGCAAGAATTACTGATTTCATTATATTTTTTTTGTTAATAACTTTTTAAGTTTCTTTATGTTCCATAGGTATCTTGGTACACCTATGTGTACATCCTCATTTTCTCATTTTGGGTACCCAAGCTTGCTTGAGTCCTTGAGAGTTAGGACATATGGTTCCTTTTGGAACCCATATCTGTTTAATAATAATAACTTTACCATTTGATTTAATTATACTAGAACGATAGGTAAAGTTGTTATTCCTATCCTTTTCATTTTTGAAATAAGTTATCTTATTTAATGGTTCGCTTGGTAAATTGATAACCTTTTTCTCTAGAGATTTATGGCTAAGTGAAGGAGTCAAGCTAAATTTTGATTTATCAAAATCAGCATGTTGGCTTTCAAACATCATTTTTAATCTTTCTGAACTTACAGTGAATTTGTTAATAAAACATTTTAATTGGTTAATTTCTTTACTTAAGTTTTGATTTTCTTTAATTAAGCTATGATTTTTCTGAATCAATTCTTCTGAAAATGACCTTAAGCTTTCATTTTCAGAATTTAGTTTCTTAAGATTTTTATTCTTTACAGATAATTTTCTACAATCACTATACAACTCATGAAAAGCATTTAATAATTCATCATAAGAGAATTCTTCTTGAAAATCATTTGAGGTAAGAGTAGATTCAGATTTTACCTTGTCTTCTTGTGCCATAAAGCACAAGTCAGTTACCTCTTGTAGTTTCTTGGAGCTAATATCATCATTGTTGCTCCTAACCTTTATTTTTTGGCTTGACTCTTTCTTGGTCAAGGCTTTCTTCCTTTTTATCTCTTTCTTCCTTTCTTCTTGCTTCCTCTTTTTCTTTGTCTTTAGGAAGCTGATTTGCCTCGGAGTCGACTCGGACCTTATTGGAGTCGACTCGACTAACTTGGGAGTCGACTCTGAGCTACTTGGAGTCGACTCGACTGAGGGAGATTCATCACCCTTTTCTGCAGTCTCATTGTTAGTATATAATTGAAGCATATGAGAGCTAATCTGAGATTTATCATAAATATTTTCTAAAGTATCCCAGATCTCCTTAGCAGATAAGCATGCAGAAATTTCATTAAACTTTGTTTCTTGAATAGCACAATATAATATGTTCATAGCATTAGCATTTAATTGTGCTAAGTCCTTCTCATTAATATGAGAGAGTGTGTGAAGGTCATTTATTATGATTTTTCATAGATAGTAGTTTTGTGATTGAATAAAGATGCGCATGCGTATTTTCCAATGTGTATAGTTTATGCCATTAAATAGTGGTGGTGTATCAATTGATTGTCCTTCTCCTAGAAAACTATCTATTTGAGTTGTCATGATCTTTGGCTCTAGTCGGTTAAGACTACAAATAATATTTGAGCACCTGCTCTGATACCACTTGTTGCCCAGTAGATACAAGCCAAGAGGGGGGGTGAATTGGGTCTTTCAAAACTTTTATGCTACTTCTAAAACTTTTTGATTAACTATGCTAAGTTGTATAGATGCACAGTGAAAGTTAAACTTAGCAAGGGTTTGGTGTATAGACTTCGACTTGATTAAATATGCTTGCAACTAAAGGATGTGCGGATAAGAATTAAGCAAGCAATTTATCTAAGTAAGTAAGTGTGTTAGTTAAACAATAACTAGAGGCATTACAAACACACAGGACATATAGTGGTTCGGTGCACCCCAGCACCTACATCCACTCCCCAAGACCTCTTGGGAATTTCACTATAATCCTACCGATTACAGCCGGTTGTTTTACAAGCTCACAACCCAACTTGTTGTTTTACGAGGTCACAACGAACTCGGTCGGTTTTCCCAGGCTTACCGACTAGAACCACCCCCGATTGTTTTCCCGGGCTCACAATCAAACCCTTACACGTTGGTTTTACCCTCGGCTCACCAACAAACCTAAACCCCGTTGGTTTTCCCTTTGGCTCACCAACAAACCTTAATCCCGTTGGTTTTCCCTTTGGCTCACCAACAAACCTTACACCGTTGGTTTTCCCTTTGGCTCACCAACAAACCTTTAACCCCTTGATTCAATCCCTTGATTGAATCAAGTTACAAGTTATTAAAACAAAGAATAAAAACAAATCAAAGCTTCTTAAACAAGCAGATATGACAATATAAACAAATAGAGTAAAGAGAAGCCCTCAAACGAGTTTTGAAGATGGAGGAGCTCGGCTTCTTCTTTACTTGACCCTCTTCTGATTTGGCACGAGGTAGAGGATCACTGAGGCAGCACACGGATGGAGAGGAAGCTTTGGGATTCTCTTGGATGCTCTTCTTCTCTCTATTTCACTTTGAATGGCCCTTTTGTGCTTATGGGAGATTTTCCTTGTAATCTCTTTGGAATCTCTTTCCTAAATGATCTCTCCCACTTCCATGCCTTCTCCCCTAGCTCTCCTCTTGTTTTTATAGCTTTAGATGGCGTGGAAACAAGAATCTAGCCGTTAGAGACAAAAATAGAGCCGTTGGACACAGTCTGCACTTCCTGACAATATTACCGTTGGGATCGGAGTCGACTCGCGCGATCAGGAGTCGACTCGCCTGTTGCAGGAGTCGACTCGTGCTTTACTGGAGACGACTTGGCCACTGTTCCAAATTTGAATTATGGTGCATCCTCGACTGGGAGTCGACTCGTCTTAACCCGGAGTCGACTCGCCAACTTCTGGAGCTGACTTGGCAATTTCGGAGTCGGCTCATCCACTGAAGTCCGTGGATCCAATTTTGAATTTTGTCCACTCGAGTCGACTCGACTGTCCTGGGAGTCGACTCGAATCTCAGAGCCCGAACTTCCGATTCTCTGTCTTTTGGCTCATCCAGTCTTGGAGTCGACTCGAACTTCCTTGGAGTCGACTCGGCTCTCAGTTTCCGAAAGTTGGTCTTCTGCCTTTTGACGTGAAGCTTGTCTTGGAGTCGACTCGAGCTGTCTGGGAGTCGACTCGAATCTCAGAGGCAGTAACATGGTCTTCTGTCTGTCGATGGTCGCACAGTCTCGGAGTCGACTCGCGTACTGCGGGAGTCGACTCGAATCTCAGAGTCCATAAAACGCTCTCTGACTTTTTCTTTGTGTACCGCTGGGAGTCGACTCGCGTTCCACTGGAGTCGACTCGAATCTCAGAGTCCATAAAACGCTCTCTGACTTTTTCTGTGTGTACCGCTGGGAGTCGACTCGCATTCCACTGGAGTCGACTCGAATCTCAGACCTGAAAAACTGCTCTCTGACTTTTCTGCCTGTGACTCCTAGGAGTCGACTCATACTTCTCCGGAGTCGACTCATACTTCTCCGGAGTCGACTCGAATTCCACTGGAGTCGACTCGAAGACTGTTCTTTTGAATTTTTCTTTTGATTTTACTCCTCCAATTTGAATCCTTTGAACTTTAAACTTGGGCCAATAAATTGTAGCTTTCTTCCAACTTGAGAGCTTTGGAGGCCTTCTTGTGTTCTCCCAACTTGCTATGTTCCTTGCAAAATAAATATCTTTCTCCTTGCAACATAAACATTAGTATCTATACTTCAAGGTTTTGTGATCATCAAAATCAATCTATGAATCAATCTTTGGGTCATCACAGATATCAGTCGAATCCAGGTGAAGAACACTAGACAGCTGTGAAGAATATTCTTAAGTACTTAAGAAGAACTAAAGATTTATTTTTGGTTTTTGGAGGATCATCAGAGTTAAAGGTAGAAGGGTACACAGATTCAGACTTCATGACTGATGTCGATGACAGGAAGTCAACATCTGGATATGTGTTCTTGTGCAATGGTGGTACGGTGAATTGGAAGAGTTCTAAACAACCGATCATTGCTGATTCTACTATGGAAGCTGAATACATCGCCGCCTCTGAAGCTGCTAAGGAAGGCTTCTGGTTCAAAAAATTCATTGCAGAGTTGGACGTGATGACATCAGATGCCATAACACTCTACTGCGATAATAATGGCGCCATAGCCCTTGCTAAGGAGCCAAGGTCTCATCAGAAGTCTAAGCATATAGAGCGGCGCTTCCATCTCATACGCGACTATGTTGAGAAGAAATATGTAAAGGTGCAGAGAGTAGACTCCGAGGATAACGTGGCAGACCCGTTCACTAAGCAGCTAAGTCAGCAAAAGACTGAAGCCCACCTTGAGAAGATGGGGCTTAGAGATATGACTGATTGGCTTTAGTGCAAGTGGGAGATTGTTAGATGTATGCCCTAGAAGCCAATCTGGCTGATACATTGTTATTTCTAGGGACATAATTTTGTACTTGACCATTTATTATTGAATAAATAAAAGGCATCTTTTCATTCATATTATTTATGTGTCTATGAATCGTCCAAAAAATTAATAAGATGATGATACATACTCTCAAGAGTTGAGAATTTGAGCCATGTATCATTGGTGATTAATTTCTAAATGCTCCTGATTAATGGATCATCACGAGGACGGTGATCGATCCGATCAGTGCACAGATCACTTTCCTTCTGGATGGACGAGACTTGAGTCCACAGTGTAGGGACACTGAAGTGATAGTGCAGGTGCTTGTTAGAGAACAAGGGTACTGAGCGTGACCAAGACAAGAAGTCACTTGGATGTCTATCCACTCGTCAGTGACTTGCTTGATGTTGCAGTAGTGTGACTGGTCCTTTGACCTGCGGTGCTTCGGCTACTCACAGTGAGGTTATTGTAGTTTGACTGCACACATACATGGTCTCTAGCCATATGGGTCCATGCAGTGTAGATTGGCTGCAGTAAGTTCACTGTAGGAGTAGGGTATGCACCTATAAGGAATCTATCGACCTTGATAAAAGAGGAGTGATCCTATGTGATTTGTTAGACTGAGTTCTAAGACCTTGGCCAGGGCAGTAATATAAAGTGGAAAAAGAGTTTTCCACTATTGAACTCAAGTCGAATAAATCTTGACATATGATAGACGATGGGGTTTGACGAGTTGTCCATGACCTCCGTCCTGTAGGGATCCACGATAGTAGGACTGTATCACACGTTAACTGCACCTAGAGGTTCATCATTCTATTCTACTGGGTAGCCACTACATGCTGCTAGGTGTCACTGGTGGATGGTGGGACTCACAGGGATTATCTCGATGATCGATAAACCCTAATGAGTTGAGTTGGAATCGTTCCAACCCATTGAAAGGAGTTTTCAATGATATAGTGATAGAGATCACAATATATCTCACTACCAGTCAGAATAGAACCTATGGGGTCACACACACTAGAAGTATTGACCGATCCGATGGTTGAAAAGTGATTATGAATCACGAGTAATCAATTCGATTGATAAGAAGTTGAAGAAGGAAAGGAAATTAATTAATTGGACTTGAAACAAGAGTCCTACTTCGAGTAGGATTCCTAGAGTCCTAATTGGATTAGGACTGGGAATCCTAGTTGGAGTAGGACTGGGATTCCTACTTGGAATAGGATTCCTGCAATCCTAATGAGATTAGGAGTTTTGAATCAAAATTGGATTCCTACTTGGAGTAGGATTCCTAGAGTCCTAATCGGATTAGGACTTCGGATTCAAATAAGAGTCCTAATTGGATTAGGACTAAAATTAAATATGTCCTAATTTGGATTAGGGTTTCTTAAATCACAATTAATTATTAATCTAATGAATCAATAAGACTCCTAATTAGATTAGGATTGAAGAGTTCAATTGAGTCAAAATTGATTTAAGTTCTAATTGGATTAGGACTTACCTAGATTGGATCCTAATTGGTTCACCCTTGGGCTAAGCCTAATTGGATTAGGGCTTGACCACATTAGGGCATTTCAAACCCTACTTAATATGGATTAGGGTTTACCATGAGGAGGGGAATATGCCCCTCCCTTTTCCATGTGGAGAAGGGAGAAGAGAAAGGTAATTACTCTAGGGCTCCTAGATTGTAGGAGCCCTAGATGGCTATAAAAGAGGGCAAGGGGGCTGACGCCCTAATGCATTGAAACCCTCTCCCTCTTGTGCCGTGGCCACCCTCTCCCTTCCCTTGGTTTAGCCGCCAACAAGAAGAAGAAAAGAAGAGAGCCTTGTCCGCCTCCTCTTCCTCCAATCCTTCTTCCAACAAAGAAGGCTGCAGGGAAAAGAAAGAAGGCTGCAGGGGCTGTGTTCTTCTTCCTTGGTTGCTTCTTCCTCTTCCTCCTCTCAAGCACAATCAAGGGTTGATTGAAAGAGAGGAGATCAGCCATCAAAAGAAGTCTTTGCAAGGGAGCTAGCACCCCGGGAAGACGAGAAAGCTTTGATCGGTCCTCTGCTTCGTGTGGATACCCGTAGAGGCCGGACGTTTGAACGGCTTCAAACGAACCTTCATCCTAAAACCACGAACTTCAGTTTGCGGTGATCATCTACCCGCACAAGGTGAAGATCTGATCTTCTAAATGTTTTAAAAGTTTTTAATTCTTGCCTAACTATGAACGGTTCATGAAACAACGTTCATGCGATGAACGTCGATCCCGCACATGCCTCTTCCGCTGCCATCTGATTTTTTTTGAAATATCTGCGGCATGGGCGGGTTCCCAACAAACAACTGTACCCCAATCCCTGTGGATCGATACCCATAATCACTATCCTACTAGATACGTGCTATTGCGTGGTCTTTAAAATTGACTATCATATTTTGGCAGATGACCCTCTGAAAACATGCTTGGCCCATTTTAACTTTGCTATAGACAAGGCCATAGAGGTTGTCAACTCCGTGCCCGACAGTCCGTCTCCCACAAATTTTCTTCCTTGGAGAACTCGGCATGAACCCGGCATGATTTGATAAGGGTGCGCTGCGTCTGGCTGAAGACGTTAAACTTAGCGCTTGTTGGGAGGCAACCCAATTTTTGTAGGTTATTTTGGCATTTTTTTTATTGCATTAACAGGATCAGTCATATTACTGATGCAACTACGGTAAAATGCTTCTATCCTTCATATGCATCATATCTTTGTTCAAACTAAATAATAATAATAATAAAATAATAATATAATATTATAAAAAAATATTAAGGACAATGTCTGATCTAGATTGGGGGTATGGGGTTGGAATTTTTGATTTGTCTTTCAAAAACAAAACAAAACAAAACAAAACAAAAAAACAAACAAACCTAGTTTCTATGCTTTAGTGCTGAAATGATAAACATACGAAGTATATAAAATCTAAAAAAGCCCAATGATCAGTTAGAAGTAATACAATTTGAGTTCTTTTTATTAAAGTTCTTTTAGCGAGTTGTAAGATAATTTTTACTTTGAAATTTCACAACACACATGGCCTGCACTTCTAAGGGTTAGGTTCATGATAAGTATTAAATAATGCATAAATTAATATCTTATTCATAGCACTTATCATTATTTTGTGAATTTAACTAAAAAAAATGTGTTACCTTCATCATTGCATTTGAATAAATTATTAAAGGTAATTCAAATTTTACTTATTTATTTGCTGATTAAGCTTAATGAATGCAGGACGAGTCAAACTTATTTGGGATGAACCCTGAACCCAAATCTATTGAGCTCAAACTCCCCTGTTCACTCCTTGCTAAGTCCATCCCACGTCATCATGCAAGTCCCTTTCATTCCAAAGTATCTTCCACGTAATCCACCCGATACTCAAAATAGAGCTCATTCCCAACTGTCCACGTCATCATACAAGCTTGCATTCCATCCTCCCCCGCGTCCAAACAAAATCCCCTACTGTCCGCATGAATCCGACTCCATCGCCCAGCTCATTTCATCCACATTATTCCCTTAAGACAGAACTCGTCTTCCGATGAGAATAAAATCCCATCATCCACGGCTTAATCTCATGAAATTCCCAACGTCCAAATGCATCCTCCCCTGCTTCATCCTTATCTTCTAGCAACCGCCCTCTTCTTCCGAACCAACCCAACTTCCCTCGGAATCACATCCACATTGATCACCTTCCAATTCTTCCGCTAGATCCCACGTTTGATCCCAGCTACATCCACTCGCATCAGCCATATCCACCGTTCCCAAGCTTCATCCCAACGGCATCACCACCTTCCTCTTGTTCTGGACTCCTTCCATTCACAAACAAAATCCCAGCTCATATCACCTTGTCACAGCTCATCTCCCCTCCTCTTCGCTCGTAGGATAAACTCAAATCCCAGCTTCTTCCTGATTGATCCCAACATCCCAAGCTCTCCGAGCTTCCTCCCGTGTCCCACGAACGAAGCTAAGGCCGTTCCGTCCGCGATCCAAGGATCAGCTCCCAATTCCCCTGTTCCGAGTTCATCTTTTCAACCATGAACCAAATCCCAACATCCCAACAGCTTCTGGATCACTTCACAACCATTCCCAAGCTTCCTTTCTTCTGGATTGAATCCAGTATCCACTGATAGATTCAAATCCCAGTGAATCCTATATTCCCAGAATTTCCTCCAACCGGGAACATCATCCGAACCTTATCATCCCCTGCTTCAAGATCAGCTCAAATCCTCCACACCAGCCGCATCCAAGATCCTCTCCGTGTTGAAGAAGCACCGATTCCTTCCATCGCCCACGGATGACAACCAGCAAGCTCAAATCAACTTCCGGATCAACTCCATCCAGCAACGTAACCAAGGATCAAGGAACAGAGCTTCACAGATCACTCCAGCGTCCGTGAGATCCTTCCAACGTCTTCCGCGTCCGGATTTCCCGCGGCCCCAAAAAAAATTCCCTCAGCTTCATCCAGCGTCGATCTATCCTTATCCTCCCATTCGAATCGAAAACAGAGGGGAGAGAGGGAGAATCCGCAGCCTATAAAAGGCCCAAGCGTGAAACAAGGGAGGGCAGCGGGGACGGCTTGGGGGAGTTTGATTCCATATATATTTTTATCAAGTCCCACGAGAAATAAAAAAAAAAAAAAGGAAGAAGAGTTTCTTGAGTACTTTGGGAATGATTTCCCAAAAGAAGAGATGACGATGTGCTGAGAGAAAGCTGACGGGAGGAAGGAGGGAAGGCCAATCATTATGAAGTCCCACTACTGTGCCACTGCTGCTGTCGCCCACAACTCCATGGAAGCTTGATCTCCTCACTAGGGCTGGATGCAGCCCTAACGAAGGGCCAAAGATTTTATATTTTAATTTTTTTATTCTTGGAGTTGTATGAACTTATTGTTTTTAATGAATATTTTATTTCATCTCATATTTAATTTCTGTGATTTTAAATATGAAGTTTATACAACTGCTCTTCATGATCATTGAAGTAAAAATAAGATAGTTCATGCTTAAGGAAGATGCGATGTGCTACCACCTTAGATTAGGGTAGACATTTCATGCTAACTAAAGATGGACTATGCCTAAATTACTTTTGTGAAATTTTATTCGAATGCTTTTTAGGCTTGTAGCCAATTTGCATGTTAATCCAAGAATAAATTAAAATATAAATAACCCTTGTTCCGATGTTAGTGGTGAATTCCTTGCCCTAGGTTCTCCTAAATTGATATCCCTTTAATTGCATTTTTTTTTATTAAATTGCTTAGTTTAATAGTCTTTACAAATTCATCCTTTTAAATATTTGTATTTTTAAGAAAACAACTATACCCCAATCCCTGTGGATCGATACCCGTAATCACTATCCTACTAGATACGTGCTATTGCGTGGTCTTTAAAGTTGACTATCAATTTTTGGCGCCGTTGCCGGAGATTGCTAGCATAGTTGTTTTTCTTTTCATAAATTTTTTTTTTAAAAAAATAAAAATAAAATAATAATAATAATAATATATATCTAAAATAAAATAAAAATATTTTCTATTTTTATTACTTTACTTATCCCCTTTTTCTCTCTTACTAATTTTTGGGGTTTTTCTTTTTGTATGATTTGATTAGGAATCGAAGAGAGCATCTGGGACAATCAAAAAGAGAACTGCTGGAAAAGGAAGGCTGTAGAGGTTTGCTTTAAAATAAAAAAAAATTGCTGGAAAAATTTCCTTTGGTAACATCTGAACCTTTCTTATTTAAATTGATTCCCAATTAGCCTGAAATATTGTAGTGATTGTTTGATTTTAATTTCAGTAAAAGTGTGAATGCATGCTTGATACAGATACAACAATTAATCCACACATAGTAAGGGCAATCACCCCAACAAGATAAGAACTGGATTTCATCACCAGATTCTTGCCCAAATTAGGTGAACTAATTCGCACATAGCTATCACTTTAATTAAAATTAATTAGACGTTGGCCCCTAGGGACATTCGAGCTCAATAGGACGAAGATCACCGAAAGTTGCACCAATTTCGCTCTGTGGCTCAGTTGATGTCTAGGCAAGCTTTGTCCCAAGGGAGACAGTTCATCTGTTCGAGGCAAGTGGTTTTTAAGTGGGACTTTTGCAACGCATCGTGACCCCCCCACTTACCTGGGAGCTTACTTGGTCAACTCAGTTCATTAGACCGGATTGGAGGCTTAGGTGCCCTCTTCAAATCAGTTAGGAGCTGTCTAGTGATTTTAGGGCAAACATAAGGATTTGAAGTCTTTTTCTTTTAATGCATGCTTGACCGCACTTGACTGATTAGAAAAGCATTAGTGTATGCTAGGGTGTCGTTCCAGATCTCCTGAATTAGTACCTTTTGATTCTGAAATAGAGCATTCTATTAGGGCCCTTTGAGCCGAAATCCGTACCTATAGAACCATAGGATCGACACCACTTGTCGAGATGGCTGAAGAGCAACCCAAACTGTTAAAGAAGTACTTCACTCATTCCATTTATACCACTCCATCTTGTATTCGACTACCTGATACCACGGCTGCTGTGCAGTTTGAAATTAAGTCTAGTGTCATCCAAATGCTTTCCTCTTTTTATGGACTTAACAATGAAGACCCATATAAACATTTGGATGAGTTCCTTGAGATCTGCACTACTGTCAAAATTCAGAACTTCACTGATGATGCTCTGAAACTTAGGCTGTTTCCTCTTTCCTTAAGGATAGAGTTAAACAATGGCTCCATTCATTAGAAGCCAATTCTATTCTCTCTTGGGCTCAAATGCAACATGAATTTCTAAAGAAATATTTTCCCATAGGAAGAACAAACCAATTTAGGCGTGCTATCACGAGCTTCTCCCAATCTGATGGGGAAGAATTTCATGAAACTTGGAAAAAATTTAGAGATTTACTCCGAAAATGCCCGCATCATCAAATACCCAAATGGCAACTAGCGCAATGCTTTTATGACGAGTTGTCTGAACGAAATCGTCAAATGGTTGATGCTTCTTGCGGGGGAACTTTCATGCTTAAGAGTGAGCATGAGGCATGGCAGATATTTGAAAATCTTAATGAAAATTCTCTCCACCATGCCTCCTCCGCTCGTCAAGCACCCCCGAATTCTCAAAGAAAAGGGACCATATATGAAGTTAGCCAGCCCATAGGTCTATCTGACAAAGTAGATGCACTATCCCGCAAATTGGACCAGCTAATGTTTAAAGAACAGCTTCCGAACTTTCCCCAAGCACAAGTGTGTGCTCTCTGTTCTAGTCCGTCTCATACTGTTTTTGAGTGCCCTTCGGCAGCACAATTCCCTGAATTTGTGCAAGAGCAAGTAAATGCTGCCCAAACACAGTCCCGACTGGCTAATGATCCATATTCTAACACTTATAACCCGGGATGGCGCAACCATCCAAACTTCTCTTGGAAGCAGCAGACTTCCAATACTTTCCAAACTTATTCCCAAAACTTTCAACCATTCCAGAATGTTCATCCGAATCGTCCTCCTACTCACTATTCACAATTTCAACATGTCCCTCCTCCAGCATCCCAAAGAGATATGGCTTTTGAGCAAAAAGTTTTGACTGCCCATCAAGGACTCGAAGCCAATACACAATTGTTGCACTCCCATACCCAGTCTATTGCCAAATTATAAACCCAGCTAGGGCAGCTAGCGAGTGCACTAAATAAAAGAGAGAAAGGCAAGCTTCCAAGCTAACCAGTGAGTAACCCAAGAGGGCAGTACATGGCTCAAGAGACTCACCCGAATGATGTTCACCATGAACAAGCTAATGCCATGACTACCTTAAGAAGCGGACGCGTAGTGGACAATAAGGTTGGAGAAAAAGAACATAAGGAAAATGAAGATAGGAGTATGACTATGCCTAAAGAGATCCCAAACTCCTCTAGGTCGCCATCGAACCCAGTATCGACCACACCTTTTACACCGAAGGCCCCTTTTCCTCAATGTCTGAAAGCACCTTCTCCCTTTGGCATGAAAGGAACTTCATTGGAAGAAATAATGGAGGTATTCAAACAAGTCAAAATCAACCTCCCTCTCCTTGATGCCATAAAACAAGTTTCATCGTATGCCAAATTTCTCAAAGACCTTTGTACCTAGAAACGAAAATCTAGGACACATGTGCCTAAAAAGGTCTTCCTAACTGAACAAGTGAGCTCCATCCTCCAACACAAAACCCCTCCTAAGTTCAAGGATCCTGGTGCACCTACCATCTCTTGTGTGGTAGGAGATAATTCGATTGATCGTGCACTATTAGATTTAGGGGCAAGTGTTAATCTTCTTCCTTATTCAGTCTGTGAGAAGTTCGGATTAGGTGAACTAAAGCCTACTTTGGTGTCCCTGCAATTGGCTGATCGATCTGTCAAAATACCACGAGGAACAATTGAAGATGTCCTAGTTAAGATAGATAAATTTTATTTTCTAGTTGATTTTATCGTCCTTGATATGGAACCTGTGCCGAACCTTAAGAAACAGATCCCTATGATTCTCGGTCGTCCCTTCCTAGCTACAGCCAATGCATGTATTAACTGTAAAACTGGGGTGATGGATATATTTTTTGGACACATGAAAGTTAAACTAAATGTATTCCATGCCTCTGATCAACCTGCAAGGGAAGATGAGTGCTTCCTAGTTGACAAAATGGACAATCTTGTTGAAGAAGCCCTTCCCTATATTCTGGCAGATGACCCTTTGGAAGCATGTTTAGCCCATTTTGACATTGATAATTTTGATTTAAATAAGACCATAGAAGACGTCAATGTCCTACTTGACAATCCGTCTCCCACAAATTCTCATCCTTGGCGTATCCGATATGAACCTCTTCCTACCCTTTCTAGTACGCCACAGTGCCCTTCCATCGAGTCCCCTCCCAAACTTGAGTTAAAACCACTTTCCGTAACCCTTAAGTATGCTTTTCTAGGAACCGAAGATACCCTACCTGTAATTGAGGATGATAGTGTTATTTTGATGATTAACAAGCAATTATCTAGAGTATGTTATAAGTTAAATCGATACTTCATTTATAAGTCTATTACTCTCAGTATATTTGGATAAATTGATATAGATGCATTTCATTGTTTATTTGAATGAATCTAACCTTGAGATGCAGCAAAGTGTGGATTGAGTCGACCCAAAGGATGATTGGGTCGACCCCGGCACATCAAGAAAGCATTTGGCACACTTCTGCAAAAATGGCACAAATGAACAGTGAGTTGGGTCGACCCAAGGAAAGCATGAGTCGACCCAAACATCAAGATCCTCAAAACAAGACAGAAAAATGGTTCTCTGGATTTACTGAGAGGGTCGACCCAAGAAGTAGTTGAGTCGACCCAAGCTTGAGTCGACCCAAACCCTGAGAGGGTCGACCCAAAGGCAAGACAGAACAGAAGACAGAAAAGGTTCTCTGGAAACCCTGTTAGGGTCGACCCAAGAAGAAGTTGAGTCGACCCAACTGAACCTTGAGTCGACCCAAAGAAAGGTTGGGTCGACCCAAGTGAAGAGGCTGAATTTCAAGTTTCTGTGGATTCTGAGAGGGTCGACCCAAGGAATGTTTGAGTCGACCCAAGTGAAAGTTGGGTCGACCCAAGGACAGGTTGAGCCGACCCAAGCACGGGCAGAAGCATAACGGCTAGTTGTGCAGAAGTGCTTTTTGGACTCCCAACGGCTATAAACGGCTAGTTTCTTCAATCCAATGGTCAGGAAGGACTATTTGGAGGTTGGAGAAGTATTTAAGAGGGAGTATTCATCAGAGGAAGCAAGCTTTGGAAAATACATCAAGTGCATTCAAGAGAGAACCCTAGCAAGGCAAGCTTCATCCAAGTGCTTCATTCAAGAATCAAAAGAAAGTGGTTGAGCAGATTCAAAGAGTCATCAAGAGCTCCATCCACCCTTGAAGAGTGAAGCATCCTTGACAAAGAAGAGAGAAGTCACATCAAGCGATAAATATTCTCTAAACTCTTCTTTGTAGATTATATTGTTATATTTGCTCATCTAGGAGTTTAAATCTTCTTCCTTTGTTTATTAAACTACTTGTAAAGGTTGGTTGGTTAGCCCGCAAAACCAACGGAATAGGTTGATTGGTGAACCCGGAAAACCAATTGTAAAGGTTCGTTGGTGAGCCCGTAAAACCAACATAGGTTGTTGGTAAGCCCGTAAAACCAACGTAGGTTGTTGGTGAACCCGTAAAACCAATTGTAAAGGTTCGTTGGTGAGCCCGTAAAACCAACATAGGTTTTTGGTGAACTCGGAAAACCAAAGTGTAAAGGTTTTTGGATTGTGAGCCCGGAAAACAATCCAACTGTAATCCGCGGGATTATAGTGAATTCCCAAGGGGTCGCTTGGGGAGTGGACGTAGGTGCTAAGGAGAGCACCGAACCACTATACTTCTTGTTGTTTGTATTGTGATTTGTTTAAGTTTACTAACTCATCATTTAACACAAGTAAGATAGTTAAAATTAAAAGAAACCAATTCACCCCCCCTCTTGGCTTGTCACCTTGGGCAACAAGTGGTATCAGAGCAAGGTGCTCCAATAGTACTCATTGATCTCACAATCAAGAGTTAAAGATCATGACAACCCAAGTGGGATGTTCTATAGGAGAGGGACAATTAATTGATAGACCTCCACTTTTTAATGGCATAAACTATACATATTGGAAAGCACGCATGTGCATTTTCATTCAAGCACATGACTATGATTTATGGAGTATCATAGTCAATGGACCACACACAAGCACTAATCATGATAAGAAAATGGATCAGCAAAATGCAAAAGCCATGAATGTGCTATTTTGTGCATTAGATGATAGTGAACTTAATTGCATATCTTTTTGCACAACTGCTAAGGAAATATGGAATATGCTTGAAGTTAAATATGAATGCACTAACAAATCTGAAACATCATGTGTAGAAGAAGAGCAGCATCATATTGCAAATTCATGCTTAATGGCACATGAAGATGAGATATATGAGGTACATGCTAAAACTAAAGATGATTTTACATTGGATAAACTTCATGATGTCTTTTCTGATTTGTATTTAGAACATACGAAACTTATTTGTAGGAACAAGAACTTGAAGAATGAAAATCAAATCCTAATAGATGAAAAACTAAAACTGACTAATGAAATTGAAATCTTAATTAAATAAAATAAAGAACTAAATCAGAGAAATCAACTTCTTACTGAAAGCCATGATAAACTTAAGAAAAACAATGAACTGCTTTCAGAAGATAATGAAAAATTAACTAAAGAAGTTGATAATTTGAAACCTATTGTTGAAAGATTCACTCTCAGCTCTGAAAAACTAAATTTAATGATAGAAAATTCAAGAGCTGTATATGACAAAGCTGGATTGGGATATCAACCTTTGTACACTCAAAAATCTTTCGTGAATATAATTCTAAAATCCTCCACTATTCATCCTAAAACAATTTTTCACAAATCTGGTGAAACTAATAAACAGAAACAGAAAACTGAAAATTCATTATCTGTTTTTGCTAAATCTATGTTGTTTAAATTTAGCAAGAATATGCAGAAGTATATTACTTGTAATTCTAAAACCTGCAAACTAATAGACAAAATGATAATTAAGAGAATATGGGTTCCAAAAGGAACAATTATAGCTAACCTGCAAGGACCCAAAAGAGCTTGGGTTTCTAAGTTGAAAACATGATCATTTTTAGCAAATGTGTCTAGCTACCCAAGATTCCAATGAATCTGGACAATGGGTTCTCTAGACACGTGTTAAAGAATAGAACTTAAAATATAATTAAGAAGAGTGACCAAAATGGAAGAAATAATGAAATTAGTAATCCTTGCATCCTCTCATATTGAACTTGTAGCTAGTATTAATCATTTCTGTGATATAAGTGATACTTTTGGTATAAAAAGAAAATATATCCAAATCACTCCATCTTCCTATATTATGCTTCAGTTATTGATGGATAATTTACTTAATCAATACTCTTAGAATAACTCTTTGAATTCTCTATATACTTGATTGAGAGTTCTTATCCTCGGCATTATCTTCTATTGATCATAAACACAAGTGTTGCCCAGAGATGGTCACCCAAGAGGGGGGTGAATTGGGTGTTTTAAAACTTTTTGTCTAATAAAACACACAAATGTATGAGCTAAAGTAAAAATAAAGGTATGAAAACAGACAATCGCAAACACCAGCTTTTTTAGTGGTTCGGAGCTTCCACTGCTCCTACATCCACTCCCCAAAGCACCTTTGGGAATTTCCACTATAATCCAAGATTACAGTACGGTAGTTTTGCGAGTGCACTACCCAACTCGTTGTTTTACACCGGGCTAACAACGAACCCTAAAACCCCCAATTTCACCTAGGCTTGGGACGCCTTTCCCTTGTTCCAAGTCCCTTGACTGGAACAAGCACAATATTGAAAAAGTTTTACAAAAAATTTGAAAGCTCTAAATAAGCAAATATAACAATGATAAACAATGAAACCCGGAAGAACCCTTTTAGCCGTTGGAAGCGTGGGAAATGGTGGTTCTTCCGATGTGGATCGCGTTGGCTTGAATGTGAGCTTTGAATGCCTAGCGGAAGAAAGTAGTTGAGCACGAAATCACTTGGAAAGCTTGAAGGCACTTGATTTCTTCACTTGAATGCACTAACTCTCTTGAACCTCTTTTTCTTTCTTCTCTCTTGAATGATCTTGTGTTGGGTTTTTGAGAAGTTGTTGGAAAGCACTTAAGAGCTCCCTTTTATAGCCCAAAAAGCAAATATAGCCGTTAGAGATAAAGTTAAAGAGATTTGAAATTCAAACCAAACCTGCAAAAGTTGTCAGTCGCGTCCCAGGCGCTTCGGAGACGTCTCCGCTTCATCGCGAGACGTCTCGGCTGTAAGATTTTACTTTTGACGATGTTTGGGGTTGACTCGGCGCTTTACGGGGGCGACTCCGATGATGAACGGTTTGAATCCTTGTTTTTCTATTTTTCTGAGAGGGTCGCCTCGGCGCTTTACGGGGACGTCTCGGCTTGTTTGCGCTTTTTGCATGGGGACGACTCTGCTGCCTTGGGGACGACTCCGCCGTTATATCTCCGAAAAACATGTCTTCTGGAATTCTCTGAGAGAGTCGACTCCGCTCTTTCAGGGGACGTCTCCGCTGCCTTATCACTGAAAAAGACATCCTCTGGAATACCCTGAGAGAGCCGACTCCGCTACCTCGGGGACGACTCGGGAAGTCTGCTTTTTACTTGCGGGGACGACTCCTCGTCCTGTGGAGACGGCTCGCGCGCATCTCTTGAAATCAGCCTTTCTGCCGCCACTGAGAGAGTCGACTCCGCTACTGAGAGAGTCGACTCCGACCCTACGAGACGCCTCGCCAGGTGCCGGGGACATCTCCCGACGTGCCAGTTCTTCCTGTTTGTGCCAGAGACGTCTCTGGGACAAACCGGAGACGTCTCGGCTGTCCCTGATCTGTTTTCTTCAACTTAAAAAATTCTTCAATAAATTCATAAAAATTATGGGAACTTGCCTAGACATTTCTTAACAATATTCTTAATTAAACACCTAAAATTCTCAAGTAAATTGTTAAGATAAATGGAACTATACTCTAGTGTTTTGTATTCATCAAAATCCATTAGGGGGTCAACAATCTCCCCCTTTTTGATGATGACAAAACACTGAGTATATGCAAAATTCAAAATTTAAACATATACACAGTATTTGATCAGATGTACAAGTCTAATGTTTTGATTAGCGCTAGATACAATGTGCATAATTCAAAATAGTCAATTTTCAGTTCTATCCTTATGCATAAAATTGATCTTAATAGCTCTTAGGCAATTTTAGCATATCTACTGAATTTCAATCAAGTTAAAATGTAGATGGATGCTAAAGACAATTGAGAGCTAAGTTCCTTTTTGACTCCCCCTTTCTTTTCCAGAAGGGCAATTATTTTAAAGCCAATATTCTTCAATTTTAACTCTTCTAATTCAACTTTCGAGTATGATTGTAAATTTTGTATTTTGCATTTCATATATTGGTTCTACAAATGTGTTTTTCTACTCCCCCTTTTTGTCATCAACAATGAAGGGGACAAATTATCCTTAGGTGCTTAAAGCATACTTTCTAGTAAAATTCAGCATAGTACCATGAACCACTCAAGGGTATTCAAGTTATTGCTCCCCCTGTCCAAGTTATTTTTATTAATGAATTAAGTCATTCATACCACTCCCCCTTTGTTCTGGAATTCATTTCAGACTCCTCTTTTTGTTTAAAATAGTTACCACAAGATGTGCTCCCCCTGTTTTGTATGCATTCATAAATTGTGTCAAATTTGAGCACTTAAGGTATGTTATGAGATCTGTAAGGCACATCATAGAATCACATACACAGAGTCAGAAATGTACACAAGGTTTCAAAAGAAATTGTATGTCATTCATATATCATTGTAAACCTTTGAAGTCATTACAAAGTTAAAGGAGGAGATCATTACAAGTATTCATTTCTAATACAAAAAGTGTTTCAAAATGAGCCTAGGGTTTACAAAAGAAGAACCCTAGATGTCTACAAAATGTCCTTCATCGGCGACGTTGCTCATAAGCCCTACAAGCTGCATCTATAAATGCATTGATGGAATCTAGTAATGTTTTGAACTGCTCTTCCTAGGACTGATGAAAGGCTGCCACTAGTGCTTCAAATTCAATGCTTGCCTTTTCAATTCTTCCTCGAAGTTGGGCAACTACAGTGCCCACATTACCTCCAGGGCTTGTCAGTTCTTGAAGGCTATTTGAAATGGTCCTCAAGCTGTCTTGTAGCTCAATTGATCTGAAGGCTTGGGTGGCATTCACACTAACTAGTTCTTGCGCTGTAGCTTCTATTTGAGCTCTAATTTCCTTCAGCTCTTGTAGAATCCCTTCATGTGAGGCTCTGATGGGGGCCAACTCAGTAGAGATCATCGATCTCATCTCCTCCCTCATCTGCTGGCAAATAACAGATGCTAAAGTGCGCATCTGGTCTTCTGATAGGGAGTAGGGCCCACTGACTGGAGGAGGTGGTGGCATGTATGTGGAAGGTCCAGCTGAGCTGGAGGGTACATCAGGAAAGTCCATGTGGCTATGTGGAGGAGAGTGGTGATCAGGCTCCTGAAGTGGGATCTCAGGCTCTAGGGTTTGAGCTTTTCTCTTTGGTACCTTGACCCATGACCCATCTACCTTGTGAAACTCCATTCTTCGCATTGTGCTCTCATTATAATAGTCGGTGTTTCTCAAGGGTTTTGCAGGCTCATTTTCTGGAATGGGTACTTTGAAATGTTTGAAGAGTAGGGTAAGGATCATCCCATAAGGTATGCTAAACCTAGAATACCTATGACATGTAGCAATGTAGTTCAACATAAGTCTAGGGAGGTTTAGAGGAATCCCTAGTAGGATGTGGTGCATGATAACTAGGTCTCGCTCCGAAACAAAATCAAAGCGGCCGATTTTAGGAAATAAGACTCGGTTGACAATACTCAAAAGGAGTCTCATCTTGGCATTCAGGTCTTGGGAGTTAACCACATTGAGAGGGCTGCAGTCCTCTCGTCCTAAAAGCAAGTTTAGGGCTATTTCCCTTTGGGGATGTGAGGTCGGAGCCTCATCGTCTTTAGGAATTTGCAAGACACTAGATAGGACATCCTCATTAATTTCTACCAATGTCCCCCGGACATATGCAGTGTACCCTAAGTCCCCTAAGGCCATATTGCTAAATAGTTCTCTAACCAGGCCGGGGTAGTTCGATGTATTGAGTGTACAAAGGTGTTCCCAACCTTGGGCACGGAGTCTCTCTCCAATAGAGAACCCCTCACTATCTAGAAAATGAAAATCTATGTACCTTCCAGTGGTTACTATGCGATTCGCACAGGAAATGGTCGCGGTTGGCGGAGCAACCGGAGGAGACGGCGCGGAAGGCTCTTCCCTCCGTTCCTCACCGTCGGTCGCTGCCCTAGGACGCCTCCCACCAGTCCTCCTAGCTCTTTTAGGTGCCATTGAATGGAAAACCTAGGGAAATGAGGAGAAAGAGGCTAGGGTTTGTGTTGGAGAGAAAATGGAGGCTAGGATTTTTGTTTTTGTCGGGGATGAAAGGGATAGCTCGGGTCGGCTCGAGCTGTTTCGACCTATTTTAAAAACTCTCGTTCGGTCCCCGAGACGTCTCCGCGACTAAGGCGAGACATCTTGCCGGGGGGACGTCTCTGCGATTTGCCAGAGACGTCTCCGGCACTGAAAAATTTCAGACTGATTTTTATCTTTTCCTAATTTGTTTCATTTAATCACACTAATCAATATGATTTCTTTTGGTGAATACAGAATGAGTTTGTTTGTGATCCTCCCCCTTAATAATACATCCTATAGAGGTTTGATAATGATTTTTGAATTATTAATGTTGAAATGAGGAATGTTTGACCAAATTTCGAATACCTATGAAATAGGCTCTGAAAATATCTCTATGAAGAGTCCAAGGGAGGGTAACCATCCTCCGGAAAGTCAAACAGTTCGTCATTTAGCTTAGATGGATTCATGCTTTCACTTATGTTGACCTTGAGGTGGATTACTAGCTTGAGTAGCAAAGCATTGCAATACAAGTTGAATTTATTTGCTAGGATCATACAAGCTCAAAGCATTCCTTAAGAAGTTGAACCTATCTTTACAAAGGGGCTTTGTAAAGATATCGGCCAATTGATTTTCAGTACATACATATTCAATCATCACATCATTTTTCAGCACATGATCCCTAATAAAGTGATGCCTAATTTCTATATGCTTTGATTTAGAGTATTGGACAGGATTTTTTGTTAAATTGATTGCACTTGTATTATCACATTTAATTGGTATGTTGTCCATTTTGATACCGAAGTCTTCAGGTTGTTGCTTAATCCAAAGAACTTGGGCACAACAGCTTCCAGCTGCAATGTACTCAGCCTCAGCTGTGGACAAGGCGACTGAATTCTGTTTCTTGCTAAACCAAGAAACCAAATTAGCACCCAAGAATTGACATGTGCCACTTGTGCTTTTTCTGTCGAGTTTGCACCCGGCAAAATCAGCATCAGAATAAGCAATTAAATTTATGTCAGATTGTTTAGAATACCATAAGCCTACATTAGATGTCCCTACTAGATATCTAAAAATTCTTTTAACAGCTTGCAAGTGTGATTCCTTAGGACATGCTTGGTATCTAGCACACATGCAAACACTGAATAATATATCTGGCCTACTAGCAGTAAGGTAAAGTAAAGAGCCTATCATACCTCTGTACAATTTGCAGTCTATACTTTTACCTTTTTCATCTTTGTCAAGCTTGCAACTTGAGCCCATGGGTGTGCTAATTTCCTTTGCATCCTTCATCTTGAATTTTTCCAACATTTCCTTGATATATTTGGATTGACTGATGAAGATGCCTTCCTCTGATTGTTTTA